>NC_089580.1:154200238-154530188 GCF_019320115.1 Miscanthus floridulus | reverse complement strand
CTTGCTTTCCTACCTCCCATTTAATCTAGAAGTACTTGTAGTGATCCTCTTCAAGTGAAACTAATTAAAATTTGTTGCTTTTGAATTGTTCTTCGTCCATTAAAAAATGTCATTTTTTTTGTAAAACTTAGATATTTTAATGATTTTTTTTTCATGCAAAACAATGGTTTTCACCACTCTTCAATAACCAAGATCCACCCAACTAGTCAAACGATTTGATAAAGCAATTCTGATTCACCATAAGAAACATTTCTGAAAAGAAACTGAACCGAAATGTTTTAAGGGAATCTAGATCGCTACCAAACGCGCTAACATATATACCCATTAATAGATTCGAAAGAGTGCAAATTTAATCAGACCGGGCGAATAATTCTCAAATTTATTCAAACGATTTCTGATATGCATTTTAACAATTTGTTTCATGAAACTTAGTTCAATAATCTGGTGGGGAAAGGATGTCAATAACTTTGTAACACTTATTCATCGCTAGATACTTAATCATTAATAAAGTAGTAAATTTTACAACTTTCTCTTTCTCCTCCCACCCCCATTTTCTCTGTAATGAACGAAGACATGGATGTCAATTGTCATGAGCACCAAAATTTGTATTATGTCCCCTCCATTTCAAGTTATAAGATATTTTAACTTTTGTAGATACATAACTTTTTGCTATGCACTTAAATACACACTATGCTGAGATATATAAAAAAAATAATACATCTAGAAAAGTCAAAAGTCTTATAGTTTAATAAAACGGAAGGAGTACTTAGTTTTAGGCATATATATGCGAACGCTGAGTGTGGACGATTCCACATTATGGATGCGTTCAGATTCGAAGTTTTGACCAAAATGTTCAATCTTGACGCCCCATCATTGTCTCACATACCTGTTGGGATTTGTCTTTTGCCTCTCGCCGTGCGCTAGTTTATTTGCCTTGTTTTACATTTTCCATGTAGTAATTACAAGTTTACTACCGGATCACCACCAAC
Source organism: Miscanthus floridulus (assembly GCF_019320115.1). Taxonomy (NCBI): domain Eukaryota; kingdom Viridiplantae; phylum Streptophyta; class Magnoliopsida; order Poales; family Poaceae; genus Miscanthus; species Miscanthus floridulus. The sequence goes on along the minus strand of NC_089580.1, from coordinate 154,529,199 downwards.
TTTTGTGTGATTTCTGTGTGAACACGAATCAGGTTAGTTGCTTAAACAAGTTGTCTAGTGACTCAGTTGACTTGGGGACAGAACTAAATTGATCGATGATAATGAGTTAATGACGTCGACAACAACGAGGACCGGTACGCGGTAGTAGTAGTAGTGCATTCTGCAAGGTTTACATTTAAAACATGGACTCTGCCCTGTTTTCTTGTTTTGTATTTTTTCATTAAAAAATGATCTGGAAGAATTTGCAGCAGAAATATGAAATAAGCATGCAATAAATCTAAATACATAAGGCTTGTCTTGGGCGGTTTATGTCCTAACTAGCCCAACAAAATTTTGGCCATGAACAAATTTTTGGAAAGATAATGACGCTTGGTTTATAGACATGCCAACTAATTACAGCACAGGGAAAAATGTGCGGGGAATGTAGACGTGGTTAAGTCCGGTAGAGTTGAGAGCGACACCAGATCAACGTGATCTTGTTCCGTAGATAAAAATCATAAGAAATAAGAATAGTCCAAAAGGGTCACAAATCCAACACAAGCTTGATTGATATGCAATAACGTTTTCTTAATAATAAGTGGTATAAGGCTCTGTTTAGTTGCTCCCAACTCCCAACTTTCACACTATGCAAAAAGAAGATTCCTCATCACATAAAATTTATGGTACATGTATGGGGTATTAAATGTAGACGAAATCAAAAACTAATTGCACAGTTAGGTTGTACTTTACGAGACGAACGTTTTGAACCTAATTAGTCAACGATTGAACAATTATTACCAAATACAAACGAAATGGTACAGTACGCTGGAGTGTTGCACAGTAAATTCGGCGGCGCCAATCCCTCGAACTAAACGTGGCCTAAAAGACTTTAAAGTCCAATACAATAAATGGGAATCTGACATGTGATGGCGTACGAAGGAGGCGAAGTCACGCTGAATTGTAGTACAGATGCCTGATCAATCATCAGAATTTCGCCCGCTATCTAGTGGCGCTGCCAAATTTCTCCCGACACACGCCTAACATTGGCCAAAAAAAAAAACTGCCAATATATTTTTAAATTTGGCTTGGCACGTCAGGGCAGCAATCCAAATTAAGCTGCCCAACAAAAAGGTTATTTGAACATTTTCAAGTTATATTGTCAAAAGGGGTTTCATTACAACCAAGACGATGTATGTACACACACTTGCACAAGTAGGGGTAATAGATAAGATAGATCATGGGCTTGTACGAAGAAGATTTTATAGCAGAGGCTTGACTTTAAGGACTCCTGGTACGCAGGTTAGCTTGCTAGCTTAGGAATGTTTTCCGGATGTGAGCAAAACCCCAAAGTCCAGCCCTCCGCATCCGTCTCCATCCGTATCATGGCAACGATGATGACGAAGGCCGGGGGGGTCCCTCCCAGCTCCAGCCTGCCCTTTTTCTTTGCTTTGACTCTTGCAGGCAACACCACAAGGGGGGCCCAAAATATTAAAAAGGCCGGCCGTAGTAGGGGGCTGTAGGGAGGAAAACAACATTACAAAGCCGAAAAAAAGAGAGAGAGTTCTACCATCTGTTTGAAGCAAGCAAAAACTTTGCTGCTCCAGACTGGCTTTCTGCTAACAACAATGGTAGAGTATGAGAATGGACATGCATGTCGAGTGAGAGACTTTTTGCACCAAGACTGACGACTTGTATCAGACGTTGAATATTGTTTGGTCGCACAAGAAACTATGAGTATTTTTTTCTCATTTTCAGTTGAGAATTTGATTAAAAGGGGGGTGGGGGATGGCGTAGCATGATCAATAAGGCAAAAACCGGCCTACCTCGACAAGCATTTCAAATCAGAAATAAAAATCCAGACCCCACAAATTATTACGCATACAAATTCTAGAAACTCCTTGCTAAACCAAAAGAACTGAAAGCAAAACATCAGCCAGTTAAATTACTGAAAATCAGCTATTTTATAGAAATAAAACATATTTATAGAAATTAGTTTATTTTCATAAGAAAAAATGGGGGGGAAAAACATCCTAAAAAGGAGAGAGAAGAAGAAGCAACGCAAGAGCCAAAACAGGAGAGGCGGCGAGGGACCAGCGTGCAAAGAGCAAGCAATAGCAGGCCCCTAGCGACGACTAGCGTGCTGCGTGCCGGCCGGACAGACGGAGGAGGAGGAGGAAAGCCGAAAGCACCAACTCCCCCCTCCGCTCTCGTCTCCACTCCACTCCACTCCACTTCCTCCCTCGCTCGCTCAAACACAACACAGCTTCCAACGATTCCATTCCCGGCTCCCTCCCCACCTTTTCCTCCGTCCGCCCCCCCGTTCCACCCATCCCCCCCCTCCCAACCCATTTCAAATCGCACCAAAACCCCCCGAGGCCGAGGACCTGGAGCGAGGCCGCCCCTCTCCGCGCCCGCCGCAGCCAGGCACCCGCCCCGCGTAGATCCCCCATTCCTCGATCCCGTCGCTCGCCGCCGGCCAGATTCCGGATCCGCTGGGAGGTCTCGTGCGGAGGCGGGAGGCGCTGCTGTCTGTGGTCCGTGCCTGCCTGATCGGTTGCTGCGAGTTGGCGGCGGGTGGTGGTGCGGCGGCGGCGGGTCCTGGCATGGGGTTGCGGCGCCGGGGCATTTCCTCGACCAGGCGGTCGGCGGCGGCCTAAGATGCGAGGGCGGCTGGCCCGGGGAGTGGGGCACCAGCTCGGGGACCGCTTCTCGCCGTGCGCCGGCGTCCGCCTGCTCATGCTGCCGGCCGCCCGGGGCCCTCGGCGACGGGCATTGGGGCGCGCTCTTCCCGCAGGGTGCTGAGACGCAGACGCGCGCGCGTGCGTCCGCCCGCCCGGGCCCGGCGGCCATGGGCAACAGCACGTCCCGGGTCGTCGGCTGCTTCGCGCCGCCCGACAAGGCCGGCGGCGGCGTCGACCTCGACTTCCTCGAGCCGCTCGACGAAGGGCTCGGCCACTCCTTCTGCTACGTCCGCCCGGGCGCCGTCGCCGACTCGCCCGCGATCACGCCCTCCAACTCCGAGCGCTACACGCTCGATTCCAGCGTCATGGACTCGGAGACCCGCAGCGGGTCCTTCTGCCACGAGCCCGCCGCCGACGACCTGGCCGCCGGGCTGCAGCGGCCCTGCAGGAGCTTCGGCGAGACCACCTTCCGGACCATCTCGGGGGCCTCCGTCAGCGCCAACGCGTCCTCCGCCAGGACGGGCAACCTCACCGTCTCCCTCGCCGGTGACGTGCAGGAGCCCGCCGCCGCGTTCGAGAGCACCGCCTCCTTCGCCGCCGTGCCCTTGCAGCCGGTGCCGCGGGGGTCGGGGCCGCTCAACACCTTCCTGTCGGGGCCGCTGGAGAGAGGATTCGCGTCCGGCCCGCTGGACAAAGGCTCCGGCTTCATGTCTGGGCCATTGGACAAGGGAGACCTTCATGTCATGGTCCAATCGATGCTGGCAGCAGAAGCAACTTCTCAGCACCTCTTTCCTATGGCCGGAGGAAGGCTCGTCTGGGGCTTCTTGTACATAGGATTAGCAGACCCATGAAAACCGCATTGTCCAGAACATTCAGCAGGAGCTCACAGAATCCAGGCTGGGTTCAGAAGTTTCTGATGCATCCTATGGCTCAACTGCCCTGGGCAAGGGACGCAAAGTCCAGATCAGAAGGCTCGCAGAATGGGTTGGAACCTGGGATACCTGAACCTGAGTATAGTGTGACAAGGAACCTTCAGTGGGCTCATGGAAAGGCAGGGGAAGATCGGGTTCATGTTGTTCTATCCGAAGAGCAAGGATGGCTGTTCATTGGAATTTATGATGGTTTTAGTGGCCCTGATGCACCTGACTTTCTAATGAGCAATCTATACAAGGCCATTGATAAAGAACTGGAAGGACTGCTCTGGGTTTACGAAGACAGCTCTGAAAGGTGTGACCATGTATCTAATCTTGAAGAAGGTGAATCAGTTGCTGCTTCTGTGAATGCTCCTCATGATGATACTGGCCACTTCCAGAGTGACAATGGGAAACAAGAACCACTTGGTAATTTTGGAAAACAAAATGTCTTGCCTGGAAAGGGTGGTGATGAAAGTGCCTTGCAAGTTCAACCAAACTGTACCAGCTGTGAAGAGAAAGATTTGGCTGCACAGGATTCAAGTAGTGAGAAGTTGGGCAGGGATGAGATAGTTGAGGAAATGGCTGGAGCTGATCTGGGAAATGATCTCCAAAGTAGAGAATCACACAACTCGAACAGAGGTCTTTCAGGTACAGATCTAAACACCAGCTGTAGCTGTGCAACAGAAACTAGTGCCTATTGTGATCAGCATGCCAAGTTCTTGAAAGAAAACAGAAAGAGCAAGCGTCTTTTTGAGCTTCTTGAGATGGAATTGCTACAAGATTATAACAAAAGGTTATCTAAGGCGTCACCAGAGGAAAGGGAAATACCGAGCTTGCATGTTGCACAGGCAGGCACTGCAGAAGGGAGCTCAAGAAACACAGCTGAGATCTCCAGGTGTTCATTGGCAGCAACTGGAGAATGTTTCGATGATTCTGAAGATCTTGGAAGTTCAAGACATGCTGATAGTGTACTTGGCACGGATCTTAAAGAGTGTACAGGGTGTTCAGTATCTACATCTTCATCAGGGCACAAGCAAGTTACGAGAAGATTTGTATTCGGATCAAAGTTGAGGAAGATGTACAAAAAGCAAAAAATGTTGCAGAAGAAGTTTTTCCCATGGAACTACGATTGGCACAGAGATCAACCTCATGTTGATGAAACTGTTATAAAATCTTCAGAAGTCACTAGGAGATGTAAGTCAGGGCCAGTAGAGCATGATGCTGTATTGAGGGCAATGTCACGGGCACTTGAAATAACAGAGGAAGCGTACATGGAAATTGTGGAAAAGGAGCTTGATAGACATCCAGAGCTTGCATTAATGGGTTCGTGTGTCCTTGTAATGTTGATGAAGGACCAGGATGTATATGTCATGAATCTTGGGGATAGCCGAGCTATATTGGCACATGACAATGATCAGTACAATAGCTCAAGTTTCTCAAAAGGAGATTTACGACATCCAAACAGGTCAAGGGAGTCACTTGTCCGTGTCGAACTTGATAGGATATCGGAAGAGTCGCCGATGCATAATCCTAACAGACACCTAAACAGCAATACAAAAGCTAAGGAACTCTCAATATGTAGATTAAAAATGAGAGCGGTGCAACTGTCAACTGACCATAGCACGAGTATCAGAGGAGGTAATAATTCTGTTAAACAAATGCTATTCTTGTTTTCACTTCCTAATGGCATCTGCTATCATGTACATATTTGACTTTGAGTTCTTCATCTACCAATCCTGCAGATTTAACAGTTCTTTTGATCAATTTTCTTTATTTCCTTAAGGAAACAGCGATGCGATATAATAACTTCTAGTTGTGCAGTGTGCCTTAGTTAATTCATCGATGCTTTTTTTCTCGAATACGCAGGAGAGCTGCATATCATTATATTAAGCAATACAGCGATGCTAAAATATGCAGTCTCCTGATTCGAGTTGATTGTGGCACAGAATTTGATAGAATTGATTGTATTAGAGTCTACATCTCTTCATATATCCAAATATTTTACTTGATACTGTAAAATCACGATTGTGGTTTTACAAGGTATTGGTAAGTAGTTCAGTTAAGTTAACAGGAAATTAGCAATCGGAAAAGTTATTTAGAAAATAAACATTATGCTCTAGCTCTTATATGTGCTTCTGTGATTTTTTAGATACTATTCCTTTCAGTTGGTCAAAAATATTCAAACTCACCAGCTACCTTGAACTTTTTGAAGTACTGGTTTGGCCCATCATCATCATGTGTCCAAATGAATTGACCATAGACTTCTTGCTCAAAACTTGTGCCAGTGAATACATGCAAATCACTGTGCCCTTGTGTCCTGAACTGCAGCTAGATAGTCTTTTTTTTCTTCGAACATGCAGGAGAGCTGTCTATTATTGCATTAATAGAAGAAGAGAGTTACAGCATGCACGCACCCACCCCACTGTCATAATAATCTATAACTGCCGCTTTGAAGACAAAGAACGACCCAACCCAACGAACTTAAAAACCCAAGCTAGGAGCAGTAAGGAAAGAGAGCCCCTTAGCTCATGCCGTGCACCAAAGCTGAGATTCCTCCCCAGCAAGACAAAGGGCTGTAACTAGGCTTGAAGAAACGCCATTGAACACACAGTCGTTTCTGTGTTTCCACAGCATGCAATTAGCAATTGAAAAAGTTATTTAGAAAATAAACATTATGCTGTAGCTCTTATATGTGCTTCTATGTTTTTTTATATACTATTCCTTTTCAGTTGGTCAAAAATATTCAAACTCACCAGTCACCAGCTACCGAACTTTTTGAAGTACTGGTTTGGCCCATCATCATCACGACCATAGATTTCTTGCTCAAAACTTGTGCCAGTGAATACATGCAAATCACTGTGCCCTTTTGTCCTCAACTGCAGCCAGATAGTCTTTTTTTTTCTCTTGAACATGCTGGAGAGCTGTGTATCATTGCATTAATAGAAGAAGAGAGTTACAACACGCACACACACACCCCATTGTCATGATAAAGCTATAATTGCCGCTTTGAAGAGAAAGAAGAACGACCCGACCCAACGAACTTAAAAACCCGAGCTAGGAGCAGTAAGGAAAGAGAGCCTCTTAGCTCATGCTGTGCACCAAAGCTGAGATTCCTCCCCAGCAAGACAAAGGGCTGTAACTAGGCTTGGAGAAACGCCATTGACCACACAGTCGTTTCTGTGTTTCCACAGCAACCAGCTAGATAAGAGTCTCAGCCTGACTTCTTGAGTTATCTAAGATGATCAGTCTAGCTTACTCACTAATTTAGCTATGCAGGAACTGCTAAATAAGTTCTGCAAAACAAAAATGTTGACTCTAATATTTCTGTTTGTCCAATATACCAAATTCCATATCTAAAATAATTTTGAAATATAAGGATTGCTATATTGATTATTGAACATTAGTATACCTTGCTTGCTACAATTGTTCTGTACATCCTTTACAAGAGATCTACAGACCACAACCTAGTTTATTTGCATGTAAGCTCATAGATGACGAGAGGTCTAGTGCTAACTTCCATTTAATTGTTTCTCTTCATGAATTCATACCAATTGATTTATAAATTTGCAGTTATCCAGAAGGTAATCTTTTGCAACCTTTCAACATTCATTCTGTGCTGGACATTGCAGCAGAGAAATGAGCCATCAGTACTAGTTTCTTCTTAAACTGCCTGGGTTCACATTATTACCTTTTTAGCATCTAGAGAACTTATTGCTCACTAGTTTGATGCTGGCCTCATATTGCCCGATCTTTAGATTGTAAGTGCCGTTTTTATGTACTTTCGTCCAGTGTTTTACACCTGCAGACATTAATTTGGAAGGGTGTCTAATTGGCGCTGTTTATTACGTCCTGATGTAAATGAAATCAGGCATATCTTTCATCTTCTAGTGATGCTTTGAATGAATCAGTCTGGTTTCTGTAGCTAGGTTATGGTTTTTGAGGCGTCCTGTGGCACTGGGGGTATGCCTGGATGCCTAGGCGATGTGGCGTGACTAAAACCTTGTGGCGCCTGGGCTGGGGTACACCTCAACACCTAGGCGGCGCCTCAAAAACCATAGAAGAGGATATAAGACTATTAGTTTTTTTCTTCATTCCTGCTCAGAACAAATCCTCCAGTTGGTTCATCCAGTCTGTTAAAGCATTTAACTTACTCTTTCAAATTTCATTGTTAAATCTGGTTAGCGTTCTACCTTGAACTATTACAATGGTGACTACTGGCTACAATTTGTTTAACCATTCAGTTTTGTGATGATGCACTTCAGGAAGTCTTGAGGATTAAAGTAGAACATCCTGATGATCCCCAAGCTGTCTTTAATGATCGAGTGAAAGGGACAGCTGAAGGTTACTAGAGCATTTGGTGCTGGTTTTCTAAAGAAGGTAAGTTCATATGACCTTGCATGCCTATGACTGATAATTTGTCGTACCTTAGTATGTCAAACAATTATGTGACTATGTCAGTAGTCTTTCATTTTTTTATCATGCTGAGGTGTGATGTGCCTCTCATACCAGAACCACATCCTTCAATTGTTTCTGTGCTGCTTGTGTTAAATAATGGAAACTAGGTATGTATTTGTCTGGGGTTTGATCAAGGTTAGTGTACACAGCAGACTAACAGAGGGCTCCATGTCCACTAAAACACCAGGAAAGAGTGAGCTAAGATGCTAGTCATTGATGCATATCATCTCCAATAGATGTCATAATGAAATATCTTCCTATCTTATGTCATTATGCATTAAACTGCTACATGCTGGTTCATATGACATTAGCACACGCACACCTACAGTGCCTAGATTTCAAGGTGGCGGTTAGAATGTAGCCATCCCTTATTGCCTTGATAACCATGCAAAGGGCAGAAGAGGCTAGGTCTGGTGGTCACATAACTGAAGATGAACAGATTTTATGGACAATTGTGGCAGTAGTTTTTTCTTAATTTGTTTAACTAAACTTCAAATAAAAATTCCATTGGTCTAGGATGATCTCAGTACTTTCAAGAGGCAAAACATGTTTATTTTGTTGCAACATAATCTTGTGTTCAATTGGTTGAGTTGTCTTTTTTGCCTGTTGCAGCCAAAATTTAACGAGGCACTACTTGAGATGTTCCGCATCGACTATGTTGGAACATCACCATATATCAGCTGCAACCCTGCTGTACTTCACCATCGTCTCTGCGCAAATGATCGGTTTCTTGTACTGTCGTCAGATGGATTGTATCAATATTTCAGCAATGACGAGGTAGTTTCACATGTGTTGTGGTTCATGGAAAATGTACCAGAGGGAGACCCAGCGCAATACCTTGTAGCTGAACTTCTTTGTCGTGCAGCCAAGAAGAATGGTCAGTTCTGCCTCTGCCTTAATTATTGATGGCAATAAGACTATGAAAGTACTTTTGAAATCTTAATTGTTGATGGCAATAGAAAAGAAATTTGTATTTTAGCTAAGTCATTTTTCTGGGTGTTGAATGACACATGCAGGAATGAATTTTCACGAGTTACTGGATATCCCCCAGGGTGACCGCCGGAAATACCATGATGATGTTTCTGTTATGGTAATCTCACTTGAAGGAAGAATCTGGCGATCTTCTGGATGAGTGTTGAAACATGATCCAGTCTGTTCCTTGCAGCCTTGCTTAGTGTAGTAAATCTCAACTAGGAAAGGCACCAATGTCTTGCTCTGTCTTTATTTTTCAACCATGTTCAAATTCTGGCAATCCATGTGCCTTTTCTGTCTTCTACATTTTGGATTTGCGCTGCATCCTTGGGCAGTCCGAGTCCGAATTGACATATACAGGTTTTTCTCTTTTGTTATTAGGAAGAAGAAAAAGGTTCTTTTGAGGGCAGATATGTTTTCCCGGTGTTGTGGGGTTGTTATTTTATGTTTGCTATATTTTTCTCTTTGCCAAAAAGGACCGTTCTTTTCTAAGTTGGGGCACAGGTGGCTGGTGTTCAGGTTGCTGCGAAGCGATGCTGACTTGCTGAGCAAATATGCATTGTACAGTTGCTTATGTAATAGTATAAATTGTTTTGGGGCATAGGGGTTGGAAGTTGCATCAAAGAGCAGCTTGTGCCGGTGACTTATGCAGTGCCTGTCGTCCTACTTTGTCAATTTGATCTGTAGCAGGCTTGTCCGTGCTCAGCAGCGTTTGATCCTTTTTTGACGCTGGGTGAAAATGGACCCAGGCACAGTGAGTAGCTGACTGACTTCCTCGAAGTTTGTCGGTGCACCACTCATGAAATTCAGCTGATCAGACAGACCATGACCTCCTTGCCTTTTGTTTAGATTCCTATTCTCGTTGAGGACCTGTTAGTTACAACCAGGAAGTTCAACAGGAACAAAAGATTCCAGAGGAATGTGGTGGACTGGTGGTTATCGGCCCATGATGAATCAACCTGCAACTATGAGATAATGACAGTGTGATTCTGAACTTGGAATATATGCTATGACCGAACTTTGACCCAGCATTTTTCTCTGGAGCCTCTCACTGCTGGATTCCCCATTGGGACATGCTAGAGAGATGCTGGCTTGCTTGCATTCGGGGTTGAAAATTCTGGTATGGTACCATTGTTGTGTAGTTGGGGTTTGGCAGGTTTGATCTAGGGGCAGCGTAAGTGCATAGAGTGTGAAATGATGTGGTCGATTCTGAAATAACTGCATGAAGTGGGGGAGTCTGTTGAGAGGACTTTTGAGGCGTTGAGGGGAGAGACCACAAAACTAGTTTTATAAACCAGAAAAACAACTGAAATATGGTTTGGTTCACATGATCACTTCCTTCTTGCCAAATGCACATCGTTCAGCATAGGATATAATCATATATTAAAATCGAGAAAAAATAACTCACAGAAACTTCCATGAATTGGACACTAAGAGATACTCTTATTTCTTCCAGAGATATATGCAAATTCTGTTTGAGCTTCCGATCATAAATGTTGTAATAATGGATTAGCTACAATCTAAAAATAGATTAGATGTACCCACAAAACTAGAATTGAATTGTTGGGCTCCTCAAGAACAACCCAATCTTAGCCCATTTTTTAGACAGACCCACAAACTTTGTATTGAATTGTTGGGCTCCTCCTCACAGAGAGAAAGAACCCTCCAAAAATAGGCGTATGCTGCTTGGTGCAGCGGGCACACGGTATTCTTTAGTAAAAGGCGAAAGAATAGTTCGCTCTGTGCCCACTGCGCAGCTGCGTGCTCATCCTGTAGTGCTGTCAGCCCTTGTAAATAGCAGCGCTCCCTGCTGCCACTGGCTTCAGCAAGCGGTTTGGCACTAAAACGACAAACGCTGGCCGCGCCGCGCGCACTGCGCCCGCGGTCTACGCGAACGGTCTACGCTGTGGATTTGCATTTCCTGCAGGCAGAGACAGACTCAGTGATGAATCATGATGCCCACTGGCCCAGAGGACTGAGCAGCCGCTTGCTGTCCGGCCCAAACAAATGCTGTGAAGTGAAGCGCAGGGGCTTGCCGGGCTCGCCCGGCTCCCCAATTTCCATTGTCCATTTCAATCTGTGGTGACTGTTCCGAGTTCCAACGTGTATGTATATATATATCGGGCTTCCGTGAAGAAATCCAGACATTGGATGGTGCCATTGGATTGGTCCTCGTTTCCACGCTTTCCCTCAGGCTCCGTTGATTCCGAGCAGATCAAGGATTAATTTAAACCACGTCCAGTGCCATGGATTGAAGAACTTCTTTCAGACACCATGTCCAGTGCAAGGAAATGAATAAATTTGTTTGCACGAAAGAGTATAGGCGAGTGTCAAGAGTGCAAAAGAGTATAGATTGTCTAGCTAGCTTTACATATTTGACTAATATAAATGAAGTAATCTCTCTCTATACATAATTTTATTTTACTATTCTATAGGCTAGTCATATATGATGTTTTCATCAAATGTGTTATATGAACTGTACAACCCTTTGAGTGACGAGAACACAGTAAGCTTAGTGAATACACACACTCCCTCCATTCTCTTTTATAAGACACACACATATATCAAGAATCAAACTTTAAACTTTAACATTAATTTGGCTAACAATTTTTAATCATTATGATAGTTGGTATGGTTAGATTTGTAATTCAATAATATAGTATCCAATTATCATAAGTTTATAAACATAAACCACACCTTACAAAAGAGAGTGAACACCTTTATTCTATCCAATTATTATAAATTTATAGACATAATATAAAACAAATAAATGGTCAGAGTGTAATTTATGATAAGTGTCATATCAAAATCATGGAACCCCCTCTCCAACGCCGCACCGTCACAGCCCTACACCTCGCCCTCTCTGTCCTTAACGAAAGCCCCAGCGCAACACCAGCTCCACATCACCGCCCTCCCAGCAGTGGCCCCACGTGGGACATCAAGCGTGCAGAGGTGAGCTCCTCTCGATGACATGACATTTATGTGCTGCTAAGGGGGTGTTTGGTTCTTTAGTCGCTCCTAAAATTTATGTCACATCAAATGTTTAGAGGCTAATAAGGAGTATTAAATATAAATTAATTACAAAACTAATTATATAGATGGAGGCTAATTTCCGAGATGAATTTTTTAAGCCTAATTAATCTATCATTAGCACATATTTACTGTAGCACCATGTTGTCAAATCATGGACTAATTAGGCTTAAAAGATTCGTCTTGTAAATTAGTCGCAAGTTATGTAATTAGTTTCGTAATTAGTCTATATTTAATACTCCATGCATATGTCTAAACATTTGATGTGACAGGAATTTTAGGAGGAGGGGAAGGAACCAAACAGCCCCTAATTCTGAGAGAAAGAGAGAGGAGTAACGGAAAAGGACAAGGAAACACAAGGCGACTGAATCGAGATAGGAGAAGTCTAAGATTGACTGAGGGCAGGAAATTAAACAATGGACAAAGCTGGAGGGTCTTTTAGGAATAAAAAAGCGGGTTTGAAGAAACGCTTCGCTGTTTAATTAGGAGCAACTCCGAGAGACTGTTTGTACCTCCAACAATCTCTTTAAATAGATCTCTTAATAGTTAATATAGACATCCTTTATTTTAGAGAATAAAAATAACTCTCTAAAATGTGCATAGTTTAGAGATGGTAAGAGGTTATAAAGATATAGAAAACGATTTTTATTTAAACGACTCTTCAAATAATAATTTAGAGAAAGAATTTTAAAAAGACTCGCAAATGCAATGCAGTGTATCCCGGAAGCACGTGTGGCTATCGCCCGTCGTTGAGCCCGGTAAATCCTGAGTCGGTACATCGTGCTGTCCACGCTTTCAGTTCAGTACGACCGCGACCGATCCTTGGATGGAGGCCTGCAGGCTGCAGCCCAACAGCAACTGCCCGGCGATACCCTCACACGGTCACAGCAACTGCCCGGCGATACCCAACAGCAACTGCTCGTCGGCCAATAATCATTTCGGCAAATTTTATTTTGAGGTATATACGTATGTCGTCATCAACTCTTTTTTTTTATTATGGAATCATCAACTCATCGTACGTAGACTGAATGGTTGCTTGTCTTTGTGCTTTCGTAATAGCTTCTCAGATTCGTTTTTGACAAATTAAGCGAATAGCTAGTAGCTCTATTCGATTAAAGGTATTGCCACATTGGTAGTTGCATATAGCTGTTGTACAAGCAACTAAACTCGTCGTCCAATCATCATCCAGAGCATCTCCACGAGTCTTTCTAAAATTGAATCTCTAAATCATCGTTTAGAGTGTCATTTGATTAAAGATCGTTTTTTATATCTTTATACCCTCCAACAACTTTTTTATATCTCGTACAGAGTCATCATCGCTCTCCATCTTTGGTTAGCGAGAAATCCGAAATAAAGTATGTCTATATTTGGAGATCCAATTAGAGAGACTGTTGCAATATATCCCCCCCCCCCCCCCCCAAATTCTCTATTTCTATAAATTAGAAGAGATATATAGAGTTTTTGGAGTTGCTCTTAGGTCATTGGCCCCGTTCGTTTCGCTGAAAAAACAAACTGAAATACTGTTCCAGTTGATTTGTTAGGAGAGAAAAATATTGTTTTGGCTGAAAAAACAAGCTAAAAAGTACGGATTATAAGATAAGCGAACAGAGCCATTAGGTTACACCATGTCGTCGTCATGTTCCATTGATCATCAGTTGAATGGATAAACTGTGCAAGGGCCGAATGAATAAACCTTCTTTGTTTTTATCTATAGTGCAAAGGGGGACAAAAACTCACCCTTTCAACAAAAGCTTTAAACCATACGTATCTATCAAAGTCGAATATATATGCATTGATTCATCTTATATAATGATGAATGCCGTTTGATCTTTAAAGACGCATGTACAAGAACTGATGATAAAATAATGCATCGTTGCAGTAAGCCACTAACATTGCAAGTACAGAGCTAGCTGAATGAACCTTTGATTAATCTTCAGTCAGAGAAGAAGCAGCTCGCGATCGTCAGAGGATGACGCACCCGTTGCCCGCGGCCTGCTCCTCGTAGCACACCACGGCACCGGGGAAAGGATGCGCGTGCGCCGGGACCAGAACCGGTGGTGGACGGCAGGCGCTGCAGCCGGCGCAGCACGGCGGCGGCGGCGGCTTCTTGGCCTCCTGGTCGGCGGCGGGTTTCTTGGCGGCCTCGTCGGGCTTCTTGGGCGGGCTGTTGTCGGGCTGCTTCTCCGGGCCGACGCTGAGGACGCGCGCCTCGAACCTGGCCTTGCTTAGCGCCCTGGCCACGCGCACCACGTCCACCTCCCCCACCACCGTCAGCGTCCCCTCCCCGTCCACCGCCACCGACTTCACGCCTACGACACCGCTCACGCACAACCAACCAATGCAGCACTACTGGTTAGGTTACGCCGGCCGGCCGCCATTGCAGCTAACAATCACAAGCAATGCAAATTCATGTGCATGTAAAGCGTATGTGATAGTTGATACCCTGGAACTTGGCGACGGTGCTCATGGCTTTGGCCTTGCACGCATCGCCGACGACGTCCACCTTCAGCACAATCTTCTGCAATAATCAAAAGACCCAGCAGATGTATTACTCAACAATGTAGAGCTAGCGATGCTTAGTTACAAGAACAAAATGTGGGGGTTTTTTTTTTGCGTTGGATTAGATGCAGTGAAAGAGGGCGCCAACCGAGGAGTACTAGCTGATGACAAACCTTGCAGTCGGGCATGGCGACAGAGGAGGAATCGATCCACCGGGTACGCCCGCCAAGGGAAGAAGAAGAATATGGAGAGGGAGGCGTGTTGTTCTTGTTCAATTAGTTGGGCTCCCTCCCCCATTGGTGGTGAAGACACAGCTGGGTTATATTATATGGCGCTTAGGAGATACTCCGATCCTCTCGTCATATATATATGACAATTAGCCGCCATCACTCATCAGACATGCCGAGAATTGCAAAATGATTTCCCTCCGATCCTCTCGTCTGGTTGCAGCGCGTACAGTAGTCATGATTGCGCAAAGGTCAACGACCAACGCCGCATCAGGAGATGCACTCCGCAGCTTGATTGGATGACTATGACAAATCAAATGAGCCTTGATTATCTATTAATTTCTCGTATTTTACATGTGTGAGGAACCACAGATTAGTAGCATTGTAGTAACGATGATATGGTTTGCACTGGTGATACTTCTTCAGGAAGTCCCACGGTGGCATTCTGATCGTTCTTTAGCAGGCATGGAAGAGGATGGATGGCGTCGGAACGGAGCGGAGAAGTGAAGACTGAAGAGGTGACGGAGGGAGAAAGGAGGGCGAGGCGATGGATTGGTTGCATCCGATTTGTCTATGGCAGACCGGTGATCCTCCTCTACGGCGCTCAGAGCAAGGCTAATAATACAGCTGATTTACTGGCTGTAAGGTTTTTTGTAGCTTTCTCTCAGTCCACTCATATAGTAGTTAATTCTTTACGGTTAATACATGGCCCACTTGTCTCTCTCACAGATTTTTTTGGTTCTTATACCCAAACCAGCTGTAAGTTTATAGCCTGCTTCTCCTCTCTCTCCTTCCCTCTCTTCTCCATCTCAGCATTTAGTCGGCTTACGGTCTGCTATTATACTTAGCTCTCAGTCCGTGATGGCTGCACGGGACCGGGCAACTGGATAGCCGAGGG
The DNA here is from genome assembly GCF_019320115.1 of Miscanthus floridulus. Lineage (NCBI taxonomy): Eukaryota > Viridiplantae > Streptophyta > Magnoliopsida > Poales > Poaceae > Miscanthus > Miscanthus floridulus. The sequence goes on along the minus strand of NC_089580.1, from coordinate 154,513,544 downwards.
CCCGAGGCGCACGCTGACCGACGCCAGGCGGTCAAAACTGCAACATGTGCAAATGGGATAGGCCGCGAGATCTATATCTACTAATAATAATGAATGAATTTCAGGGTAAGCAGTTCTGTTGTTACTTTTTAGATGGAGCGTAATTATGTTCTCAATTAGGAGTACCAAGCTCAAAAGGAGCCTTTATGCGTGTTTGGATTGATGAGAATAGGGTCCATTCTTATAGTGAGATTCTGGATTCCAGACAGTAAACGTAGAAATCTTGATTAGTTTTTTTTTCTCAATCACGCAAAATGTTTGCACGTCTTTATATTAAGGTAGAAAAAGTTTAATATAACACGTCTTAGCCCGCGGCCTAGGGGGTTAGAAGAGTTTTGTATGGACGCTCAGACTCTCCCTAGTATACAAAATCTTGATTAGTGAATGTAAAATCTTGATTTTAGATAAAAGAAAGGGAGATGGATATTAAATCTTATTCTCATGAGTGATTCTTGGCTTTGTATATTGAAAATCTCCAAATGGTAGGTTTGAGGTAGATAATTGGCTCATCCTAGAATCTAAGTGTTTGGAGCTTATTCTCATTTTTGCACTCCATTCTCACCTTTCTTGGAAGATCCAAACAGAACGTAAGGCGACCCACCAGCTCTTCACATTTTTTGTTTGGTTATAAAGAATGAAATACATGGGGTGGAGCTTCTCATAGGCTGACATATATAGGCACATGTAGGCCTGTTCGCTCAGCTGCAGCGACGAACTCCATTGTATGCATACTTAAACAACTTACTAAGGTTTGACACTAAACATTAGTGAAATTTTACGGTGCTTGGAAAAACTAGAACCATCCACTTGTATAGATCAGATGGCTATAAAATCAGAAGAATCAAGATAGTAGAACTTAAGTTGTGGACGAGAACTAGGAATCTATGGGTCCCGAACTAAAAATATATGAGCAAAGAATTATTTCAAATAAATTTAAAAGGTAGAATAGTACTTTATCTTATCTGCCCCTTGTCTCCGAGTTGTCGTCTCTCCTTTCTTGTCTCCGAGCGCAGGCCGTAGTCCTCGCCGGTCGCCGCTGGTGATCTCGTCCAGCTTCTCCGCCTCCGCCTCGATCTCCACCTGACATGTCGGAGGCGGCCTGCTTGGTGTTCCCTGCGTGACGATGACGCCGGCGAGGATGCCGAATCCCTGCATGGCGAAGACGGCGGCGATGAACCTGCCGCGGGTCTTCTTGTTGGCGTACTCGGACATGATGGTGGCACTGAGCGGGTAGTCGCCGCCGATAGACAAGCCGAGCCAGAAGCAGAAGAAGCAGAGCGTGGCCATGACGCCGCGGGCGTGCTCCCGAACGAGAGCCCGGAGGCGAGGGAGCAGACCACCATGAGCAGCAGCGTTATGCCGTAGACGCTCTTCCGGCCAATACTGTCGCTGAGCCAGCCGAAGAAGAGCTACCCCGCGAGCGTCCCGCACAGTGCGACGCCGTTCACCATGGCCGCGACGTTGGGCGGCAGCGTGCCCGGGTCTGGCTTGGTGGGGTCGGTGTAGTAGACGTGGTCGAGCAGCTTGGTGACGAGCGAGATGCAGAAGAGGTCATAGACGTCGGTGAAGAAGCCCATGCCCGCCACTCTGGGAGGCAGCGAGTTCTCGCGGCGCGCCTGCGAGCAGCGTTCGTGGAATTAGGTTAGGGATTTAGATTGTGTACCGTGTACATTAGGAAAAGTACTAATCTGCCCTTAATTATAATTAATTACTGTTCTTAATTTAAGACCTGCGGTAAATATTTTTTACGGGAGCAACCACCGGTTCCTCCGAGCACTGTAACAAAGCTCGTAAGTGTTTGGTTTCTTTACCCGACTATGTTGAAGTCTGTGCTGGTAAGAATCTGCTCGCTCACGTAAGAGCAACTCCGACAGGTCGACTAAAACTAAACTAGTAGTCAAATTTCGTTGTTTAGCAATTTTGTAAAATATAAAACTCTTTAAAACTGAAGAGATCCACAACAGCCTTGTTATTTTACAAAGTTAGATAGTCAGCGTCTGTGGTTGGCTATATATGGCCACTGAAAATTAAGGGATAGCCGGTTTCTATTTTACAAAGTCAGATAGCACATCTGTTGGAACCTATTTTTTGCTATACAAATCGTAAAATAGCATCCACAATAAGAATAGCCAATCTATTGGAGTTGCTCTAAGAAAGCCCGCGCGTGCCGACGCAGCAAGCGAGGCGAGACAAGCGCGTATCGAGAACCGGTGGTCCTATGACCGTTTTATTTACCATGGGTGCGTACATAAAAACTCTATTTCCATCTTACACATTAAATAATTCATGATCCAGCTTAGCTAACCGAACAAGTTGTTAATTGAACAGAGCTCCTGTCTTTACTTAAAAAAAAAACACGTATCGAGGACCAAACAGACCCTTAGGCGGCTGAAGATGCGACAAGGCAAAGATTCTCCAGATAGCCAACCAAGGTGGAATGAGGAGAGGGTTTGTTTGTGGGCAAAATTAGAGGTGGGCAAACAACAAATGTATTAGCTAAGGAGCCATAGTGCAAATCTAGCACGCGAAGACGACATGGTCAATGACCGAAAGAAGTAGAGGTGTGGAAGTACCCAATGGTACATACAAATGAGAGTGTGCTCAAAATTCATAAGATTATTTGTTACCTAAATTATTGATTAATAAAGATTATAATTTTTTTACGCTAAAAACTTTGGGAAAGATCCCCACAGTATGCTTTTCTTCTACAACTAAAAAGACTAAAAATAAGACTATTTTTTTGTGTGACTTTTTTTTAGGTCGCTCCTCCCTTCTGGCCATGCGATACCCCGCGCGATAGAAAAAGAAACTGTCATCTCTGCGATCCCCGCCTGCTTTGAAGGAAACAAACCGATCACCTAAGGCCACATGCATGGAAAGAAACAATAATCATGCATGGAAGAAAACAATTGGCAAAGATCAAGCAAGACTCCTTCCTTCCGGCCATGCGATACCCCGCGCGATAGAAAAAGAAACTGACATCCCTGCAATCCTCGCCTGCTTTGAAGGAAACAAATCGATCACCTGAGACCACATGCATGGAATAAAACAATAATCATGCATGGAAGAAAACAATTGGCAAAGATCAAGCAAGACGACTCAATGAGGTTGACCCTTAATTTTAGTGTTTTCAGCACGCATACCTGAAATTAAAAAGTGGCTGCTCCTTGAGAACATCAGTGGTGCCAAATAAAAGATGTGTAGGTTATACATGGTGAGACTGGTGAACCTTCTGCAATTTCCTAAACGAATATTCCCACCATTCATATATAGGTCCATTCACCTGCGTTTCTTCGTGCTCCAATTAGCATATAATATAAAAGTCTTGTTGTGTTCATCACGACTTCCAGTTGACTACTCCCATTAGCATATACTTTCTCTGCCCCAAAATATAAGTCGTTATGGAATATGTGCATGTCAAACTTTCTCAACTTTGATTAGGTTTATAAAAAATACGTGCAACATTTATATCTATAAATAAGTTTATTATGAAAATATATTTAATGGTCTATGCAATCATACTAATTATATATTATAAATATTAATATTCTTTTATATATAATTGGTCGAAGTTAAAAAAAGTTGACTTCTATTTTGGGACAGATGAAGTATATGAAAGCAGTGTTGAAAATATTTTAACAATTAAGTTCGTCTCTGTCTGATTAGTAAGCTTAGACATCATAATGGCATAAAAAATTTCGACTCTTATGGACATCCTCATGGATCAGTGCAAAGCATCCCAATTCTACAGCATACACAAATAACAACCTTAAAGTTATGATATTTTCAAAGGGTGGACAATAAGGACCATCTTAGACGTTCTAGCATTAGAGTATATACGTGCAGACACATAGGCATGGTGGTGCAAGTGAGCAGCCAGCAGGAGTCGAGAGTTATGGAGTGTTTGGATCCTAAGACTAAACTTTAGTCCCTGTCACATTAAATTTTTAGATGTCAATTAGGAGGACTAAACATGAGCTAATTATAAAACTAATTACATAAGTTGTGGCTAATTCGCTTGTCAGCGTCGTGTATAGGATTGTATGGAGATGTGGTGGAACTTATTCGTATGGATGAAAACGGTACGGATATTTATTCGACCGTCCGTTCGACCGAACAAATATGAACACTTATCTGGATAGTTACTCGGATATCCGTATTTTTTCGGATACGGATAATAAAACGGATATCTTAGGCGGATATCAAATACGGATGTAATATTATCGATATCTGGCGGATATCGGATAATCCGATTAAGTATCGGATATATCCGGATATTCCAAACGGATATTATCCGGATATTATTCAAACGACCTTGGATGAAGAAATGATCTAAAATTTAAACCGTCCAAACTTTCTCAAATGGAAAGTTGACCAAAACAACAATTGTAGATCTTGATGAGTTGAACAAACTTGGTATTCAAAACTTTTCAATTTGAAGTCATTTAGAGTTCATAATACTAGAGTTAAAGTGTTGTTTTTTCATTTGACCAAATTTGACTTGGTCAAACTTGCTCAAATAAGACACTAAATGACCTCAGATGAAAAAACTCTGAATATCAAGTTTGATCATCTCAGCAAGATCTACAATTGTTACATAGCTCATTTTCCCATTTGAGAAAGTTTTATCAAACACTAGTCACAAATTCTTGAATCTCATATAGACTTTCTAAAACTATGTGACACACTTGTGAAATTTGAACTATATTTCATTCAAACTTTCTCAAATGAAAAAATGGCCTATATAAGGTTTGTAGATCTTGATGATCTGAACAAACTTGGTATTCAAAACTTTTCAATTTGAGACAATCTAGGGTTCCAAAAACTAGTTTGTAGGCGTCGAAATTTAAAAATCACAAATTTGAACCGTCCAAACTTTCTCAAATGGAAAGTTGACCAAAACAACAATTGTAGAGCTTGATGAGTTGAACAAACTTGGTATTCAAAACTTTTCAATTTGAAGTCATTTAGAGTTCATAATACTAGAGTCAAAGTATTGTTTTTTCATTTGACCAAATTTGACTTGGTCAAACTTGCTCAAATGAGACACTAAATGACCTCAGATGAAAAAACTCTGAATACCAAGTTTGATCATCTCAGAAAGATCTATAATTGTTACATAGCTTATTTTCCCATTTGAGAAAGTTTATCAAATACTAGTCACAAATTTTTTAATCTCATATAGACTTTCTAAAACTATGTCACACACTTGTGAAATTTGAACTACATTTTATTCAAACTTTCTCAAATGAAAAAATGGCCTATATAAGGATTGTAGATCTTGATGAGCTGAACAAATTTAGTATTCAAAACTTTTCAATTTGAGACAATCTAGGGTTCCGAAAACTAGTTTGTAGGCATCAAAATTTAAAAATCACAAATTTGAACCGTCCAAACTATCTCAAATGGAAAGTTGACCAAAACAACAATTGTAGATCTTGATGGGCTGAACAAACTTGGTATTCAAAACTTTTCAATTTGAAGTCATTTAGAGTTCATAATACTAGAGTCAAAGTGTTGTTTTTTCATTTGACCAAATTTAACTTGGTCAAACTTGCTAAAATGAGACATTAAATGACCTCAGATGAAAAAACTCTGAATACCAAGTTTGATCATCTCAGCAAGATCTACAATTATTACATAGCTCATTTTCCCATTTATGAAAGTTTTATCAAACACTAGTCACAAATTCTTGAATCTCATATAGACTTTCTAAAAACTATGTCACACACTTGTGAAATTTGAACTACATTTCATTCAAACTTTCTCAAATGAAAAAATGGCCTATATAAGGATTATAGATCTTGATGATCTGAACAAACTTGGTATTCAAAACTTTTCAATTTGAGACAATCTAGGGTTCCAAAAACTAGTTTGTAGGCGTCGAAATTTAAAAATCACAAATTTGAATCATCCAAACTTTCTCAAATGGAAAGTTGACCAAAACAACAATTGTAGAGCTTGATGAGTTGAACAAACTTGGTATTCAAAACTTTTCAATTTGAAGTCATTTAGAGTTCATAATACTAGAGTCAAAGTGTTGTTTTTTCATTTGACCAAATTTGACTTGGTCAAACTTGCTCAAACGAGACACTAAATGACCTCAGATGAAAAAACTCTGAATACCAAGTTTGATCATCTCAGCAAGATCTACAATTGTTACTTAGCTCATTTTCCCATTTGAGAAAGTTTTATTAAACACTAGTCACAAATTCTTGAATCTCATATAGACTTTCTAAAACTATGTCACACACTTATGAAATTTGAACTACATTTTGTTCAAACTTTCTCAAATGAAAAAATGGTCTATATAAGGATTGTAGATCTTGAATCCATGACCATGACTCCATGAGACCCATGAAGCCATGAGCTTGGCTATTTCTACTCATGCCGTGAAGATTGGTGCTTGTATGATGTTTGATGTATGATGTATCTGTATCTTTATCTTATTTGTTGCTTTACTATTTAGTCTTTTGGCTTAATCTAGATGGATTATGGACTCATAGAGTGGTGTAATGGTTTGCGCACGTATGATATATATATATATATATATGCTGCTTTTACTCAATATCTGAATAGATATTTGTATCCGACCTTCTCCGAATCCGATTCATACTGTATTCGATACTCATTATTCGTATCCGTAACCGAGTCAATCCGTATTCGTATATGTATCCGAACGCTATCCGTGTCCAAATCCGAATCCGAACATAAATATGAAAACAAATATAATATGAGTGATATCCGTTCGTATCCGATCCGTTTTCATCCCTACTTATTCGTGAATTTGTTGGCGCACGAAAGAAATGAATATCAGAAATCTCTTCCTGCTAGTATAAAAAATGATCTTAGCCGCATCACGAAAAGATCTACACAGTAGAGTTTGTGAGCCTGTGACGCCATGCTCTCTGTGTAAGAAAAATGTACCCTAAGCCCATTTACTTTGGATTTTGGTGTTTGATGACCAACACAATCAAATTGGACTAATGAATTTGCAAGTGTTTGTTTTGTAGTCCAACATGGTGCAAGACATGACTTGGACGAAGGCGACGTGATGATCCGATGATCACCACCTTAAGAAAGACCTTAGGAGCACAAGAAAAGACCCAAGATATCAAGCAAAAAGTCTAAGCTTAAAAATAGGAACCAAGCCGTACGCAAGATCGTGAAGAAACGAGCTCACAGAGGCGACGGACGCTGGACCGGACGCTAGAAGCGCGACCAGACGCTGGACCGGTGGCTCGGTAGACAGGCGACCGGACGTGAGGACCGGACGCAGAAACGCAGCGTCCGATCGAGTACAGAGAGGTTCCAGGCGCGCGAAACTGCGACTGGACGCGTCCGATGGCAGGTGACCGGACGCTGGCAGCATCCGATCGGTGGTTCGTAGCTGCAACGGTCAGGAAGACCAGACGCGTCCGGTCAGAACGATTCAGCGTCCGATCAGTAGCAGTTTCGCGGGAATTCGACCCCAACGGCTACTTTCTCAGTGGGGCTTATAAATACAACCCCCAACCGACCATTTGAGGTGTGTGATGCTGATGAAACATACCAAGAGTGTTGATACACTATTTGAGTGATCTCCACATGCATAGTACTTAGTGTTTTATTAGGTGATTAGCATAAGTGCTTTTGCGAAGTGCTTAGGTTGATTAGACCACCGCTTATGCGCTTGCTCTAGGTATTTGCCTAGTGTTTAAGTGAGGTTTGCATACCTCTTGCCACCCCGTGCTTGCGAGCATAAGTGTTGTACATCAGAGAAGCTTGAAGTCTTACGAGATCACACCAACCGCGTTTGTGGTGTGGCCGCCACCGTGTATCGGAGGGAACAAGGCCCACGGCGTTTCGGCCGAAAAGCTTGATAGTGAAGACGGCGGAGAGCATCTAGGAGAGGCTTGCCGGAAGGCACGTCGGAGACCCACTTGCGCGTGAGGAAGGTCCGAGGCTATCCACGGAGTTACCCGACCAGGAGCTTGGCCCTTGCGAGGGATTCTTTGCGAGGGGCTCCAACGAGGACTAGGGGGAAGCTTGCGCGCTTCTCGATACCTCGGTAAAAATACCAGAGTCGTCGATGGGAGTTTGCATATCTCTACCTTGCTCTTTAGCTTCCGTATTTACATTGATTACTTTACTACGTTTGCGGTAGAGATAGCAATACACTAGTAAAACTATAGTTGCACATCTAGATAGCTTATCTATTGCATATGTTTTGCTAGGGTTAGAAAAAGATATCATAGTTTAGAGTTAGAATTTTAAAGTTACCTAATTCACCCCCCCCTCTTAGGCGTCATGGTCCCTTCAATTGGTATCAGAGCCAGTTGGCTCATTCTTGGACCCTTGGCTTAACCGCTGTTGAGCCGACGCTATTATAGAGTGGTTGGGATGGATACCGCTAGGCCTCCACAATTTGATGGCACTAACTTTCTCTACTATAAGGCTAGAATGGCTTGCCATCTTGAGGCGGTTGATTTAGGTGCATGGAGAGTCACTCATGACGGGATGAAACCCATTAAGAATCCCAAAAAGCCCACAAAGAGTGACAAAAAAGAAATGCATTTTAATGCTAGAGCTAAGAATTGCTTGTTTGAATCATTTAGCATGGATGTATTTAACCAAGTGTTCACCTTAAATACAACACATGAAATTTGGTTAAAACTCCAAGAGCTCCATGACGGCACAAGTAATGTCTGTGAGCAAAAACATTGTCTAGCCAGGCAAAATTATGATTCCTTTGTTATGAATGATGATGAGCTTGTTCGTGATATGTATTCTCGATTGAATCAATCATCAATTAGCTTCATTCAATAGGATTATTAAAGCTATATGATACAGACATAGTGAGGAAGATCATCTCTGTTCTACCACAAAAAAAATATGCAAGCATCATCACCATCCTTCACAACATGGAGAACTTGAGCACCATGACCCCGGGCATTGTCATTGGAAAGCTAGTGGCATTTGAAATGTCACGTAAGATGGGTCAAGAAGAAGCATCTTCATCAAGCAAAGGCAAAGCTCTCGCTTGTAGCGAGAAGAAGAAGATGAAGGGCAAGAAAGTTGAGTCAAGCTCAAGCTCAAGCTCCTCAAGTGAAGAAGAAGATGAGGATGATGATGATGATGATGAAGATTCAAGTGATGATGATCAATCTTCCTCCTCCACCTCCGACCTTGATGAAGAATCAATCAAATTAATCAACAAGGTAGAAAAGATGATCCAAAGGCTCAATGTCAAGGGTGTGCCCATCTGAAGGGTCGAGATGGTGACTAGAGGGGGGGTGAATAGTCTTTTCTAAAACTTAATTGCGTCGGCTAACTGATACAAATGCGGAATTAAAACTATCGGTCTAGCCAAGACTATACCCCACTATATATATTCACTAGCACCTTGCAAAGATAACAATTATGCAACAAAGGTGCCGGGCTAGCTAGAGCTCTCCTAAACAATTCTAGGAGCAAGGTTACACAAACCTAGGCCACTAGTACTTTAAGCGACAAGAGAGCTCCTACATATGCTAGTAAGCAAAAGCACAAAGCTAACGATGCTCACTAGCAATGCTCAATAACAAGGCAACCAATGCCTAATTAGAGAGCGCAAATACTTAGCTACACAAACTAAGCAATGTGACTAACAAGGTTACTAAAACTAAATTAACCACGCAAGGGAGCTACTTCTATGCTACACAAGTAAGAAGGTAATTAGCAAGCTACACAAGCTATCTAATTACAAGAGCAACTACACAAGCTTAATATGTATAAAAGTAATTGCAAGCTTGTGTAATGGGGATGCAAACCAACGGGAAGAATAAGGTTGACACGATGTTTTTTCTCCCGAGGTTCACGTGTTTGCCAACACGCTAGTCCCCATTGTGTCGACCGCTCACTTGGTGGTTCGGCGACTAATTAGCATCACCCGCTAAGCCCGCACGTCGGGCGCCGCAAGAACCTACCCCTTGAGTGAGGGTAGCTCAATGACACGCTTTACTAGAGTTGCTCTTCGCGGCTCCCGCGGGGCGAGCACAATGCCCCTCACAAGCACTTCTCTGGAGCGCCGCACAAGCTTCTTGCGCGCTTCAACGGAGACCACCACTATGCCATCTAGGAGGTGGCAACCTCCAAGAGTAACAAGCACCACCGGCTTGCAACTCGATCACCTAGTGCCACTCGATGCAACCTCACGATGCAATTGTACTAGAATCGCTCACTCACATAATCGAATGATCACTATCAAGTATATGTGTGATGGAGGGCTTCCAAGCACTCTCAAGCATGGACACAAAGTCCCCCAAGGTGCTTAGCACCAGCCATGGCCGAAGGCCACTTCTATTTATAGCCCCAAGGGCTAAACTAGCCGTTACTCCTTCACTGGGCAATGGTCGGGCTGACCGGATGCTCCTGTCGTGTTGATCGGACGCTGGACCTCAGCGTCCGGTTGCTCGCAGATGACCACGTGTCCCGGTTCCAACGGTCATTTGACTTGACTGGACGCAGCAGCACTCAACTGACCGGACGCTAAACCCCCAGCGTCCGATCGTTTCCAGTAAGCTCCCGAGCATGACCGGACGCGTCCGGTCGAACGCGATCGAACGCAGCCAGCGTCCGGTCACACTCCAGCTACTGCGTCACCGTACGTCAGCCTGACCGGACGCAGCCTTCCAGCGTCTGGTGCATTCAGATCCAGTGTCCGGTCAGTTGACCGATGCCGGCATCTTCGCGACCAACTCGTTTTTACTTCTAACTTCTTCACCCTTGCACCAATGTGCTAACCACCAGAATTTGCATCCGGCGCAATAGAAAATAGGCATTCAATTTTCCCGAAAGCACCGAATCCCGACCCAAACCCATCTCACCCCTGCAAACACCACCTCCTTTGTAAATGTGCCAACACCACCAAGTGTACACCACCATGTGTATGTGTGTTAGCATTTTCACAATCATTTCCTAAAGGATGTTAGCCACTCAACTTGTCATGCCACTCGATCCTAGTGATAATGCAAAGTTAGATCACTCGAGTGGCACTAGATGACCGATATGCAAATAAGTTTGCCCCTCTTGATAGTACAGCCATCTATCCTAAACCCGGTCATAAACTTCTCTACACACCTATGACCGGTGAAATGAAATACCCTAGGTTATACCTTTGCCTTGCGCATTCCATTCCATCTCCTTCAAAGTCGATGCAACATATGCACCAACACGATCAACAATGATATGATCCACTTCATATCATCACATGATCATATTGGTTCATCGATCTTGACTCTACTTGCTCTTCACCGTTGCCATCGTCCATCGGCGCCAAGTCTTGCTCAAGCTGCACCGCCACGCGGTCCATCACTCCAAAGCCTTCGACTTGTCCTTCACGCTTACAACCGGTCCATCAAGCCAAGTCTTGTCTTGATCTTCTCTACCTTGATCACATGACTCAATGTCATATCTCTTGTGCATTTAAGCTCCTTCATCATCACATGTGTGAGCTTTGCAACATCTCCAAGCCATTTTCACCTTCATGGCATATGTTGCTCACACACATGTACCTGTGGACTAATCACCTGTGTATCTCACATAAACACAATTAGTCCACCTAAGTTGTCACTCAATTATCAAAACCAAACAAGGACCTTTCACCATCCAAATTCAAGACCTCGTTTTCACTAATAAAAGAAACGAGCAAAGAAAGAGGGGATGCTATGGATGCGGCGAGTTGGGCCACTTTGTGGAAGTTTGTCTAAATAAGCCCACACCCAAGACAAAGAAGAAGGTGTGCAAGAACAAAGCCCTCACAACAATATGGTCATGGGATGATTCTTCGAGTGAAGAAGAAAACCATCACAAAGAGGTGAGGTCATAAGCACTCATTATCAAGCTCTTCTCGTGTGTGCCTTATGGCACGAGGTAACGAAAGCTCATCCTCTAGTGAGAGTGATAGTGATGATGATTTGCCTTCTTATAATACAATTGTGCAACAAAATCTTAAATATGCTAAAGTTTACACTAGTCAACAAAAGAAGCTCAAAACTTTAAAAGAAGAGCTAGGTCGTTCACAAGAAGCATACAAAAATTTGCTTGAACAATATAAAAACTTTGCAAATCTCAATATTGAACTATCTACTAAAATTGAGCAACTTGAGGCTAGTGCAACAACAAGAGCATGCACAATTAATGATAAGCAACTTGAAAAGAAAAATGAAAAATTAAAAGAAAAGTTAGCTAGCTCACAAAATGATTATCAAAGTTTGCTTGCTAAAATGGAAATCATGTACAAACATTGTGATGAGCTAATAAATAAAGTTGCTAATCTTGAGACCGTCAAAAATACCCCACTAAGGCATCTAAAAGAAATGACATAATTAAAAAGGATGCATCTACCTCTTGCAATGATTTATGTTTAGACTCACATTTGTGCAACCAAGCTTGTGTTGAGAAAGTGATTGTAGATACATACACATAAGAGGTTGCAAAAGAGAATGAGCAACTCAAGCAAGAAGTAGCTCACCTCACCAAGGAACTTAAATGAAAGGCAAGGCGAAGCAAACCTAACTTCATCAAGATAACACCGTCAAGGGAGTGAAGAAGCTTGATAAAGGACAAACCGTGGTTTGCTACGTGTGCCACAAGAAAGGTCACAAGTCCTATGAGTGCAAGGTGAAGAATAGAGGAGGAGCAAAGAAGGAGAAAAAGCAAACAAGCAAGCTCTCCAACACCTACACCAACAAGGTGGACAAGAAGGCCTCCACACCTTATCTCTTGAAGAAGAAGAAAAATGACAAAGTGGTGGCCATCAAGGTGAACAAGCAAGCCAACAATGGGGTCAAACGCTTTTGGGTGCCAAAGGAAATTATTTCCAATATGAAGAGCACCAAGAAGGTTTGGATCCCGAAAAGAAAGTGAGAAGTCTGTCAGACCTCGGGGAATTTGGAGACTTGGCAAAGTTTATGTGCATTACATGGGGTGCATCATGAAGGACAAAGTCATTGCCAAGTAGGTTAGTGAATACTATGGACCTAAATTTCCCTTTCTATGTTAGGTAACTAGATGTCATTACTTTCAATTAGTATTTATTTCAATTGGTATTGTCTTTCAATTGGTATACTCTTAAAGCATCTAGTTATCTTTTATGCCTAACGTTTGCATTTACATGCTTAAATATTTTGTCATGCATTCAATAGGTATATCATATGGTAGGCTTGCTCGGTTTTATTATCAACCCTTGGAGCAAACATACATGGTTTAAAATTATTTAGGAGCACGGCACATAGCATGTTTTACAATTAATTATCTAATATGTGCCAAAGTCCAAATTGTAGATAATCTCTCCCAAATATCATCTTTCAAGTGGTATTTTGATACTTAAATCAATGTGCACAAATTTTACAAGTATTCAACACTTGTGTGCATAAATTTAGGGAGAGCTTAATCTACAACTTGGATGCTTTGAGACTAACACTTTTCAAATGGTATCAATTTTTTCAAACCTATGTGTAGTAGTCTCATTGTAAGGAAATTGGAGTCCCCGGAATTAAGCATCATTCTTTAATTGGTATCATCATGTTGTTTTCATTTCATATTTATATGCTTTCTCCATGCATTATATAGATTAAACTCTCTTGTGCAATAAATTGCTATTTATGCATATGCTTTGCTTTCTACCATATGTATGCATACATTTAGGGGAAGCTTAGTCTATATAATGTGAGAGTCAAATTTTATGATCCATTTCAATTCTACACAAAGAATCATGAAATTTGACCCTCCCTTGTGCTACTAATGTCTTTCTTTTTGGTGTTTGATACCAAAGGGGAAGAATTTAAAGGACCAAAGGCAAGCATCAAGTTGATATCTACAAGTGGTTATGGTCCAAGAAAGGGAGGAAAGTGGATTATGGATTAGACTAAGTAATGGTAAAATTTGTAGGAATCTATAATGACACATAGGGACTTTTGTAAGGGCAAGATGGTCTTCGATTGGTATCCGAATAGGTTTTTCTAGCATTATATAATCTTGCCCTTTGCATTGCATCCTAGCAAGTAGGTAGTTTTTAAATTTCAAATTTTCTATCATTTGCTTGCTTTGGTCGTGTTGTCATCAATCATCAAAAATGGAGAGATTGTAAGGAAAATAGACCCTAAGCCAATTTACTTTGGATTTTGGTGTTTAATGACCAACACAACCAAATTGGACTAATGAATTTACAAGTGTTTGTTTTGTAGTCCAACAGGGTGCAAGACATGACTTGGACGAAGGCGACGTGATGATCCAATGATCAACACCTTAAGAAAGACCTTAGGAGCACAAGAAAAAACCCAAGATATCAAGCAAAGTCCAAGCTTAAAGATAGAAACCAAGCCGTACGCAAGATCGCGAAGAAACGAGCTCACAGAAGCGACCGAACGCTGGACCGGACGCTGGAAGCGCGACCGGACACTGGACCGGTGGCTCGATAGATAGGCGACCGGATGCGAGGACCGGACGCTGACGGCAACCGACCGGACGCAGAAACGCAGCATCCGATCGAGTACAGAGAGGTTCCAGGCGTGCGAAACTGTGACCGGACGCGTCCGGTGGCAGGCGGCCGGACGCTGGCAGCGTCCGATCGGTGGTTCGCGGCTGCAACGGTCGGGAAGACCGAACGCGTCCGGTCAGGACGATTCAGCATCCGGTCAGTAGCAGTTTTACGGGGATTCGACCCCAACGGCTACTTTCTCAGTGGGGCTTATAAATACAACCCCAACCGGTCATTTGAGGTGTGTGGTGCTGAGGAAACATACCAAGAGTGTTGATACACCATTTGAGTGATCTCTACATGCATAGTGCTTAGTGTTTTATTAGGTGATTAGCATAAGTGCTTTGCAAAGTGCTTAGGTTGATTAGACTACCGCTTATGCGCTTGCTCTAGGTATTTGCCTAGTGTTTAAGTGAGGTTTGCATACCTCTTGCCACCCCGTGCTTGCGAGCACAAGTGTTGTAATCGGAGGGGCTTGAAGTCTTGCGAGATCACACCAATCGCGTTTGTGGTGTGGCCGTCACCGTGTAATGGAGGGAACAAGGCCCGCAGCGTTTCGACCGAAAAGCTTGATAGTGAAAACGACGGGGAGCATCTGGGAGAGGCTTGCTGGAAGGCACGTCGGAGACCCACTTGCACGTGGGAAAGGCCCGAGGCTATCCACGGAGTTACCCGACCGGGAGCTTGGCCCTTGTGAGGGATTCCTTATGAGGGGCTCCAACGAGGACTAGGGGAAGCTTGTGCGCTTCTCGATACCTCGGTAAAAATACCGAAGTCGTCGACGGGAGTTTGCATATCTCTACCTTGCTCTTTAGCTTCCACATTTATATTGATTACTTTACTACGTTTACGGTAGAGATAGCAACACACTAGCAAAACTATAGTTGCACATCTAGATAGCTTATCTATTGCATATGTTTTGCTAGGGTTAAAAAAATATGCCATAGTTTAGAGTTAGAATTTTAAAGTTGCCTAATTCATCCTCCTTCTTAGGCGTCACGGTCCCTTCACTCTGTAACTGTGTAAATTTCACGAACTTAGCTTTTTGGATTAAATGTCACTTTAACATCGGTCATATATACTTTTACAGTATTGTTATCTTATCGTGCGATTCGTGTGTTTTTAGTACAAAAGTTTAGCTGTCCCATAGCAACGCACGAGCATGAACCTATTTACATATATACTCGAACATGTGTGTACATGATTATATGAAGATGCAGTGGAACTTATTCATGAATTTATTGGCGCATGAAAAAAATAGATATCGTAGAATTCTTTCTGTCGATATAAAATATTATCTTAGCTGTATCACAAAAAAGTCTATACAGTAGAGTTTGTGAGCCTGCGAGTCACGCTCTCCGTGACTCTGTTAATTTCATGAACTTTGCTTTTTGAATTAAATGTCACTTTGACGTCGGTATTTAATTTAACAGTATTGTTATCTTATCGTGCGATCCGTGTGTTTTTAGTACAAAAGATTTAGTTGTCTCATAACAACACACGGACACGCTACCTAGTGTATTAAAATTTTTAAAGGAATTTACAAAGTATAAAGATTATAAAATTTGAATCTACATTTACGTTCACGTCTTATAAACTTGACTTTTGAGAGATTACTTACTTGTTACAACAATGCCAATGCATTTTAGATGCTTCAGTACAATATTAACATGTTTTTATACCTAGAGAAAAATAATGTTGATGTTTCGCTTTTTGGCTAATCTAGCGCTCGGACGTCCGGCGCACCATGCGCGTCCGGACGCCCGCTCAAGTGCTCAACACCCCGCATCCGCTTTCGCCCCCACCCCACGCGCACGCCCCCAACGCGCCCCTGACCCAGTCTGCTAGCCCTTCGGCGAGCCGCATGCCCCTAGCTCGCCAGCAGCCCGCCGTGTCCGCCTTCATACTGCCCCACGCGCGCGACGAGCATGCCCCAGCGCCCCCTGAACATAGCACCCCCGTCCGTCGATCCCCAGTGCCTTTGTCCGCTAGCCCCCGACAAGCCACGCGCCCACGTCCGTTGGCTCGCCCCCCTCCCCCCAACATAAAACACTCAAATAAAATACTTGCAACAATATGAAACAACCGCTGCAACATAAAGACTAAAGCAACTGAAATATTTGGAACATATTATTGCAATATTTGTGTGAAGCATATGAAACAACGCTCGAATAAAACACTTGAAACAACATGGAACAATTGCTGCAACATAAGACTGAAGCAACTGAAACATTTGGAACATATTATTGCAACATTTATGTGAAGCATAGAAAATTCAGATCAGAACGATTGCAACATATGTCTAGAAATAGGTGAAACATTTTGAATAAATGCTTATAATATACCTTTGAAACACTTGTAACATATGCAACATCCCCTGATCTACTTTTGCAACATCTATATGATTCAACTACAACATACCTCTGAAATGTCTGAAATAATTGAAACATACAATTGCAACAGGGGGAAGAAAGAGCCTGGCGCGGGAGTGCCATGGCCGTCGGATCTGAGGGTGTTGGGAGCTCCTTGTGGGGGAGGACGCCGGTGTCAGGAGAGGGGCGCCGCCGGGGTGGGAGAGGGAGGACGCCAGGGTGGGGGAAAGAGCCGCCGGGGTGGGGGAGGAGGAAACCGGGGTCGTGAAGGAGCTATCAGTGTGGGAGAAAGGCACCGCCAGGGTAGGAGAGGAGGATGCCGCGGTGGGGAAGGGCACTGCCGCCGGCCAGGGAGGAAGCCGGTGGCGCACACGATGGAGAGGAGCGGGCCATTGCCGGTCATGAAGGGAGCGAGCAATGCACACGATGGAGAGGAGCAGACGCACATGATGGAGAGGAGCAATGTCGGCGGGGAGAAAGAGAAATACGTTGGTTCTTAACGATCGAGAGTAGTTTTAGATGGGCCACGAGGGGGAGCGAGCCGCGCAGCTCCGTAGGCCCACAGGAGGCGCATCTGGACGGGACGGTTGCACAATATCCAATCACTATCGTTAGCAAAAACGATTTTTTCTCAGTTGATTTTGGAAATATTTACGGTGCATCCTCCCCTATTTGGCTTAGATAGATGATGGCGTGCTTGCAAAACGAAATTGCTGGCTGGAGATCCTAGCCGTCCGTATCAATCTAAACAGTCCAGGTTCACCAAATTTTAACTCTTTCTATAAACCCACAGCTGTCCGCACCGCTCTCCAAATCCCAAAACCCTAACCCATCCACCTCCTCTGCCGCCGCCACCATCACCGCGGACAACATGGGAGGAAGAGGAGGAGGCGGCGGCGGCCGCAAGGCCCGCAACTTCGCGACCTTCCGCCTCTTCCCGCGCGCCGGCGCCGCCGACCCCAACGACCGCGTCTTCGTCCGCGTCGACAACAACGACTACACCGTCCCCGGGTTCGCCGACGAGGACTCCTTCGACTCATCCCTGTCCGACCCCTCCGCCGGCGATGGCAACTTCCACTCCGCCTCCGGTCCCCTCCCGGAACACGTCCGCCGCGAGATCCTCGAGCTCGGCCTCCCCGACGATGGTTACAACTACCTCTCCCACCTCCGCGAGCTCCGTCCCGCCGCCGCCGCCGCCTCATCCTTCGTCCCCAGCTCCACCGCTCGCCCCGAGCCCCTCCCGCTCGATGTCAAGGTCACTCTTTTTCCGGCCAAAGCACCCGTCCTTTTAGCAACTGGAACCGGAACGCTTTAGTTTTTTTTCCCCCTTTTCTATGCGCAGGCTTATGATGCAAGTAGGGTACGGGTTGGTCCCAGCGACGGTGAACTGGACGAGGGGAAGACGATGTGTAAGGTGGCTGCCAAGACTGCACCAGTGAGGCGAATTGAGAAGGCTGTCGACCCAGATGTCGCCAGGTTGCTCGATGAGAGCGATGTGTCTCATGTTGGGTCTGAGGATGAGGGGCTGGAGGAAGATTTTGTCATCATAGCTAACCGGGCTGAGGGGGAGGAGTTGGAGGAAGAAGACATAGAAGAGATGGAAGAGTGGAATGGTGTTTTGAGTGATGTGGAAGAGGAGTTCGATTTTGAGGAGGATGAGCCAAAGCCAAGAGTGAGACGATTGTTGGATGAACAATTTGATCTGGTGAGCCTACTTAACTTAATTCTCCCTCTGTTTCTTTTTATATAAGGCATAATAGGATCTGGGGATGTCTTTTGAAACATCCTATGACCATCATTTACTCTTACAATACTTCATCAATTGCATCAAACAGTTTCTTTAAAAATATATGTGGAATCCAAACCTGTTTATGTAACTTCAATGTACTAAGTATGCATATAATTTGACTAATTATTGGTCAAAATCTACTAAGTTCCTTTTTTGAATCCTAATAAGTCTTGTGTTTTGACACGGAGGAGTAATTTTTAACATTTGGTCTTTTGTACATTTGGAAAAAAAAATGGTGAGTTTGTGTTACATGTTATTATGTTGAACTTTCAACATGTCTGTTATAAATTGGGAAGATTATTTGGAATGCTGTGAGATTATATGCACATAATATTAAGTAATACAATTTCTTACGCAAAAAAAAAGAAAGTTCTCATAGCTTAATATGTAGGCATAAACATCTCTGTTGTGTCAACTGTACCTCTGCTTTTATAGTTTTTTTGGGTGGGGGTGTAGTTTTTTTTATATGGTAATATCAAGGCAAATTGTTATGTTAACTATAGATATAACTAAAGCTATTTCCCCTTGTATTATGTTGGAATCTACCCTGTGTTACTTGATCTTTGTTTATTTATATATAAGTATAAAACTAACTGTGGGCATTTAGGGAGAAGATTTTTCAGGGTTGAGTTAGGCACCTATCAGCAGTAATATAGAACCTCTGGACAGGAAAGACAACCAATTCTTAGTTAACATACATGATGCCTCATCAGCCATTAATGTTTATGACATTTATAATATAGCCCATTACTCCTTTGCTCAAAGTTTTGACTTAGATGTTGTAGATGCTGTGCTAAAAAATACTTCTTGTGAATAAACTTTCAGCTTGCATTGGAAGAATATGGAGACAGTGATGATGATGACAGGGTTGTTAAAGATGGGGAATATGAACTGCCAAGTGAGGCTATAGATGAACTAAAATTGTTCCAAAGTCAGAATGTATGTGTTGATGAAGAATATAGAACACCAGCAGATTTTGTTCGTCAAAAACAGGACTCAAACACAGCAGATGATGTGGATGAATCTGCTCGTGTGATAAAAAAATGTGCTGAATACGCTGAAAGATATTTGAATGAAAGTGCAGAAGAAGAGGTGGCTGTACTTGTTTCGGAAAGCAGTGAGGAATCTGAAATTTGGGACTGTGAGACCATTGTTTCCACATTCTCTAACCTTGATAATCATCCTGGGAAAATTGAAACTCCAGGAATTCCTAGAAAGCGGCTCCCTAGAGTTTTCCCTGGAGAAACAACTACGACAAATGACATCATCAAGCTTCATGGGAAAGAGAAACTGCCAGTAGAATACCTGCCACAGAGGAGAAGAAATGGTGAAAAGAAGAAAGTAAAGCCTGTAGAAGCTTCTGTCACTGATAAATTTAAAAAAGGTGCTGAGAACGAAACAAAAGAGGAGAAGAAGGCAAGAAAGGTAAAAAGGTTTCTAGATGGACCTTATGACTATATATTATGCTTGATTGACTAATGCAGAAGTGGAAAAATAAGTAAAGCACGTTTATATTGTTTAATCAATTGGTTCTTCATTGGGCCAGTGGGCCTAGCTTTCCAAGTTGTGCATGTGACCTAATTTTATTTTGTAAACACTTCTATAGAATAGAGATAAGCAACACGAAGTATTTAGTTCATGATGAACAATATGCATTAACTTGTGATAAATAGTGTCAACCTTTGGTCACAAGGAATTGTCTGTTGGAGATTTTGACATAGTATTTAACACAGAATTTTGGCTACGTTCCTCTATTGCATATTTTAGATCATGTTTTTTTTAATGTTATGGTATTTTGTTTTGTTAAGACAATACTCTATTAATATATTAGTTTGTGATACAAAGTTGATGTCATTCGATTTGTATTCAAAAAGTACTTATTTATGGTTAAAAGTTTGTATCACAAAAATGATAGTAATTATTGGTCAAAGGTTTGTCCTAACAAAACAAAATACGCCTTAGATTCACAGATAACGGGAGTAGTTACTTCCTGTGCCAATCCTACTCTGCACAACTGTTCTAATGTCAATATAGTAAAAAATATCGCTAGCTGATGATTTCAAAGGTTTAAATTCACTCATACCAGAATGACGATTTGGTTATTTGTATTGCATTTTGATCTTCCAAATGGCTTATAGTTAATAAAGTTATCATGCAATGATTCAATGCCTCTCTTTGTCAAGTGTTTTGCAAAACTTTCTTAAGAAAAGGTGATTCACAAAACCTTCTTAAAAAAAGGTGTTTCGCAAAACTTTCTTAAAAAAACGTGATTCACAAAACCTTCTTAAAAAAGGTGATTCGCAAAACCTGCACGGCAGTAGATATCATTTATCTTTATGGAACTGATGAAAATTATTTTCACCAGTCTGACATTTTTTACCTCTGGCCCTTTGCTACCTTTAGGCAGCAGTGAAAGAAGAAAAGAAAGAAGCCCGGAAAGCAAAGAAAGAGCTCAAAGGCCTGTATAAATCAGAAACACAGAAGGCTCAGAAAGTTGCTGCTGTTACTGGACCATCTTCCATACGATTAATGTAAGTCATCATTTTGATTGTAAATTTCATCCTGTCAGCTAAGTAGACTTATAGGCATTGAGTCGTTGCCCTAGAATCAACCAAACTCGCTTTGATCCTGATGGCCATGTTCTCTCTTTATAATGAATTCAACCGTCATCTTATGCCCTGTTTGATGTGGACTTATTTTGGGTCATACATAAACAATTAGCTTGGAGATACTGTGGAAAACACTTTGGGCTGCTTCAGATCATGACGTGAAATTAAATTTGTTCTACTTATACCCCTTTACGGATTCTTAAATGAATGAGTAATGACTATAACAGGTGATGGTTGATCTGTGGCACGTTTACTGATGGAAGTCTTGAAATCCGAAAGACCGCCTGGACAAATGCATCAAAGCTACGAAAGATTTATGATACCCGGTCATCTCTGTGCCATGCTCGTGGATTTTGTTGACAACATACCCAGTGCATAGTACTATTATATAATCCTGTTGCATCATAGAGCTTTTGTGTCTTCTGAAACACGACGGTTGCTATGCTATCCAAAACAGAGGCATTGTACTATATATTAATTCAGTTAATTGGAGAAGATATGAAATTTATAGGCACTTATCGAAAACACTTATCGAAAGCGTGTCAGATCCTTCGGAGACAGGTGATGTTGTATGTCCTGTATGTGGGGTTGTATTACTTGTGCTTGGTATGCGAGACGAATGATGAGATACCGATCAGGGAGCTCCATGCTCGCCTTATATAGCCAGCGGGCAAGGGTTACAAGCTATGCTCGAGCTCTTTTGATTTCGAGACGACCTCGAGCCCAGCTCGCGAGCCCTAAACAGTGAGCTCAAATAGCACACTAAGACTCGTCAGCCATCTCTTATCCCATGCATCTCTAATTTTTTTATTTTCATTATCAATACTTTTCTATTATGGTAATATTTCACTTGTACAATTGATACAATGTGATTTATGTGAAAGATACTATTTATATTGCTTTATTTCAATAAATTTGTAAAATTTCTCGATTGTTTATTGTTTATTATCTTGTGAAATCAGGGGTGAAGCTATATGGGAATTAGGGGTACAAATGCACACTCCTAAAAAATGAGAAAACAATAATTGTGACTAAAATTTCACCATATATGCATCTCTTCCTTCAAAAAAAAAGAGCACAAATATATGCACTCAAAAGGCAAACACACGCCCTCCTTTATTTAAATTGTTTTTATCTTCGCCGTTGTAAAATAATTATGGCTACTTGCAAACGAGACTCACAGAGCCTACTCAAGCCGAGCCCGAGCCCTACTACAAGCTCGGCCGGATCTCAGGCTTGGCTTGAGCTTTTGCCAAGCTCGAGCTTGAGGTGTTAGGCTCATTCAAGCTTGGCTCTTGTACAGTCCTAACAACAGATCATCCCGTGCAGTCCAAAGACTTGCATTTAAACTTGATCAACTCTTTCACAGTGTCACCAACCGATATGCTAAAACAACCAAGTTCTCATCGGATCATCCTGTGATATCTATAGGTGTGCACATCTTCATCTTCATCCTCACACAATGTCATAGGATAATCCACCAGATAATGCGATGATTATCATTTAGAGACGGAGAGAGTATCACTAGATCATCCTATGATCAATAGGAGCCAACTCCGCTGATACATGGTGTCACTGGATGGTCTTCATCAAGCACTTCGCTGCACTCTGAACTTCAAATTTTGAATCCATTTCAATTTAGAACTCCACCAATTCTACTTCTTTGACGCCCTAATTTCTCATCTTCTAGAGCTATATAGTCCAAGCTTTCACTAGTGTGCATCACTCCCAATACTTTTGGTTAAACCCTAGATCAAGCTACTCATCTTAGCCCCTCTGTTGAAGTACATACAAAGGAAAACAAAGGCCTATTCTACTTTTAATTGCATTGCAACACCAAGTGGCACTTGGAGTAATATAATTGTTAGCCTTTGTGAATATCTTATGCATCCGATATACTTAGAAAGTTAGAATCCGACAACAGGGGGCAAAATAACCATTGTGACTAGTCAAAACAATACCCAACAAACACATGTTAATGACAAGAATAATCATCAAAACCAAATGAGGAGCCTAACTGCCCTTCCTTTAGTTTGATTTGAGTATCTGTTTTTAAATATATATATATATATATATATATATATATATATATATATATATATGGCACATAAGACAGGTCATTTGGATAAAAATAAACTAATTAGCTTGTCCTAACTATCCAAAGGTAGTATGCTTAGCTTGAGTCTTGAGAACCATGTCTCCATCGGTAGTTCCAATGCTACTGGTACTAGGCAGCGGTAAAACCGATTGTCAGAGCATATTAGGACAACTCAACAAAAAAAAAGGTGCAAAAACTCAAAATTGATATGAAAATCCTCCATTTAAAGGCCAAGGATTTGATCCTGGAACTAGGAAAGGCAAAGCAAGCATCAATAAGGACAACAAAACCTAACTCACAAATTACTCGTCCCTAGAAATCAAGAATCCTTATAGATAGCTGATGCTACTGCAGCAGACTGAACAATTCAGAGAAACAATATATTCCAGGCTAGAAAGATGAATTTGAAGGCTTTGCCACTCCAAAGAAAATGAGATCACGCTACCCTTTGACGTTTGCTCAAGATGTTCATTTATATTGGTCATGGGGAGCACACCTTTCTTTCTTCCAGTGCAGATTACATGGGGCTTGGCAGAGTCTGGCAAGTTATGCGCTCCTATATCCTGAACCACTAAGACCCCTCTGACATCTGAGCCTCCAAGCCAACACAAATTTCAGATATCCCTCAGCTCAAATATTTTGCCCCAAATAGCCTCTGTAATAAGGATTTAATCTGCTCCTTGCGCTTAGCAGCTGCAGAAGCAGATTCAACAACCAAAGATGCATTTTACAGTAAATTTCTCACTAAAAAGGACATGATATTTTGGGCCTTTATGTGATCACAATGACATTTTTGAGCTTCAAAGGCACCCGGCACAATCTAGCAACCTGTCAGCTCTGGCTATCTTCGAAGTGCACGGAATTTTTCTCGTTTGCGGAAACGCTCAAGCATGATCTCATCACTCGCAGCTTCTCTCCGTCCTGCACCAACACCATCTGTTTTTTTAGTATCTGTTGATTTGCCTCCTGAACTTCCACTAGGCCGAGAATCATTATCTTTGTACAACCCAGGATTCTCTGCATTATAAGGAAATAAATTTAGCACACTTAAATGAGAACAGAAAGGATCCAGATGATATGACATGCTTAGACACCCTTGAATGATAGAGCTCAGAAATAATATCACTATCACTGTGTATTGCAGTAATCTGCTGCAGCAGAACGGTGCACAGAACATAATCTATTTTTTATATTCTAATAACATTCACCATCCATATCCCTAACATTATGTCAATACTCCTGCTACTGGTCCATTGAGTATCTACTTTCATTGTAGGGTACGGAAATTTTCATTTTATTGTCTAGTTCCATCTAGTGGGTTCCAACTATAACAGCCAGATTAAATCTTTTTGTAAATAACCACAAGTACTACTCCCTCCGGTCAAAAGTATATGAAGTTTTTTTTTTACTTTTTTCATTCTTCATTCAAGGTGCGACTTTGACTATAACTTTGTATTAAGAAATAGTTATAATGCCTAATAAATATATGTGATTATGTCATTATGGAAGTGTTATTCAAAACAAATCTATCCATATCATAATTATATCTTTAAACTAAATACTTTGAGAGCTATTAGTTGTCAAAGTTTCAGAAGTTTGACCGGATTTTAGTCAAAGCTAGCAATAGGGCACAATAAGTCGCTCTATAATTTGCCACTAGCGACATAAATACAGGACACTTTCCAGCGCAGTCAGAGCAGAGGACAGCAAGAGAAACCAACAATATTCAAATTCTCCAGGAAGAATTATATCCATACTTTAGTGTACTGAGCATGTTTAACTGGATTGCAAAGCTGACATTTTTGTCATGGTCAGCCAGAGCAGAGGCAACACAGGACCACTCTGGGGCTAACAGATCGGACATGAGGGCTTAGGCAGCCTGGGCAGTAACAGACTCAAGTTGATAGTTACTGTACTTTCTTTAATCACATATCTTATTCGAATTGAACTAGTTTAGTTTCGTTGGTTCTATATAGCTTAGCATCTGTCATCATTAGAATTCAAACATCAACAAGAAATCTGTTGCCCCAACTCCATTTTCTCCAGACGCCCACTGTCCACAGGTTGCCACCACGGCACCTGGATGCCGGGATAATTAATCAAAACAGGGCACAACATTTGTTGCGTATATCAATCTATGCTGGATAAGTTTGGCACTATTTTCTCCTCCATTCTCCACAGACGCCCACTGACCATGTTGCTACCATGGCACCTTGATGCCAGAGACATGAACTTCAATCACAGAACAAAGCACAGTAGTCATGTATGACGAGAAAATCTAAAACTAATCTTTATGTTTTACTCAAAAGGTCCATTTTTTGTTTCCGGACAATCCCCTCAAACATATAATGATATAAATCTCACTTTACCCCCTAATGACATTTGCCCCCTTTTTTTTCCTCTTTGTACACTCTTGTGCATCAAGTTGTAATTTGTTGCGAAATATCCACACTATTTCTCATGAATATTTGCAAATATTTAATATCTTAGGTACACCCAACTTTTACAATAGGTATAATAATTTCATAAATATTATGATATTCACTGTACAATGGCATCTATCATCCCACAAAATTTCAATTTACAGCTTGTATACAAATAACTCGTAAAAACAAAATGTCAATACGGAGTGACGTGAAGTGGTTTTTGTAGTTTGGCACCCAAGACTAAAACAGAAGTTATCTGGAATGCAGAAAAAACTTCAGGAAAGTAAAATGAAGTTTTTACTTAAAAGAAAGAAAACAATCTTGAATGAGAATACTGGTCTAAAATAATTTGTGGTCAAATAAATCTCAAAAGGGATTATCAACAAAAATGTTTGTGCCACAAGCAGGGATGTTGGAGGGTGGTGTAGGTCATAGTCATGGGAAACTGGGAAATACTAGGACGTGGTTGCAAAGTTCTAGGGTCTAGATGACAAAAAACTTTCCTTGTATTAGAGAGAGCTCCCTGACAATTTTCCAAAAACTGCTGAGAAGGATACTTGGTCTTTTATTCAGGGTTCTGGAGAATCTGATACTAAAAGGCCTATCCATCTTTAGCAGGAATCCTGATTCCTGATGGGAGTATTCTTTCATATTTTTCTACAACGAAAAAAACCGAACTAGCAGCAAGCTAGATAAATAGTAAATAAAAGCTGGAGTTATCAAATACTTGTCCTGCTAACACACTGGATTTAGTTCAGCGAATGTTGGAGTATGATATATGTAATATGTCTCTTCAAAATTTTATCTGGATGCAAAATCTTAAGCTGGCTCAGAAACAGTCAGCACGCTCGTTGTGCTCCCTTGATGCCTTCAAAAGAGCAAGTGAATTTCAAAATGATTCCTCCAAAAAACAGAGATAGAAAAATCTTTTATTTGCCGATATAGGGGCAGTTTGTGTTTGCTTTATTGTCATGTACTCATGTGCAGTCTTAAGCAGTTGTAGCTTGTAGGAAAGCAGTCGTGAAAATTTTAATTGGTAAATCAAGTTTGGTTTACATAAACTATGACACTATGTTATGCAAGTACTATACAAATACGATATTGCTTCCCACACATTTGTTGTGTAATTGAAAATGCATTAGTGTTTCTATTTGCAACCTAGATTGAAAGAAAAGCAGCTAGCCAACTGTCAAGCCCTGAAAATTCTAAAGGCAGTTCTACCTAACAAGATTATCCTAATACATATCAATATCAGAAGAAACTGTAGAGTACCTATGTCAATTGCTATATCTGGTCCAGTTGTATACGTCTTGTCTCCTTTTTTTTATTTCTGGCCTTACATTTTTATTTTTTATTTCCCACATCAAATCATATGATTTATCAGTAGGGTTCCCTCCAGTTTCTCATCAAAATAATCTTGAAAAGGGGCATGTAACAAACCTCTTCGCAGTTTCTCATCATATTCTTTACCACGGTGGAAATAATCAGCACTGTAACTTGAAGGAATGTTTGAATCTGATTTTGGTTTACTCACAAGCCTTTTCTCTTGCAGCACCTTTTTAGCTGCCTCAGTTTCTTCGATATTTCTTAATTTGTACCTGTGGAAATACAAAAAATGATAACATGGAATTGCATGTAATTGTGCATCTACCTTTGAAAAGAAAGTCTATTACTAGAATAAAATTTAAAGGGAAAATGGTGTTCTTGCCCCTTACACACATGTGTAATTGTGATTTTGCCCTTGCTTTTCTAACTTTGTGATTTTGCCCTTAACTGTAGCAAAGTCAACGCGTTTTTGCCCCTGGTCAACGCGAATTTGCCCCTGTTTTTACCGTTGACCAGGGGCAAAATCGCGTTGACTTTGCTACAGTTAAGGGCAAAATCACAAAGTTAGAAAAGCAAGGGCAAAATCACAATTTCACGTCAAAGTAGGGACAAGAACACAAGAGCCCCAAATTTAAACTACAACACAGATAAAATTATTAGAAAAACCGAGAAGCTCTGCCTAGGTTACATTGTTGGGTCCATGATGCTCATAGAACTGTGGTGATGCATGACATATCTTTGTAATGGAGTCCTAATTTGAACATATCATTGTTGTATAGTTTAGTCACAATAAATTAATGGTGAGTGAATACATACTGAGATCAAGTTCTGTGTCTACCAATCAATGTATGTCCACTTAATCATAAACTAGACCATTAGCTAGTTTCCTTCTTCACACAATATTCTCAAGAAATTGTTGGCTGCAATATGTAAGGATTTCCAGCCAAATTATCAAAGACAATGTTAAGTGTGGACCAGACTTTTGTCAAACAAAAACAAATAGTGCAATAGAGAAAAAAAATGTTGGGTAACGCACTCAATGGGCAGCTGAACTTCAGCAATGCCAGTGGTCCATTGTGTCGAGCTCTCCTCTGAGTTCTTCTTCTTCACCTGCAAGGAACAATACAACTGGTACCATCATTGCAGTCCACAGAACAACGTGCAATTCTCAGGTTGAGGAACTCGGTTGAGCCACAAGCAAACCTTGAGGTGGTCTGGCACGGTGTAGAGCTCGTCCACATGGTCCATCTCTTCCTTGTGTCCCACATCAACCATCTTACCCCTCTTCTTCGCCAGCTCGGTCTCCACATACCTCAACCTTCAGGTTAAGTCCAACACGTACTCGTGTCAATTCCTCAATCTATTAGATGAAACAACCTGCGTATACAAGTGCAGCACAGTACATGTTGGGGTCCTCGATGGTGACGGCGGTCTCCTGAGCGAAGGTGTCCTGGAGGACGAGGTCCTCCTTCTCAGCCTCGCCGGCGGCCGCTGCCCCACTGCCCACTCGACCACGGGCGGAGGACCCGTTAGTGGATGAGGCGGCGGGGCCGGAGGGGATACCCAGCTTCCTCTCCCGGAGCTTCTGCATGTACTTGATCTCCTCGAGGGCGACGCTGCGGTGGGAGGAAGGGAGGCAGGCATCAGCGAGAAGGCCTAACAAAGCAAGAGAGAGGAGTGGATTGGAGGGATGGGTACCGGCGAGTGTCCTCGTCGTCGGAGCGGTCGTCAGTGTCCGGCTCGATGCCCCGCTTGCGGAAGTTTCTCGGCATGGTGGGGAGGTGTTGCCGTGTTGGGCTCGGGCGGGATTTGAGGTAGGGAGAAGGGTCGACCGGGTAGGGCGACGATCGGCGGGGGTGTGGCCGGCGGCGAGGTGTGCCGATGAGTAGAGCAGATTTGGGATTGGAGGGTTTCAATCCCAAACGAGTTTTGCAGGTCCAGGGCTCCGGACCTCCGGTGGCCAGGCCCAGGTGAGCCCGGCTCGGTTGCACAAACCACAAAGATGAACGGGATTGAGTTACAGTAACTGCCATGTGGGCCGTCCGTCCTTTGCCCGTTTTAAGCTTGAGTTTCAAGCGCAGTTCATTTCGGTTTACCAAATCCCCAAATCCAATAGATAATCTCAAGTTTTAATAAAAATCTACCTGCATTGAATCTATAATCAAGTGTTACAATTTAGGGTATATAGTTGAAGAGTCAGGTACAAGTGACTGTTAGATAGCTTTTCGAGGTGAGTGACTGCTAGGTACCAAATGAAACACATCCTTATGCTATATAGGTCCCGTTCGCTGGTCTGAAACTGGCTGAAAAATACTGTTTTGGCTGAATTGTTGTTAGAGAAAAATACTGTTCCGACTGAAAAAAGAAGCCGAATAAATCGAATATGGGGTAAGCTGAACGGGGCCATAATTAACATTCTACGTAGTCTTTTATGAGAATTGGTCTAAAAATATATTATTTAAGTAATTGGTGCCCTAATTAAT
The DNA here is from genome assembly GCF_019320115.1 of Miscanthus floridulus. Taxonomy (NCBI): domain Eukaryota; kingdom Viridiplantae; phylum Streptophyta; class Magnoliopsida; order Poales; family Poaceae; genus Miscanthus; species Miscanthus floridulus. The sequence goes on along the minus strand of NC_089580.1, from coordinate 154,483,902 downwards.
GAACATAGAAACCATCTAGGTTCATGGTTAGGAGTGCCCTAACATCTAATGTGGAACTAAACTCCCGATAATATAACATTAATATACACATGTACCGCCATGGGCCAAATAACTGAGCCGATGTCAAAAAAGTTTGTTTTATCTTAAGTGGAATTATCTTGAGCTTACAATATTTTCACGAGAATCACGTGGGTTAAGAACATGAAGGAAAAATAAGTTTAAACTAATACTATGAATCTAAACAGGTTTGTTCATGATCTCGCAAACATGACACTTTTAAGTGAGCTTTTTACTTAAGAAACTATTGTGTATCTATGGATAAGCCCACTTGCATCTCTACTAAGTACGTGAAGAGGAGAAACGATGGACTGAGTTTAAGTTCATGTTCTTATGCTGTGAGACAAACCTCACTTACGAAAATTGGCAAAATAATAATAATTTCCTAGGTACAAGCAATAGGGGCTTTTCTAATATTATCTTAATATATCAAAGGAAACTTTTGTGTGTTTTCATATCCCGACAAAAAATGGATATGTTCGAAAGTGGTTATTGTAGTAGCACTGTAGACAACAACAACCGCAACCAGAGCATAACCAAGCATGCCCATTGTTTGTCTAACATGGCTCTCATCTACATTGTATTGACTTGCTTGGCTAACCTCCAACTCCAATAATTTTTTGGATGCCTAGCATCCTAAATCTATGGAGAAGAGTAGTGTTGTAGACGATGGAAGCCCTAGCTTACCACATGTTGTAAAAAGTCCCAATCCCACGTAAGTTCTAATGATATTGATGTAATTTGTAACCACACCGATGACTGTCCAAAAATATTTACACTCAAGATTTTTATTTGGCGTAACATTTTCTATTGCACTTGTATGCTCGAATCATATCCACTCAAGATGAATTATAGTCATATACTTAGGCAACAACGAGAGCGTGCTTCGATTACACTCATTTTTTGGGCCACACGTGCAATTTGTTTCACGACAACGGGAAGATTTCAAGGTGTAGCCAAATAAACTGCTCACTCCGTCTCTAAATAACTGTCGTCCGGTGGTGTACGTGCCACAAGTTTGACTCGATTTGTAAAAAATGCGTGCAGCATTTGTATTTTCAAATAAATTTATTAAAAAACTAGATTCAAAGGTCTTTTCAATGATACTAATTATGTAATACTATAAATATCAATAGTTTTTAATATATATTTAATCAAAATTATTTTTCGGGAAGCGACGACGTATATTTAGGGATTGGGGGGTAGACGCGTTCAACTTAGGCCCCTTTGGCAGGGCTCTTGGAGGCTCCGGCTCCTGCACTGTAGTGTCCTGTCGGCCGCCCACGAGCCGATAGGTGACCACCGTAGCAGGGACGCCGGAGCCAGAAAAACGAGCTTATCCGGCTCCATGAACAGTCCCGAGCTACAGGGAGAGAAGGAAGTAGGAGTATGAAAACCGGCTCCGAGCTACAGTGTTTCTACAGTGATTGTCAGCGCGGAGCCGGAGCTGTCCAGAGCCGTGCCAAAGGGGACCAACATTCCATGGCTCCCAAAGTCAAAACACGGCGATGGTCAATTCTCAAGCCGTGTGGCTGCTCGCCATAGCCAGGCATGACGACGCTGTGCAAAGAATACTTAACCAGGAGTGACGGGATGGAGATGAGTCAAATGCAGTAATCTTCTAGAGCTGAACAGTTACCGAGTAATTCACCGTTTCAACTTTTCAAACAAAAACAGTCATCAGTAGAGAACTCACAAGCCACAAGGGGTTCGGGTTTTGACCGACCACAAGACACGCCTGCAGGAGTGCAGATTACTCCTGATAGTAGTAGCCCACCAACTAAACACGGATCCACCAGGTGGCAACAATTTTTTTTTGTGCTTGCTGTTGATATTTTTCTCTCAGAACCGTGTTTCGGCTGTTTTTTTTTTCCAAGCCAACGGGGCCGTTGTTGCGGACGGTGGAGCTCGCTGCATCTGACCGGGCCGGCGGGCCCACGTGTCAGCGTCCGGCGGCCGACGAGCTTTCCTCGCAAAGTCGCAACTCGCAAGCCTCTCGCGGCATTCGACGATTCGAATCCCACTCCCACGACACCCGTCCCATCCCGTCCGCCGCTGCCACCACCAGCCAGTCCACCCGCGGCAGAGCAAAGCAAAAGCGCCACCGAGACGAGAGGCCTCCGCCCCGCGCCCCCGCGCGTCATCCGCCGCGGCCGCGGGCAGGGGCAGTTCCGTCCGACGCGTCGCAGGAAGCCCCAGGGTGCAATTAACGCGGGGGGCGGTTTGGTCATTCCCCCTCCCACCTCCCTCCCCTCCCCACTCCGCGCAGGCGCAGCAGCAGCAGGCCAGCAGCGTACGCCCTTTTTCTGGTTCCGTGTGCGGCTGTGCGCTCGCGCTTTTCTTCTCCTTCTTCCTTTCTCCCTCTCTTCTCCTTCCACTGCGGCAAGCTTCCAGAAATAAGGGAACCGGAGACCAAGGAGCCAAGTCGCTCCAAATGCTTTGATCCCTCCTCCATGGCGCGCGTCCTCCCGCTCAGCATCGAGGCGGGGGAGATGGCCAGGTACGCGCGCAGCGGGGCTGCTTCAGTTTTTTCATCAACTTCAGATTACCTCTCTCCTTTATTCCCCCTGGAGATTTTGCTTCAGCGGTAGGCTTGAGACATTCTGGTCGGTATTTCTGTTGTTTTATTTACAATTTCCTTTTGTCTTTTTGAGGTGTAGTGTAGCTGCCGCCCGCCGGCACAGGTGGATTTCGCTTGTTTAGGAGGTTTCGTTCATCCGTCCCAAAGTCGCCAGCTGCAGATTGCGTACAGGGAGGAAGATGTTCTTCTTGCTCCCTTCCGCTTGGTCGGGAATGTCCCGTGGCCCCCACCTTTGCCTTGCTCGGTGCGTTGAAGTTTCCAAGAATGGCGGTAGGTGGTGTCTTCGGAGCAACGGCCGCCGCCGCCGACCAGCCACCGGAGCTGCCGAGCGTTTGTGCCACGCCACGCGTCGCCGTGTGGTCACCACGGGTGCACCCCACGCGTGGATCTTATCTTATAAAACGTACTGTACGGTCGTAAGCTTGGTCGAATTGGGGAGCATAATTATTAACGATGTTCCAACTTCCAAGTTACTACAATCATATCCAATTTCTTAGTCTCTTTCCTAATTATCTCGATTGAACCACTGGCCGTTGCACTGCACCATCCGGTGGCTGGTTTCAAAGACTAGTGTGGTGGATGTGGATGAACATGAACCGATGGACAAGTGCAAGTGGATGCCTTTGACAATCTTGCTAGGCGTAATGTTTGCACTGATATAGTTGGAATATTACGTCAAATAAAGAAGACAAAATGGAAACTTTTGTGCGGGTAATTCGACTTTGTTTCACTAGGGTCGTCAAATATGACTTTGAAATAAAGAGGACAGGAAATGCAGGTCCTGTTTTGCCTACTAATTTTAGCCAGAGAGTACCAGCACTTCAACTTCCATAGAGACTACAATCTAGAACCTATGTTCCCCTTATTCCGGGGCCAGGGATTCTATTGTGCATGCGTAATACCCTGGTATTGTATATACTGCAAAATGAGACCTCATTTGTCATTACAGTAACACGTGAGCCATATGAGGTTCCTTAGTTTCCCTTCTTGGATACATGCTACAAGTATGCCACAGCCTTACATTGACATGTTAATAATTAATTTTCATAATGTTGCCTTTCGTTGATAAACAGAGGCGAAGGGGCAGTGGCAGACATGCCAAGGTCTTCAGCTGGGGCGTCATGCACAACAGTTGACCATTCTGAGCAGAACACAAAGGATGACGAATATGAGAGGCTGGTTACACGGGCTCAATATGCAACATCTGATGTTGGCACGGCAATTTTATCTGAGCAACCAAAGTCAAGATCTTTCATTTGGTGGATGAAAGTTCTGCTTGGCTGCTTCCTTCTTATATTAGTGGGTTATGTCTTCGTGAAATGGGGAGTCCCCTTTGCCTTCGAGAAGGTAAACACTGGTACTCTTTCTCACCACTTTTGCAGGCATTCTTTTCTGTAACCTGAAAGATCTTGTCATCTGCGTAGATGAATCAGATTCTTTGGGTAATGCTAGGACAACAACAATTAGGTTTCAGAGATAAACTGAAATATGCTACTTGGAAAGCTCTTAAAGGATAGTTACAAATTTTTTGTCTGATGGCTTATTTGATCGATCTGGTCCCTGGGGATCAAATCTACAAGAATATATGTTTCTTATGCTTGCTAGTTACTTCAAACTATCATGATAAACAATATGCAAGATGTCTTTACTATTTTGAATTAAAAACAATTAGATTTTAGATGTATATATATGCCCTAAAGCTTGTAGTTCAGAAATTGTCACTCAGTAACAAACACATGGTACCAGGGCCCATGTCTCATTGTATCATACAGAACTTGTTATTTTTCTCTTAAAAAGCAGCGGATATGTTGTACTTTTAATTGACAAACATCCTAGCACACTCTTATCATTTTGTAACAAGCAGTTGATATTTTGTAGTTTAAGTGAAATGTAATTTTTGGTCTATGTATCGATTGTGCCATTCTTCTTCATGCTATTTGTGTCTGTTCTATGCTTGCTCTCAGCATTTCTCCAATGTTGACACAGAAGGTACTTCGTCTATTTGCTGTAGGTTCTCTTGCCAATCATGCAATGGGAAGCAAGTGCTTTTGGGCGTCCAGTATTAGCTGTTGTCCTCGTTGCATCTTTGGCTCTCTTTCCAGTTATTCTGGTCCCTTCTGGACCTTCTATGTGGTTAGCAGGAATGATCTTTGGATATGGTTGGGGTTTCTTGATTATAATGGTCGGGACTACTATTGGCATGGTGGTACCGTATTGGATTGGCTCATTATTCCGTGAACGTCTGCATGTAAAATTTCTCAGCCTTATGTGTGATTTGTAATTTAAGAGGTAGATCTTTTCTATGACAGGATTATTCCCTAATTCGTTTTTTTTCTCTACTTCCTTTTTTTTAAAAAAAAATGCAGGTATGGTTAACAAAATGGCCTCAGCAGATAGCATTAATAAAACTTGCGGGTGAAGGGAATTGGTTCCAGCAGTTTCGGGTTGTTGCACTTTTCAGAATCTCGCCATTCCCATATACAATTTTTAATTATGCCGTGACTGTGACAGAAATTAAGTTCAACCCTTATCTGTGTGGTTCTGTTGCTGGAATGGTACCTGAGGCCTTCATCTATATCTACAGGTTAGATATGATCTCTATCACATTGCAGATTATTGATCCATTCAACTTAGCATGGCTTGTTCATCCACCATCTAAATCTCTAACCTCTACTTGTGTGCTGTAATTCTTTGCACATGATTCACATACTCAAAAACTAGCATGCTGAGTTTCTGACCATGAATCTAGTTAATCATTTTTTCTTATACGAGTTCACCAGTTGAAGGACATTTTGTTGGTACTCTTCTTATAAGCTATAATCTGACCATGTAGAAGTTAGTTTATTTGAAAAGTTTTATGTAGTTTTTTTGGTTCCCAGTAAATTCGACAGCTTACCCAACATACTTACTTCTTAAGTTACTGAATGCGCTCATATGCTTTATCTTAATAGGTACTTTGTGATTTGCTTATTTTCGCTATGTGTTTGGTGCAGTGGGCGTTTAATACGTACATTGGCTGACATGAAGTACGGCAACTATAAAATGACACCAGTGGAAATAGCATACAACGCCATTTCCTTCGTCATTGCTATCGTCCTGACAGTCGCCTTCACGGTGTACGCCAAGAGAGCTCTGAATGACATGAAAAGTTCGGACGGTATCGGTAAAGAAGAAGATCACGGCCCAAATGGCTCAGGGGCGCGTATGAGGAGTCGTCAGGAGCGTGTCGATGCACGTTCCATAGAACTAGATGTTGTATGATAGTGTGTTGACCGGGAGGTTACTTGGAATGAGGCAGGCAGGTCAGTAGGTGCATGGCGGGCAGGTCAGTAGGTGCAGGGTTACGCCAGATAGGTAGCTATAGGTTAGAAGAGGAGGGTTACGTCAGATATTTGCCCGGTTCGCTTGGCTGATAAGCCATGGATGAAAGTACCGTTGACTGATTTGTTGTGAAAGAAAAATATTGTTCGTTGGCCGAAAAAGTACGGCTTATACACACCCAGCTGACGTGGATTCGCATGCTTTGCCTGCACACGGCCATACTGAATCTGAAGGTGCATGACCACTGAGTTACTGACCGAGCGATGCTGCTCTCAGCGATGTTTCTGTGACCATTGTGCTGTTTGTGATGGAGACATTGAGATTATGTAGAGTGAGAAGCACCGCCTTTGCAACGAGCTACCACAGCGGGCGGACATTCCAAGCATATGGATCAACCTTGTCCTTGGTCTGAAGCTTACACTGGAGCTTCATGTTTGTTGAAGCATACATTGGAGTAGTACATTTGTATATAATAACATATACAACTGCTGATATAGTTAGAATATATATGATCTAATTTCAAACAGGAACTCATGAGGTCCGTTCAGCGATGTTCGGTATTTCGTATTTGGGATCTTGAATCTGTGCGTATATGCAGAATACAACTTTCCCCAATTCGTTGAGCCTTTTTGTCTTGCCGGAACGATAAAATCACAGCGGGCGAGCCCGGCAGCTCCACGCCGCCGCTACGCTTCACAGCATTCGAGTACATCTGAACTCATGTATCAACTCACACGCACGTGAGGTGCATCCACGCGTAGGCTGCAGATACATGCACCTGCAAATTTATTATTGGGAAAAATCCCGTGAGGCACGCGAGTGTCCATCCCCGGATCGAAGTCACACCCGGCGAGCGAGCCAACCGAGCTACGCTCGGTCCTCCGCTTCACAGCATTTGGGCCGGATAGCAAGCCAGTCCTCTGGGCCAGTGGGCATCATGATTCATCACTGAGTCTGTCTCTGCCTGCAGGAAATGCAAATCCACAGCGTAGACCGTTCGCGTAGACCGCGGGCGCAGTGCGCGCGGCGCGGCCAGCGCTTGTCGTTTTAGTGCCAAACCGCTTGCTGCAGCCAGTGGCAGCAGGGAGCGCTGCTATTTACAAGGGCTCACAGCACTGAAGGAAGAGCACGCAGCTGCGCAGTGGGCACAGAGCGAACTATTCTTTCGCCTTTTACTAAAGAATACCGTGTGCCCGCTGCACCAAGCAGCATACGCCTATTTTTGGAGGGGTCTTCCTCTCTGTGAGGAGGAGTCCAACAATTCAATGCAAAGTTTGTGGGTCTGTCTAAAATATGGGCTAAGATTGGGTTGTTCTTGAGGAGCCCAACAATTCAATACTAGTTTTGTAGGTACATCTAATCTAATTATAGATTGTAGTTAATTCATTATTACAACATTTATGATCTGAAGTTAACAGAATTTACATGTCTTCGAAAGAAAAAAATAAGAGTATATCTCTTAGTGTGCAATTCATGGAAGTTTCTGTGAGTTCTTTTTTCTCGATTTTAATATATGATTATATCCTATGCTGAACAATGTGCATTTGGCAAGAAGGAAGTGGTCATGTGAACCAAACCATATTTCAGTTGTTTTTCTGGTTTATAAAACTAGTTTTGTGGTCTCTCCCTTTCCTAAAGCTCAACGCCTCAAAAGTCCTCTCAACAGACTCCCCCACTTCATGCAGTTATTTCAGAATTGACCACATCATTTCACACTCTATGCACTTACGCTGCCCCTAGATCAAACCTGCCAAACCCCAACTACACAACAATGGTACCATACCAGAATTTTCAACCCCGAATGCAAGCAAGCCAGCATCTCTCTAGCATATCCCAATGGGGAATCCAGCAGTGAGAGGCTCCAGAGAAAAATGCTGGGTCAAAGTTCGGTCATAGCATATATTCCAAGTTCAGAATCACACTGTCATTATCTCATAGTTGAGGTTGATTCATCATGGGCCGATAACCACCAGTCCACCACTTTCCTCTGGAATCTTTTGTTCCTGTTGAACTTCCTGGTTGTAACTAATAGGTCCTCAACGAGAATAGGAATCTAAACAAAAGGCAAGGAGGTCATGGTCTGTCTGATCAGCTGAATTTCATGAGTGGTGCACCGACAAACTTCGAGGAAATCAGTCAGGTACTCACTGTGCCTGGGTCCATTACTCCATTTTCACCCAGCGTCAAAAAAGGATCAAACGCTGCTGAGCACGGACAAGCCTGCCACAGATCAAATTGACAAAGTAGGACGACAGGCACTGCATAAGTGACCGGCACAAGCTGCTCTTTGATGCAACTTCCAACCACTATGCCCCAAAACAATTTACACTATTACATAAGCAACTGTATAATGCATATTTGCTCAGCAAGTCAGCATCGCTTCGCAACAACCTGAACACCCGCCACCTGCGCCCCAACTTAGAAAAGAACGGTTCTTTTTGGCAAAGAGAAAAATTTAGCAAACAGAAAATAACAACCCCACAACACCGGGAAAACATATCTGCCCTCAAAAGAACCTTTTTTTTCCTAATAACAAAAGAGAAAAACCTGTATATGTCAATTCGGACTCGGACTGCCCAAGAATGCAGCGCAAATCCAAAATGTAGAAGACAGAAAAGGCACATGGATTGCCAGAATTTGAACATGGTTGAAAAATAAAGACAGAGCAAGACATTGGTGCCTTTCCTAGTTGAGATTTACTACACTAAGCAAGGCTGCAAGGAACAGACTGGATCATGTTTCAACACTCATCCAGAAGATCGCCAGATTCTTCCTTCAAGTGAGATTACCATAACAGAAACATCATCATGGTATTTCCGGCGGTCACCCTGGGGGATATCCAGTAACTCGTGAAAATTGATTCCTGCATGTGTCATTCAACACCCAGAAAAATGACTTAGCTAAAATACAAATTTCTTTTCTATTGCCATCAACAATTAAGATTTCAAAAGTACTTTCATAGTCTTATTGCCATCAATAATTAAGGCAGAGGCAGAACTGACCATTCTTCTTGGCTGCACGACAAAGAAGTTCAGCTACAAGGTATTGCGCTGGGTCTCCCTCTGGTACATTTTCCATGAACGACAACACATGTGAAACTACCTCGTCATTGCTGAAATATTGATACAATCCATCTGACGACAGTACAAGAAACCGATCATTTGCGCAGAGACGATGGTGAAGTACAGCAGGGTTGCAGCTGATATATGGTGATGTTCCAACATAGTCGATGCGGAACATCTCAAGTAGTGCCTCGTTAAATTTTGGCTGCAACAGGCAAAAAAGACAACTCAACCAATTGAACACAAGATTATGTTGCAACAAAATAAACATGTTTTGCCTCTTGAAAGTACTGAGATCATCCTAGACCAATGGAATTTTTATTTGAAGTTTAGTTAAACAAATTAAGAAAAAACTACTGCCACAATTGTCCATAAAATCTGTTCATCTTCAGTTATGTGACCACCAGACCTAGCCTCTTCTGCCCTTTGCGTGGTTATCAAGGCAATAAGGGATGGCTACATTCTAACCGCCACCTTGAAATCTAGGCACTGTACGTGTGCGTGTGCTAATGTCATATGAACCAACATGTAGCAGTTTAATGCATAATGAAACAAGATAGGAAGATATTTCATTATGACAACTATTGGAGATGATATGCATCAATGACTATAGCATCTTAGCTCACTCTTTCCTGGTGTTTTAGTGGACATGGAGCCCTCTGTTAGTCTGCTGTGTACACTAGCCTTGATCAAAACCCAGACAAATACATACCTAGTTTCCATTATTTAACACAAGCAGCACAGAAACAATTGAAGGATGTGGTTCTGGCATGAGAGGCACATCACACCTCAGCATGATAAAAAAAATGAAAGACTACTGACATACAGCCTATTCGGCTGGGGTTGAAATGATCGTGGATTATTACTGCTGACTAGTTTGGTGTGAGAGAAAAATATTGTTCTGGCTGGAAATTTACGATCGTTTACGACCAAGTGAACAGACTTATAGTCACATAATTGTTTGACATACTAAGGTAGGACAAATTATCAGTCATAGGCATGCAAGGTCATATGAACTTACCTTCTTTAGAAAACCAGCACCAAATGCTCTAGTAACCTTCAGCTGTCCCTTTACTCGATCATTAAAGACAGCTTGGGGATCATCAGGATGTTCTACTTTAATCCTCAAGACTTCCTGAAGTGCATCATCACAAAACTGAATGGTTAAACAAATTGTAGCCAGTAGTCACCATTGTAATAGTTCAAGGTAGAACGCTAACCAGATTCAACAATGAAATTTGAAAGAGTAAGTTAAATGCTTTAACAGACTGGATGAACCAACTGGAGGATTTGTTCTGAGCAGAATGAAGAAAAAACTAATAGTCTTATATCCTCTTCTATGGTTTTTGAGGCGCCGCCTAGGTGTTGAGGTGTACCCCAGCCCAGGCGCCACAAGGTTTTAGTCACGCCACATCGTCTAGGCATCCAGGCGTACCCCCAGCGCCACAGGACGCCTCAAAAACCATAACCTAGCTACAGAAACCAGACTGATTCATTCAAAGGCATCTCTAGAGGATGAAAGATATGCCTGATTTCATTTACATCAGGACGTAATAAACAGCGCCAATTAGACACCCTTCCAAATTAATGTCTGCAGGTGTAAAACACTGGACGAAAGTACATAAAAACGACACTTACAATCTAAAGATCCGGCAATATAAGGCCATAATCAAACTAGTGAGCAATAAGTTCTCTAGATGCTAAAAAGGTAATAACGTGAACCCAGGCAGTTTAAGAAGAAACTAGTACTGATGGCTCATTTCTCTGCTGCAATGTCCAGCACAGAAAATGAATGTTGAAAGGTTGCAAAAGATTACCTTCCGGATAACTGCAAATTTATAAATCAATTGGTATGAATTCATAAAGAGAACAATTAAATGGAAGTTAGCACTAGACCTCTCCTCATCTATGAGCTTACATGCAAATAAACTAGGTTGTGGTCTGTAGATCTCTTGTAAAGGATGTACAGAACAATTATAGCAAGCAAGGTATACTAATGTTCAATAATCAATATAGCAATCCTTAATGGGCGTACCCAGTGCGGCAGTGCAGAGAGCTCCCGCTCTGTGCGGGGTCTGGGGAAGGGTGTCAGTGGCAAGCCTTACCCTCGTCTGTGCAATGCGAGGACACCGCGACTCGAACCCGAGACCTTCCGGTCACAGGCGGTAAGACTCTACCGCTTGCACCAAGCCCGCCCTTCAATATAGCATTCCGTATATTTGTTTGGGCCGGACAACAAGCGGCTGCCTAGGCTGCTCAGTCCTCTGGGCCAGTGGGCATCATGATTCATCACTGCGTCTGGCTCTGCCTAGGAAATGCAAATCCACAGCGTAGGCCTTTTTGCAGTCGGCCACTGGCCCGTTCGCGTAGACCGCGGGCGCAGTGCGCGCGGCGCGGCCAGCGCTTGTCCTTTTAGTGCCAAACCGCTTGCTGAAGCCAGTGGCAGCAGGGAGCGCTGCTATTTACAAGGGCTCACAGCACTGAAGGAAGAGCACGAAGCTGCGCAGTGGGCACAGAGCGAACTATTCTTTCGCCTTTTACTAAAGAATACCGTGTGTCCGCTGCACCAAGCAGCATACGCCTATTTTTGGAGGGTTCTTCCTCTCTGTGAGGAGGAGCCCAACAATTCAATGCAAGGTTTGTGGGTCTGTCTAAAAAATGGGCTAAGATTGGGTTGTTCTTGAGGAGCCCAACAATTCAATACTAGTTTTGTGGGTACATCTAATCTGTTATTTCAAGTGCCCGTGACATTGCCCTCAATACAGCATCATGCTCTACTGGCCCTGACTTACATCTCCTAGTGACTTCTGAAGATTTTATAACAGTTTCATCAACATGAGGTTGATCTCTGTGCCAATCGTAGTTCCATGGGAAAAACTTCTTCTGCAACATTTTTTGCTTTTTGTACATCTTCCTCAACTTTGATCCGAATACAAATCTTCTCGTAACTTGCTTGTGCCCTGCTGAAGATGTAGATACTGAACACCCTGTACACTCTTTAAGATCTGTGCCAAGTACACTATCAGCATGTCTTGAACTTCCAAGATCTTCAGAACCATCGAAACATTCTCCAGTTGCTGCCAATGAACACCTGGAGATCTCAGCTGTGTTTCTTGAGCTCCCTTCTGCAGTGCCTGCCTGCGCAACATGCAAGCTCGGTATTTCCCTTTCCTCTGGTGACGCCTTAGATAACCTTTTGTTATAATCTTGTAGCAATTCCATCTCAAGAAGCTCAAAAAGACGCTTGCTCTTTCTGTTTTCTTTCAAGAACTTGGCATGCTGATCACAATAGGCACTGGTTTCTGTTGCACAGCTACAGCTGGTGTTTAGATCTGTACCTGAAAGACCTCTGTTCGAGTTGTGTGATTCTCTACTTTGGAGATCATTTCCCAGATCAGCTCCAGCCATTTCCTCAACTATCTCATCCCTGCCCAACTTCTCACTACTTGAATCCTGTGCAGCCAAATCTTTCTCTTCACAGCTGGTACAGTTTGGTTGAACTTGCAAGGCACTTTCATAACCACCCTTTCCAGGCAAGACATTTTGTTTTCCAAAATTACCAAGTTGTTCTTGTCTCGCATTGTCACTCTGGAAGTGGCCAGTATCATCATGAGGAGCATTCACAGAAGCAGCAACTGATTCACCCTCTTCAAGATTAGATACATGGTCACACCTTTCAGAGCTGTCTTCGTAAACCCAGAGCAGTCCTTCCAGTTCTTTATCAATGGCCTTGTATAGATTGCTCATTAGAAAGTCAGGTGCATCAGGGCCACTAAAACCATCATAAATTCCAATGAACAGCCATCCTTGCTCTTCGGATAGAACAACATGAACCCGATCTTCCCCTGCCTTTCCATGAGCCCACTGAAGGTTCCTTGTCACACTATACTCAGGTTCAGGTATCCCAGGTTCCAACCCATTCTGCGAGCCTTCTGATCTGGACTTTGCGTCCCTTGCCCAGGGCAGTTGCGCCATAGGATGCATCAGAAACTTCTGAACCCAGCCTGGATTCTGTGAGCTCCTGCTGAATGTTCTGGACAATGCGGTTTTCATGGGTCTGCTAATCCTATGTACAAGAAGCCCCAGACGAGCCTTCCTCCGGCCATAGGAAAGAGGTGCTGAGAAGTTGCTTCTGCTGCCAGCATCGATTGGACCTGACATGAAGGCTCCCTTGTCCAACGTCCCAGACATGAAGCTGGAGCCTTTGTCCAGCGGGCCGGACGCGAATCCTCTCTCCAGCGGCCCCGACAGGAAGGTGTTGAGCGGCCCCGACCCTCATGGAACATAACAACAAGGCCAGATAACAAGATTGACATCAGTATATGCTTATTATGTATAATATGCGTGCTCATGTGCACACCAGTACAACTACACATATTGTTGCCTAACATATGTAGCCTAGAATTGTACAGCTAAGACATTCCCAGCTTTTTAGAATGTAACTATCTAATGTATGGGCTTTACCATAACTTTTGCACGTAATATAAGTATCCTGTTCCAGCTTATTACATCGGCCGCAAATATGTACCGCAAATCATATACGGTATGAGAATTCTACGGTGAAAAACCTGAGCTTATTCTCTTGTCGTCGGGCGCGAAGGCGCGGGGCCTTCACTAGTGGACAATTGAAACTGGGGAGGCGGGCGAGCCCGGCAAGCCCCGGCGCCCCTGCGCTTCACTTCACAGCATTTGTTTGGGCCGGACAGCAAGCGGCTGCTCAGTCCTCTGGGCCAGTGGGCATCATGATTCATCACTGCGTCTGGCTCTGCCTGCAGGAAATGCAAATCCACAGCGTGGGCCTTTTTGCAGTCGGCCACTGGCCCGTTCGCGTAGACCGCGGGCGCAGTGCGCGCGGCGCAGCCAGCGCTTGTACTTTTAGTGCCAAACCGCTTGCTGAAGCCAGTGGCAGCAGGGAGCGCTGCTATTTACAAGCACAGCACTGAAGGGAGAGCACGCAGCTGCGCAGTGGGCACAGAGCGAACTATTCTTTCGCCTTTTACTAAAGAATACCGTGTGCTTTGTTGTTTTGTTGTTTTTCAGTTCAGCAACCAATGAACTGCACTGACGTAATCTTCCCTTTGATCAGTGCTTGCAGCAGAAACAAAATTACTCGCTCTGTCCCAATTTAACTGTAGTTTTTTTTTTGTCCGTGTCGACTGACTTAATTTGTATAAAATATCGACTGACTTAATTTGTATAAAATATATGCAATATTTGTGTTCATAGGGCTATGCATTTGATAGTCTGAAGAGACTGTCTTTTTAAAACTCTTTCGGGTAGTTTATACTTCAACTGTCAATGAAACACAAGCGAAACCATGCTTGAGCAATAGTTTGAGCAACGTTCAAGAAAATTTCAGCTGCAACTGTTTGCTTCAGGGTGTGTTTGGTTGAGCTGTGGCTGTGAGAAAAAGCTGATGTGGGCTGTGAGCTGTGGGAAAGCTGCTGTGGGCTGTGAGCTGTAGAAAAGCTGAAAGCTGTTTGGTTATACAAGTATAAAATATACCTTCTATCTTTATCTCTCTTGAAACAACTATGAAAAAGCTTTTTATGCCACCAATTTCGAAAAGCAGAAAGCCAAAAGCCAAAAGCAGGGTCAAATTAGCTTTCAGGGTGTGTTTGGTTGAGCTGTTGCTTCTGAAAAAGCAGCTGCGTACTACGGAAAAGAAGCTACTTCTAAAAAAAAGCAGCCTGAAAAAACAGCCCCTTTGGTTGGGCTTTTAGCTTTTTGAGCTAAAAGCCAAAGCCAAAAACTCAACCAAACGCACCCTCAATAGTTTGAGAGGTTCGTTTGACACGAGCTGCGTAGAGAGAGCCTGACTTAATGCCAACATAAACTTGTACAAAATTCCACGCAATACATGTCAAACCATGCTTGCTTCAGTACAGTTTTTTTTATACATGTAATAAGGAATGAAAGAATTTGTATAAAACCTTTGTGGTTAACTACTAGCATCACATCCTTCGGTGAACAATGTGTATTTATTAGTATATGTATATAGTACACTGTATACTACTACCTGTGCCCTATGAATGAGAACGAAATCTATTTAATTCAGTATATATTCCATTATTTTCCCTGGCCCCTACCTACCTACTATACACACCTTCATCCATCGGATTGTCTGAGGATTCTTCAAAACTTTTCACATCTACATTCATCGAATTGTCTGAGGATTCTTCAAGAAAAATTTCAGCTGCAAGCCTGCAACTTTTGTGCGTTGCGTCAGTCAGCTACGGCTGCAACCGCAAGTGCTCCGTGCTGCAGAGGCGATCGGAACGCCTCCCTCGGCGTGGACGCCTCGCACCCCCTCGCTGACGCTGGCTGGTTGAAGCTGCGCCTAAGCGGCGAGGCGAACCGGGAGGCGGCGACGGCGGCGCTGCACCTCGGCGAGAGGTTCACCTGCTCCAGCGCCTGCAGCTGGAGCTCCGACGGGTAGTCGCGGACGCACCCGATCCGGGGCCCCGCCCCCGTGGTCCACTTGAACGACAGCTGCTTGCCCAGCTGGTACGACTTCATCTCCTTCTTGGAGTTGATCCGCTGCAGGATCTTCTCCCGCGGCACCGGCGCCTGCTGCTCTTCGCCCGCCGCCTGATCGACGACGTCTTCTGGTGGTTCTGGCCGTGCCGTTGCAGTTTCTTCCTCGCATTTCTGGGAATCTGTGCTGCCACTGCCAGCAGCTTCAGGACCGGTTTCATCAGGCGCAGCCGTTGTTTGGTCTTGCGTTTTCTGGGTCTCTGAAGTGATTCTCCTGAGACTGCCCCAGAACTCCTCATCCTCCTCATCTGGGCTCATCTGCAGCAAGCGAGTTCACAGAAAAAGAATTAACCTCACATGAACTTCACTGATGTTCAGTTAACTTTCTGAATGATCAGGGTTGTGATGTGCGAACCTTAACATCGGTTAGATCAACCAAGTTGTCCCTGAGGAAGCTCTTGAACTCTTGGAAGTTCTCCTCTGTCGGCCGGTAGTGCCCGCTGTGAGGCCAGATAGCCTGTCACACAAACATAGCACATTTGCCTCAGCATGACATCTAACAAAGTGGTCACTGAAAGTGCAACTGAAAATCTGCGCATGCTAGAATGGTACTAGATTGATAGGTACCTTCAGAGTTCCATTCTCAACAACCAATCGCCCAGCAGCAGAAGTGGCCCCTCCAGCAAGGAAGCTAGAGTGTTGAAACGTTCCCTTTTTCTTCTGCATTTGATTTGAAGTTACAGGACAATGTTACACGATGAACATATAATTCTAGGCTTTAGTGAACCTTTTCCAATATACGACGGCATCAGAATATTTACCTGGCCAACGTACAAGTTCTTAGACGTGCTAAGAACAAAGATCCACTTTGCGTCTCGCGGTCCGCAAGAAGTGTCAAGGATCTGACCACTTTTCTTGTACAAGAACTTGCCGTCCTCGATTACGACTTCATAGTCCTCTCTTTCTTTCTGCGCAAATATAAGCATGGTACATTAGCCATCGTATTTTTTTCACTTTGCTCAGTCGATCTCCTTTGTTCAGTAAATACTTACTGGACCAAGGTACTTGATGCACTGGCTGAGAAGCTTTGATCTTGAGCACTTGCCTTCAAGATTGATCTCTCTGCCTTCTCCCACATCAAGCCTGCATCGCCAAACCAAGATCATCAGCTTAAGTTATCATTGCAGCCAGCGGCTGAAACTATGAAATCCGAGATAGTAGCAGAGTTAGTGCTAACCAGTAGAAGAAAGGCTGCTTGCTTTCGGAGTGGAGCCAGCAATCATAGTAGTAGTGAAGGTTATGGCCGTACCGGTGCCGCGGGTCAATCTGTTCATCATAAAACAATTTTCAGTTTGATGAAAAGTTAGTACTGCATATATTATATTGGCTGCAAAAAGATGAGTAGAAACTAGTACAAAACTGTTCAGATTCGCAGCATGTACAGGCAGCTGATATGCTCACTCACCGCTTCGAGCCAGTGCTGCAACGCAAGCTTCTGAGCGTTCTCGTCCTTGAGCAACCCCTTGCCAACCTTGGCGACGCGCGTCCTCGCCCTTGACCACTTGGACATGGCGGTCTCCTGCTTCTCGATGTCGAAGAAGGAGACGGAGCTGCGCTTGAGCAGCGCGAAGTCCAGCAGCTTCCACCAGCTCTGCTCCACGAGCACGGCGCAGTCGGCGAGCTGGCGGCGCGTGCGGAAGCTCTTGTACACCTTCTGCAGCCTCAGCGCCGCCGCCTCGTGCTTGGGGCTGTCCGCGGCCGCCGGCTCGGCGAACCTCGCCCTGGGCAGCAGGGGCCCCGGCGCGGGCATGAAGGCGGCGTCGGCGGTCCGGATGGAGATCTCGGTCTCCACCTGCAGCAGCGCGGCCTGCGCGCGCTTGAAGCTCAGCGACCCCTCGATGCGCAGCTTGCCGGAGCCCAGCGACGCCCTGAGGATGGCCGGCGCTGGCTCCCCTGCGCCCGCGGTGGAGGACGTCGCCGGCGCCGGCGCTTCCTCCTGCAGGTCCAGCGGGTCGTAGTCGTCGGCGGGGCACGAGAAGAGGACTCCCATGGCGACGCGGCGGCCTTGTTTCCCTTCCTTGTTGTAGCGACTGCAGGAGACCGCGTGCAGCAACCGATTGAAATGCCAGGAAATGTCGCCAGGCAGAGAAGGACAACTAGTAGTACCAAGCAAGAAGATTGGAGCGCGATCGAGAAAAGAAAATGCAAGATGCAAGAAAGAAGCAGCGCCTCCCTAGCTCTCTCACCTGTCACAATGTACGTACGGGCTTGTTGGTGGCTGGAGCTGAGTTCCTCTTCTTATCTTATTGGTTCCTTCTTCCTTCTCCTTCTTGTCAAACAGAACAGAGGGCTGGGCTGGCTGATGAGCACTGGTGGTGGTGGTGGCTAATTATGTGAGAGGATTAGTGTGAGACAAGACCAATATATAGACAGAGCGGGAGCAGGCGAGCAGCTGATGAGCTGGGGCCCTGGAGGAAGGTCGCTGGCGGTGTGGACTTTCTGGCCGGGCGGGCGCGCGCGCGCGAGAAGAAGAAGAACCCAGCAGGGCAACGGGTGATTAGATTTGTGTCCTACACAAAACAAAAAAGGCGATTAGTTTTGTGGCGGTTCCACGTGTTGTCGGGGATGGGATGTCATGTCAGATTGGTCTCGCTCCTCGAAATCAGAACCGTGGAGGGGCGCTAGGCTGGCTGCCGCGGTCAGTGGCTTGGCTGGCAACCGTGTCCGTCAGGCGTCAGTAGCAGTACTGCAGCAGGTGGTGCCGGTGCCGGTCTCCGCCTCCGCCGTGTATGTTCTCCTCGTCCTCGGACGCGCCGGCGCCGGCAATTCACACGGCAGAGGTACCTACGTGGCTAGGTACAGCAACCCTAGCCCCAGTTACTACTGTATTCGCGTCTCTAGACGA
The DNA here is from genome assembly GCF_019320115.1 of Miscanthus floridulus. Lineage (NCBI taxonomy): Eukaryota > Viridiplantae > Streptophyta > Magnoliopsida > Poales > Poaceae > Miscanthus > Miscanthus floridulus. The sequence goes on along the minus strand of NC_089580.1, from coordinate 154,465,499 downwards.
AGTCTCGAGTGAAACGAGAAGACTTGAAGCCCTGATTTCTCCCCCAATTTACCAGAGCTGACGCGACGGTTTACCTCATCAAGACTATATGAGCTTTGCAGTTTCCATGAACTAACCTTGTTGTATGTGTTATAGTATAGGGGAGTGCAGATTACGGGTTGGAGTGACGACCATGCCGACGCTCGAGAGGAGGGAGAGGGACACCCTACTACTAGTTTTTTTTTATATGGTCGGTCCGACGGTCGAATCCTCTGTGTGCACTTCGTTTGTAGTTTCTGCATTGTCCAGGATGACCTGTTTAATTTAATTTATTTAATTACTTGGAACGCGGTGAAATCCGCCATATCGCGCCAACCATCATTTTTTTTAGAGAAAGGAAATAAAGAGGACATGTGTTTCAACCTGTTGAGAAATAAATACTTTAAAAAAAATCCTTTGCTCAATATGGCACCACCAATAGTTGAGTGAAGAGGAGGAAACATACGATGATTGGATTATGTAAAAATCGAGACAGTATTCCACCAGATCCATGTATAGAAATCTAACTTTCCGAGGAATTTCTATCAAGAGAATGATGAAATTATGGAAAAACAAGACTCCCATGAAGGTGAGAATCTTCATGTGGTTCGCTGGCAATTTAAGATAGATTACAAGCCGGTGAGAATTTAAAGAAAAGACACCGGAAGGGAAACAAAAAAAATTGTGCTTGTGTGCCTGATAGCATGAAAATTTAGCTGGAAACTGTTAGATGTATAGGAGGTGTATGTGTTTTTCCTCTACTTGGAGGGCTTCTTTGCATATGTACACTGTGTATATTTGCCCTCTTGGGCCTTGCAATACAGTTGGTTGGCCTCATTCTAGTCCTTCTAACATGGTATCGAGCTAGGGTTTGCATCCTTACCTTCTGCTGCTGAGCGACGCCGGCGATTTCTGCCCAACCCCGCCGGCCTCCGCATCCCACCCTCACGCTGCTCCGCCTCGGCCATCCGCCCACACGCGCGACTCCTGCGCCTCGCACCCGTGCTGGCCCGCCGCCCGCTCGCGCGGCCCTGCACACCGCGACGCCCCTCCGCGCCACGCGCTGCCCGCTCGCGTGCCATCGCGCGCTCGCCCGCCGCCGCTCGCGCGGCCCTGCGCGCCACCGCGCCGCCCTCCCGAGCGCCCCTTGCGGCCTCGCGGCTCCCTTCGCGCGCGGACACCGGCCCTGCTCCGCCCCCGCACCTGCGGCTCCGTCCCCGCCTCCCCGAGGGCGCACGTAGCGGGCCGCTCACTTGCGCCCGTGTGTCGGTCTGGTGTTAGTGAGCCGGCCGGTCCTCCTCTCCTCTCTCCTTAAAAAAAGCAGCAGCAGCAGCAGAGAGGCTAAACAAAAAAAACAGCAGCAGCAGAGAGGCTCGTTCTCTCCTCCATGGCGTCCCCCAGATGCCCTGGCGCTGTTCTGGTCCCTCGGTGCCCCGTCAGTTTCAATGGCACCAATTGGGGCGATTTTGTTTTCCATATGGAGGTCCACATGGGGGCAGTTGCTGTGGGGCTACCTCACGGGTGAGTAGATCTGTCCTCCCCGTCCTCTTCTTCCCACGCCGCCCACATACCCGCCAGATGCTGATGATGATGCCAAGAATGATTTACTTGAGGCATTTGAGGCTGAGATGGAGAGCTATCAGTCTGATCTTGGTGTCTATGAGACTTGGCTGCGCGAGGAAAAATCTGCTTAGGCCATCTTACTTGCGAGCATGGAGGTTGATCTCTCGTTATCCCTTAGAGGTCTTGCCACTTCACACCTTATGTGGGATCACCTCCGTCGCAGTTACGAGATTCGTAACGAAGCGATGTACCTTGCTCTTTTCATATGACACCTCATGCAACACACTTGTCCTCTCTATCTTCCCCCGATCCACCTATTTATGTTCGCACCGCAGATGGCACTTCTCTTCCTGTTGCTGGGAGAGATGTTCTTTCGACCTCTTCGTTTAATATTCCTACTGTTTCGCATGTTCCCAAACTAACTATGCAACTCTTGTCTGTGGGTCAAATCACTGATCATGGCTGTCGCATAATCCTTGAGTCTGATTCTTATTGTGTTCAGGATCTCCGTACGGGTCTTTTGGTGGGAACTGGGCCTAGGTGTCGGGACTCCCAACGCCTCTGGGAGCTTGATTGGTTGCGTCTTCCTTCACCCGTTTTGGCTCCTACATCACCCAGTTCTCCAGCATCCGTGTCAGCTGCTTCGTCTACCACTTCTTTTGCGCAGTGGCATCGTCATCTTGGTCACCTCTCTGGTTCTAGATTGTCCACCCTTGTTGGTAGTGGTGTGTTAGGTCCTGTTTCTGGTGACACTACTCTTCATTGTATGGGTTGTAAACTTGGCAAACAGTTGCAACTCCCCTACCCTTCTAGTGAGTCTAAGTCCCAGAAACCTTTTGATCTTGTTCACTCTGATGTATGGGGTCCAGCACCTTTTGTTTCAAAGGGGGGTCAATCATATTATGTTATTTTCATTGATGACTATTTGAGATTTACCTGGATTTATTTGATGTCTTCTCGTGGTCAATTTCTTTCTATTTACCAGCAATTTGCCACCATGATCCGTACCTAGTTCAACTCTCTCATTCGAGTTTTTCGTGCAGATTCTGCTGGTGAGTACATCTCCACTGCTCATCGTTCCTACCTTGCTGAGCAGGGTACTCTTGCCCAATTTTCATGTCCTGGTGCTCATGCTCAAAATGGTGTTGCTGAGCGCAAGCATCGCCACACTCTTGAGACTGCTCGTGCTCTCTTGATCTCTTCTATGCTTGCTCCTCATTTTTAGGCTGAGGCGGTTTCTACAGCTGTTTTTCTTATAAATCGCCAACCCTCTACTTGTCTTTGGGGTTGCACTCCCTGTGAGCGTCTTTTCGGCACCCCTCCTTCCTATAGCCATCTTCATTGTTTTGGGTGTGTCTGTTACGTCCTACTTCCACCTCGTGAGCGCACCAAACTCATTGCTCAGTCTGTTGAGTGTGTTTTTCTTGGGTACAGTACAGAACATAAGGGTTATCACTGCTATGACCTTGTTGCTCGTCGGATGAGGATTTCTCAGGATGTCACCTTCGATGAGTCCTGGCCTTACTATCCTCGTTCCCCTTTCGGTTCTTCTGCTACCACTGAGTCCCTCTCATTCCTCACTTTACCTGAGTGGTATCTTCCGCTGTTGTCTCCATCCTCTTCACCCCCTCAGGTATCTTTTACTCTGCCTCCACCACCACCACCTACTTCTCCACCTTCACCACCTCCTCCTACCTCTCCACCACCAGTCTCTCCTCCACCATCATCGTTGCGTCCTTCCCGTGAGATCACTCACTACTACACTCGTTGTCCGCGCCCTGCGCCACCACTTGACTCTTCTCCGTCCGTCCTTGGACCTCATCCTGAGTCTCCTCCTCGTTATTCTCTTCATGATTGTAGCACCCTTCGTCCTCCTGATCGCCTTGGCTTCACTGCTGCCGTCTTGGCTGAGCCCGCAACCTATCGGGAAGCTGCCGTTCACTAGGAGTGCCAACATGCTATGGCTGAGGAGATTGCTGCCCTAGAACGTACTGGCACCTGGGATCTTGTTCCTTTGCCACCTCACGTCACTCCTATCACTTGCAAGTGGGTGTACAAGGTAAAGACCCGCTCCGATGGCTCTCTTGAGCGCTACAAGGCTTGTCTTGTGGCGCGCGACTTCCAACAGGAGCAAGGTCGTGACTATGAGGAGACCTTCGCTCCTATCGCGCACATGACTACTGTTCGCACTCTTCTTGTAGTTGCTTCTGTTTGTCAGTGGTCGATATCCCAGTTGGATGTCAAGAATGCCTTCCTCAATGGCGAGCTACAAGAGGAAGTCTATATGCAACCACCTCCAGGATACTCTGTTCCTGATGGCCTGGTTTGTCGGTTGCGCCATTCTCTCTACGGCCTCAAGCAAGCTCCTTGGGCCTGGTTTGAGCGTTTCTCCTCTGTTGTTATCGATGCTGGTTTTACGCCAAGTGATCACGACCCTGCTCTTTTTGTTCACACTTCCCCTTGTGGTCGCACCCTTCTTCTCTATGTCGATGACATGATCATCACGGGCGATGATTCCCAGTACATTGATTTTGTGAAGCAGCGTCTCAGTGAGACATTCCTTATGTCTGATTTGGGTCCCCTTCGTTACTTCCTTGGTCTTGAGGTCACCTCCACATCTGATGGTATTTTTCTCTCCTAGGAGAAGTACATTCAGGACATTCTTTCCCATGCTGCTCTCACTGATCACCGCACTATTGATACTCCTATGGAGCTTGGTGTTCACCTATGACCCACTGATGGTGTACCACTTGCTGATCCTACTCGCTATCGTCAGCTTGTTGGGAGTCTTGTCTACCTTGGGATCACTCATCCTGACATTTCTCACTCTATGCATATCTTGAGTCAGTTTGTCTCAGCTCCTACCCAGCTCCACTATGCTCACCTCCTTCGTGTTCTGCGATACCTTCGTGGAACTATCTCTCGATGCCTTTTCTTCCCTCGTTCTAGTTCTCTTCAGCTTCAGGCGTATTCTGATGCGACCTGGGCAAGTGATCATTATGATCGCTACTCTCTCTCTACCTATTGTGTTTTCCTTGGCTCCTCCTTGATTGCCTGGAAAACCAAGAAGCAGACTGTAGTTTCCCGCTCGAGTGCTGAGGCTGAGCTGCGTGCTATGGCGACTGTGACTGCGGAGGTGACATGGCTACGATGGCTTCTTGAGGATTTTGGTGTGCCTGCCACTGCACCCACTCCTCTCTCTTCTGACAGCACCGGTGCGATCAGTATTGCTCGAGACCCAGTCAAGCATGAGCTCACCAAACACATTGGCGTTGATGCTTCCTACATGAGATTGCATGTGCATGATCTGGTTGTGACGCTCCACCATGTGCCTTCAGAGGTTCAGTTAGCTGATTTCTTCACCAAGGCACAGACCCGGGCTCATCATAGGTTTCTACTCTCCAAACTCAGTGTTGTAGATTTGTACTCTCCACCATGAGTTTGAGGGGGGTGTTAGATGTATAGGAGGTGTATGTGTTTTCCCTCTACTTGGAGGGCTTCTTTGCATATGTACACTGTGTATATTTGCCCTCTTGGGCCTTGCAATACAGTTGGTTGGCCTCATTCTAGTCCTTCTAACAGAAACCATCTTGATGCAAACTGAAGACATGGAAGTGGAAGGGCTGATGTGAATACCTGCTGTTTCTTTTGCACTAGAATTAGGTGTAGTTGGTTTCTACCTCGCTCTATCTTGGGGCCTTCTTGAACTTGCGCATAGTTTGTAAGCCGGTATCCCCAGCGGTGGAGTTTGTGTGTTTTTAACACTTTGTAAACTTCATTTTGCTTTCTATAAAAGTATGATCGTTCATTCGTAAAAAAAGAGAAAGCTAACAATCCATTGAATATATTATGCAACAATTATAGGAATCCTGGTTGGATAGGAACATGAGGGATGGCACGACCCAACGGTCGTTCCAACTTGAACTTTTCAACAACACCCCTTGAAGCCCGAAGCTCTCACCAATTCCCCCTAGATCATGACCCGCATCTTTGATACACATCACAATATGTTTGTATCACGACACCAACCATGGCACAAAACCCCAAACCTTTCTTAGCACTTCTTGGCAATGGATGACCTTATTGATTCAATGGAAACCTTTGAATCTAGTTCTTAAAGGATAAGGACTCCAAATTCAGCTCTCAGTTCTCATGATCTCCATCTATTGAACCAAGTCAACCAGGGCCAATCTTGATCAAGTCAATGGTTGACTTAATAATATCCTCAAGGTTATCGCCCGAGAAATGATCTCTGGACCTAGAATGGTTTCTACAAACTCTATAGGGTGTACTAGAGGCCCCAATATCAATCTCTTCTCTCTAAACACAAATCCCAAACTTTATGTCCTATCGGACCGGCTGGGATTATTCCCTCGTAAACGATCGTAAATTTTTAGCCGGAACAGTATTATTCTCTCACTCTAAACCAGCCAGCAGTACTTCTTCACGATCCAGCAACGAACAAGCCCAGCCAAACGAACAGGCTGCATATCATTTACTCAGCACAATCATTTAGATGAGTTGTTCCCCTCTCATTTCTCTTGGCCCCACCTGTCAGCTTGAAATGAGATCTTCCAGGTAGCTGGTTCAACTCTCTCCCCACCCTACTCACTCACTCCCAAATTTGAACTCACTTTCATGGGCCGTACACGTAAGTTACTTTCCAGTATATATTAGTGCAAACCGCTGGATATACGAGATCTTTGCATGCTCCTCTCACCACGTCACCGTTAAATTTATTCGGCTTTAGACACGTCACCGTAATTTCCTAATCCTAAGAAAATAGCGTAAGAACACGTCAGCGGATTCGTATGTCAACGATATTCTAGTTCCTGCGTCATTTGGCCTGGACACTGGTAGTTACAATTGCTCTTGTTTTAGCTGAATTTTGACCTCGAACAAAACTGGTCGGTCGGCTCTGTCATGTGTGTCGTGTCAAAATAGGATTGGGCCACGAATCTCCCGATAAATTTGGACGGTGAGCTTTCTGGGGACAGTATCAGCTAAGTGCTTGTTTGATAAAGGGCTAATTGCTAGTTAACTAAAAATTAGCTAAAATTAATTCGAATTCATCTAAATAGGAGAGTTAATAAGTGAACTAATTTTCAGTTAAGTCTTAAACTAGTAACTAGCTATCTAACCTTAGCTAATTTGAACAAATTCTTAGCCTCGACTAATAACTGGCTATGTATATCCGAATAGACGTTAAGTCTGTTTTTTTTAAAGTTTTGAAAGATGGCTAACCACGCTTGACGCGCGGTATCAGCCAAGACTTTATTGTTTGCGAAAGAAGAAGAAAATGATATAATAATGGATGGACTCGTGTCCTTCAAACTTTTCTTTTTCTAAGATGGAACCAACTTGTTAGTAGTACAAGATGGCGATACTCCCAATTGAGGTGAACAAGCACATTCAAGGGTTTTTAACTACATTTTGATTCACCCCACATTCACATAAATGAAGACGAGTTACGACGGAAAATTAAACCCTCACGTGTAGCCACACTCGGACAACAAATGTGTTCCTTTGTAGCTCCTTAAGGCCTTGTTTGGATGCACGTGTATTCACTTCAATCCACATGTGTTGGAGTGAAATAGAATGAAACTTAGTTTGATTTCACTCTAATGTTCAATCCACTTCAACACACGTGGATTGATATAAATACATGCGCATCCAAATAAGGCCAAAGGCTTAAGTGGAGTTGCGCCTAAGTTTCCTATAGGTAGAGACGTAGAGTAGCCCCTACTCTATCATTTTTACGAGGAAGCAGAGATAAATGGTACTCCTTCCGTGCTAGAAAAAAGAGACTGCATTTTCTTTTTTGACATGTATAGGAACACATTTCTTGCTTCCTTTGAAGTGTGTTCTTTCCTTTAATTTGATAATCCAAAATTGTGCCGAAACTAAAACCTTGTAAGAGTTCGCTCTGTATGTTGTAGAGGCTGCAGGAATTATTCCTTTTTATATAAAATATATCAATCATATATAATAATGGGGTACATTTATTTAGAAGAATTGATTTAAAAAAAAGGGAATCATATCGGTGTCGATTATATCGATCGGTGTTCCTTAAATGAGAACAAGCACAAGGCAGAAAGAATTGGAATATTTAGACACTCACATAAATGAGAAACCGGCTAGACGTACGTACGTTGACCCCTCAACGCAAAATGCTGGGCAGTGCGTAGCCACACAACCGCAAAGAGACGAATCCAATCAGCAAAACCACGGACATATACGTACACACATATATAAATGTATAAATAATGGTAGTATAAGAAGATGCCATGCAAGCAAGGAATTAATCCAAAACAAGTAGAGTACTCGTGTACTTATGAGAAGAGTTCCAAGCATGATGCATATATATGCCTCGTAGCAATAATGACTCCCTTCGGCTTACTTTATGATCTGCACTATTTAACTTGTTTTTTCAGTCGAAATAGTATTTTTTTCTCATAATAATTTAGCTAGAACAGTGTTTTTTTAGTCAATTCAGCCAAATTTCAGCGAGCCAAACAGAGCCAATACGTTCCACGCACTAAACACCGTCATTAGGAGCACGGATGATACCTTAATCAATCCACAACATGCTTTTATGGCAAACCTGGAACGCCAGGGTGTTTCTGACGCTGATCGTACATCCGCGCGATAATTTAGTAGGCAAGCTTGCATCATTACACGAGAGGATGGGTCATGTCTGACGTGGCTGCTGGCGAAACCGCTGCGTACGTGCACTAGCTCCTACAGGCTACAGCTAGCTTTTTCTGCTGGCCCGGAGTGAAGAGACTCACCTTCCATGGAAGCTTCATCAATTCTACCGCATGTTTGTTTCGGCCGGATTGTTCGTATCTAACTTATAATTCATGGTTTGAATAATATTTTTCTCTCATACTAAACCAGTCAATAGTACTTTCAACCATAACTTATAAGTCAATTCAGCCGAAACGGACAAGCTGCTAGTAGTAGTAAAAGAAGTTGGTAGGATAGGATCATTGTTAATTTGGATGGACCGATCGATATACATGACGGTGCACAGCAAGGTGGCAAATCTAAGATGGATGAGACATGTCCTTTGGATCATGGCGAGAACGACAGCCGGATTTGTGGGCTCCGACATGTAATTTTGTCTGTTTATTACTACAATTATCAATCATAGTACGGTGATGCACTTTAGAGTTTGGGCTGCAGCTTTCCACTAGCGGCGGCCGCGCTAGGGCTCTGAATCTGGGGCCCGATGGAACCACACACGAAAGATCCCGCTCCACCTGTAGTGTACGTGATGGTCTTCAGCACCGTCAACTGCCTTTTTCGGGTTTTTCTTTATACACTAGGGAACGTATCTTAGTATCTTCTTTATCTTAGGCCTTGTTTAGATCACCTTCAAATTTCAAGTTTTTTCACTTTCTCTTCATCACATCAATTTTTGGACGCATGCATGGAGCATTAAATGTAGGTAAAAAAATAACTAATTGCACAGTTTGGTTGTAAATCACGAAACGAATCTTTTGAGCCTAGTTAGTCCATGATCAGACACAGTTTGTCAAATACAAACGAAACGTGCTACAGTGTCCAGATTGCAAAAATTTACAATCTAAACAAGGCCTTACTAAAAAGTTAGTAAGTTATTCATGGTTGTCATGATATAGGGAACGCCAGGTACGTGCTTGTGCTTTCAAAACGACGTACAGGCTCACTCGGTAGTAGCCAGGATTTAACATTAATTAAAGTGGTCCAAGTTAATATAAATTTTTATTAGTACATAGTAATATGAATGTAACATATCTGGACATACAAATATATATAATTTATTAAAACAAAATACAAATAGATTGAAAAAAAGTCTTACTAACGTCTTAGAGCTCGCTTGGCGCGGCTCCAAGGAGCTCTCCAGCTATTGTACAATAAAATACTGTTGAACATTGTTGCGCACTGCAGCACAGCAAAAATGGCTCCGGCTCCTGTTCAAATACACTAAGAAAATAGATGAGCTATAGGTTTGGGGCTTCGACGACTCCTCCATAGTAGTGTTACAGTTGTGAAGCTGGAGCTCCTCCAAATAGACCCTTAAAATGAGCAATACACTCTAAAAATTGTTTAAATGAGATGACTAGCATCTTAAAGCAGATTACAATGAACAATTTTCTATACTGTAGTAGATCCGCGTCTTATTGAAATATTCTAATATGTGCAAATCTTATTAAAAGTGCCAAAAGTACAGATGGAGAGAGCAAACTAAACTTGTACATACGCCTCCCTTAGCGGTGCCGGTGCCGGTGCGGGTGAGTGTACTGCCATTAGTACGTACGTTTATGCATTTGGAACATATATAATACTATGATACTAATGTATGAATGAAACTTTACGCTGGAAATTAATGGAGTGTGTCACTTTCGTGTGTGGCTTAATGAACAGGAGCTGGGATAAGCTAAAGCTGCACTTTTAGGACTAATAATGATTGTATCGATCTGGAGGGATTGCAACATGACTATGGGTGGAGTGTGTGTCTGAGTGTCTCTATATAAATAAACATGAGGGAGAAACTTTCCCCAAGTGTCCACGTCGACCAGTTGGTACGGCTGGAGAAATATATGCTTGTCTGAAAAAAGAGATTGTGGTGCAAATGATTAGAATATATTGTTGTGAGGCTGGTGATGAGATGCAGCCTGTTCGGCGGGTGCTGATACGATCGTAGATTATTGCTGCTGACTGGTTTGGTGTGAGAGAAAAATACTGTTCTGACTGAAAATTTACGATCGTTTACGACCAAGCGAATAGGCTGATGGTCCATGGCCAATTTGATAGTCAGTGATCATATACATTGTATTTGTAACGCCCAAAAGGTCATCATTATCAATGTTCCTCTAATTGGCAACTTCACTATTATATATACTCCCTCCGTACGGGTAATTCAAATCGTCCTGTACAAGGCTTTGGTGAAACATTGAGAATATAAATCATGAATAACTTTTAAGTTGTTGAGTTTGGAAATATGGAAACCATATGAACAGACTTGTCTTGAAAAGTACTTTCATAAAAATATACATATATCACTTTTCAGTAAATACTTTTATAAAAATAAAAAGTCAAAGTTATGCTTTGAAAACCGTGTCGCTGTCCAAAACGACTTGAATTACCAATATGGAGGGAGTACACAGTAATTAATTGTGTGCATTTATTCTTTTAGCAATCATTTGAGAAAATAGTTTTCTACATACAGGAACGCGTTTATACGTTCGTGTATATTTGAAGGCATTATTGCTATTATTTCAACTGAATAGATTTTTTGTAAAATGCTTGATTTCTGAAGACCGTAGCATATAGCTAAAAGTCCGGTTTGACCGTCGATAAAAGTTGACTGTGTAGTATGGCAGTGTAGCATAGCATGCATGTTGCCGGACGGTCATTCGTGAATGACAGTCGCGGTTTCCGGCAAGACGGTGAAAAAATACGGCTCGTAAGACGGTGGTGGGTGCAGCGGCCGGGCAGCCGGAGTCGGCGGGGGCAGTCCAGCAAAAAAAACGCCAATACCGGCGCGGCGGCGCGTACCCGTACGTGGCTACGTGCCGACGCGGCCACGTGAAGACATAGATGACGGCGGGTGGCGGTGGTCAAAACTTGCTGCAGTGCCACCGCACAGGCAGGCAGGCACAGGGTGCGAGTCACTCGTACTCGTCGTACGGCGAGTGTACGTACACAACATTAATACAGGGTCGTCACTCGTGGAATCCAAGGTAGAGCCAGCAGTGGAATGGATCGAGCGCGGACGGTGGGCGGTGGCCATGCCGCCATGGACTAGATTCCTAGCTGTCCTTGGATCCGTGGCACAGTACTGTAGGGGGTGTGTTGGTTGCTACTAGGGCTGAAAACGGTCGGAAACGATCGGTAGGATGTCAAATCATTTTCAGTTTCATATTATTTTGGCGAAAACGAAATCGATACAATAATATTGGAAGCGAGAACGGTATCGATATTCTGGTAAATTCGGAAACGAATTTATTCGATCGAAAGTGCATCGATAACGATCGAAAATCATAAAAACGATATCTAAAGTACAATAAATACACCATGGTGCACAGCGTGGCATCACGGACTTAATACAATAATAATTAGGTCTCACAAGCACACAAATAACACAAGTGTGGTCACACAAGCTCACAAACTCAAAAGTACCAGTATATTAGTGACTGAAATACCAAACCAAGGTCTTAGTTCGACACTCCCAATAGTTGAACTTAACAAAGGATAGGACGTAGAATCTAGAATGGATGCTAGAAATATGATTTTTGATAGAACGGTAGTTCTTCACTGTAGGATATAGCTGAACCTCTGGCATGTCATCATCATCTCCAAGGACATAATCGCCACCAATTTCTGAGAATTCATCCTTCAAATTATAATAGAAATAACATGTCAGTACTTCAAATGAATTATATTGTACTGCAGTACATATAAATATAATTGTACCTCGATAAGTAGACTGTTCTTAATGGCTTCAAGAACCTCAAGATCACTAGGCAAAGAAGAAATATTCTTAGAACCAAGGGTGCGAGTCACTCGTACTCGTCGTACGGCGAGTGTACGTACACAACATTAATACAGGGTCGTCACTCGTGGAATCCAAGGTAGAGCCAGCAGTGGAATGGATCGAGCGCGGACGGTGGGCGGTGGCCATGCCGCCATGGACCAGCAGCATGTTCAGTTGCCTGTTTTATATCGTTGCTGGTTTGTGAAGAAGTACTGTTGGTTGGTTTGTGTGAGAGAAAAATACTGTTCCAGCTGAAAATTTATGATTATTTACGACAAGCCACAGCTAAACGAACATGCTGTGAATTCCAAGCTGTCCTTGGATCCGTGGCACAGTACTGTAGGGGGTGTGTTTGGTTGCTACCATCCATGGTCTAGTGTTTGGTTTGCTGGATGGTTAGGACGAGGAAATCACTGGACATGGAATATGCCACGAGACGCTGGATTTTTGGGTTCGTAAAAATCTCGCGGACCAGCTAATCCATGTCTTCTAATCTCTATCATTAGTAAATAAATTAAAGATTATTAGTATGTTATATTATTAGTTATTAATTATGATGGTAGGATTAGTTTTGATAAGTGCTAATACGTTGTTTAGTGCATATTTCGTGTGCTACATAGGATACCAGTGGTGCTAATTAACATATTTTTATTTTAAATTACTGATTATCATGACAAAATTAGTATTAGTGCATATTTATCGGTGTCTAATTAGCCGTTATTATTTTAAAATAATAGATATAATTAGTCAACTATTCTTATCCCATCCACTTTCATCCCTCCAACCAAACAGAAAATAGCTCATCTCATCCATCCAACCAAACATGCAGCATGAATATCCTTATTCCAATATCCATGGATCATCATATCTCATCCAACTTCGTCCTCAAACCAAACGCACCCTAGATCTTTACCATGTCTCTATGGGATACACATCTTCCCTTGACTTAAAAAAAACGAATCACTTATTATTGTTTGATCCAATGAACTCTCCCCTCAAGTTTAAAAGTTTGAATTAAAATAAGTCTAGAAATTTAGTACCCCCGGACCGTTTTGCGCGCGCTACTGGTCTATTTGCGATCACCAAATGCGTGCGGTTTGATTTGATCTGATCTGAATTTGCTTCGTTATAGTGTAGCCATGCATGCATATAGAGATAAGATTTAAAATCGGGTTCCGCCAGCTGCCCACCGTACCCACCACCGATCCAACTGGCTCCTTGCTACTAGTACTACTACCTCTCCTATTTCAGGTGGTCCGACTTTGGTTGACCGCCGGTGGTCCTCGCTTGGTTTTCGCCACTACTCTACTATCATATCCAGTCAGACAGCTAGCATTAGGTTTCCATATACATAATTCCGCGAAAGAATACAATTATGGGGGTAAACTTGTTCAAATTTGACCAAATTTATAATAAATAGTATTAATATTTATATCTTCAAATAAATTTATCATAAAAATATATTATATAATTAATCTAACGATACTTATTTTGTATCATGAATGATAGTATTTTTTTATATAAATTCAATCAAAGTTCAAATGACTTTGGCTTCTCAAAAAATGAGAATTGCGTTCTTCTATGGACAGAGTGAGTACATGGTCAGCGTAGCGTGACTGGCAGTTGGACCGAGTGTGAACTGATGTTCCGGTCTCTTACCTGCTGCCATACAGCTTCGTCATTTCGTAAGGTACTATACTGTATAAAAATACAACGTACACTATAAGCTTGACTGCCATACAGTTGAAGTACGTAGAGGAAGCCCGAACCCGGCCGGCTGTGCGGTCAGCAATCCGCGGTCCCTCCGGGCCGGCAGGCGGCAGGCCGGGTCTCCTTGTTTTGTTGGGCCCATCTACTGCTTTCGGAAGAGCGACTACTGGTCGCGCTGCGCGTCAACTTCAACTCTATATATGCGGTACGGAGTATGCGCATGCGTTCATTCATGCGTTTGTCTGCAATAAAAAAGAATCTAATATAACTAATTATTTATGGCAACATAAAATTGGCTATTAGAAAACATTTCTAAATACAAATCTAATATAACTAATTTCGTATGGTTAGACTAGTTGTTAGTTACATTAAAAAATGAATTTAAATTTCGTGCACATCCTATATTGTTTTGTAATATTGACAGGGTATACGCCTTGTATTCTGGGATGACAGGGTATACGAAGAAAGTAAACTTAGACTTGTCGTGGAGGACTCTGCGGCCAGCGGTCCATCGGAGAGCATGAACCAGCTGCATGCTCGTGATCTATGCTCAGTACTGTTGATTAATTTATCGTGAGAGAAAAATATTATTTATTGACTGAAAATGTATGGTTTATGACCCCACTTCACTGACCAGTGACTTCCGATAGATGTGATGACGATGTAGACCTGGTAGATTTGACAGTGACCTCGTACTGAAAACAAATCGTGGCCGGCCCTGGGCCTTCCCGTAGGCCTACGCCTACGCCTGCCTAACACGTACAGTTCTCGGCTCCTACGGCACACACACACAGACACACTCGCCGTGCGCCGACCGGATGGAGGGATCCACGTTGTACGATGGATATAAACCATGCATGGGACCCGCCGCGGACTAGATCGATCGATGCACCGTCCTAATCGTATCACTATATCGATCAGTTCCTGTTCTGTCCGCTGACATTCAGCCTGTTCGCTTGTTGGTTTCAGCCAACCCAAACCAGTCAGCCAACAGTGTTTTTCTCTCACAATAAACCAGCACCAGCCAGCCCAAACCAGCCCAGAAACCAACCAGCGAACAGGCCGATTGAGATTTTCGATTGACTGAAACCAAAAGGGTAGGGTGTGTGTGCAACAGATGCATCTGTTTTCCTGTGCCTAGCACAATGCCTGCATGTTCATATCAGACCTCCATCGTTCATCAGAATCAAACTAGCATACATGAAACAGACCCAAAAACAAAGTACTCCATACACGCTGGAGCAGTTGAGTTTTTGGATAAACATCGATGCAGATGCAGATGCTGATGGCCCAGCTAACTCAAGCTGCTTTACGACGAGTTCAAAACTACTCGCTCAGACTAGAATTAACCAGCCAGTGAGACAACAAGACTCGTCGTCCTACCAGCGAAACTACCATCAAAATTTCCATTCTTTGTCAAGTACCAGTAGTAGTGGCATTTCCCTCGCTCTCGATCCCATACCCATAAAACATGTAGGTCAACACGGTTTGTATGCAGTGCAGCGGTGTATAAATAACATTTACTCCTTGACCTCACAAGACGGAAGACCTGGGCAGGGCCCGATCCAAGAGCAATGCCACCACCAGCAGGTCTCCTCTCCTCTTGGATTAACAAGGGGAACCAATGCTTCCTTAATTACTTCTATATACCTATCCAAAGGGTCAAAGTGACTCACAGTCCACGAGTCTGGTCTGAACTCGACTAATGACGGGCCAAACTCTTCCCATTGCATATATAGTACATACTCCAGTACAATTTTTGCAGCTGTCGTTCGATTTTCCACAACGAAAAAACGCATGGTTCTTGACGTCCAAGCAAGCCCAATTTGCAGTCGTCTTCAGTTTTGCTCCCTCTGACATGGCTGCAGGGCAACGACGCGTCATGTTGAAGCAATTCACCCCGTCATTGCCGGGCTATTTTTTTTCTCATCACACAATCCGCTCTCCACATTGTCCCAGACTCTATAGAGAGAAGATGAGTTCAAAACTCTACTTGTCCGGCTACAATTCCAAAACCGTGGGAGTACCTACATAATATTCACGTTTTCAAAGAAACAGTTGCCGCTGAGTAAACTGCAAAAATGTTTTCAAAGAAACAGTTGCTACTGAATAAATAGCAAAAACGAGAGGAACTCAAGATACTCCCGGAATTGCACTTCTACCGTACTACTAGTATCTGCGACGTGGCTCTCAAGTCTCAACTACTAGTATCTGTGATGAAGTTGTTCCCAGTCCCAGTGATAGGTTCTCAGCCCTGCGCCTTCCGTTCCATACTTCTGGGCTCAGCGGGCTGGCACCATCGCATGTAACAATACATCACAAGGATAAATAAACCATACAAAAGCTAACATGCAACTACAAACCTCATAGAGACATTTGAGCACTAAGTTCACTGCAATTCAGAAAAGGGAAATGAGGAACCAAATACACATTCTCAGAGAAGCTCACCTGCTCCAAAGAGAGGCGATTGGATGAACCATGAATACCTGAACACTGCCATATCAATTGCAGAAAAAAAAAACCCTTCATATCATATGGGCACCTGTGCAGTGGTCAACAGGTCGAACATCAAGGTTCGTTGGTTCCACAATCCACTTCACTCATCAGAGATTTCAGAATACAAAATACATCATACATGTTCAAAACTCCTAGAGTACACGAGGGTGCTGACAAAAATAATCTTGGAACATATGCGGTTCAGCATAACAGTGACTAGATAGTCACATAGAGCCCTGAGGTACCTCACTCGCTAACAGAGAGAGATCTCTGCCTGCTGCGAGACCTGCTAACACTGGGGCTTGCACTCCTTGATCTGCTGTCAGCAGGTGAACGCGACACAGATCTCTCTCGAGGTCGAGGAGACGGGGACCTGTCAAGAAGGCAGGTGAGCCAATCAATTGAACTGGGACATTACAAGCACATGGAGTTTTCATCAGCACATAGGAGGGGGATGGAAGCAAGTCGTACCTTGAATAGTGCTTTCGCTTAGGTGCTGGCGAGTAGCTTGGGCTGTGGGACCTTGATCTACCCCTAGGAGAATCGATGTAACCAGGTGACCTTGAGTGCAACCTCCGATCATAAGAACGGCCTCTGCCACTACAGAAGTAACAAAATGCAGGAGTAAATTAACTTTTACCTCGTAAAATGCTATGGCAGATAGATAGCTTATGCACAAATGCACAGTTATATAATGGTACCATAAGGGAAGACTAGTACCCCATTCTTTCCCTGGCCCTCATGTCAGAAGGCTTCTTCCTGTTTTCCTCTGCAAAAACAACAGTAATTTCCCTTCCAAGCAGCATCTGCCCATCCATATGGTACTTTGCATCAGAAGCATCCTCAGGATCAAAGTATTGGATGAACCCAAATCCTTTAGGTTCCCTGAAACAGAAAGCAAATTTTAGTATTTTACCAAAAATAGCAATGCTTCAGAACCATTAAGGAGAAAACCCCTGCATAGACAATCAAATTAAGATGCTGCGAACTCTTCCTTCCAAGAATGGTGATACACACAAATCAATTTCAATTGATACACAAATCAATCTCAAAGGTAAAGCAGGCACTAAGCTGCTGACCTTGCACTCATCAGTGTTTAGTGATACACTTGAAATTCTTCATAACTTGCATATCTCTTTAAACCTCTATTTCTTCCTTTTCTTCAATAGTACTCTTAAGACTTGCGTCTTCAAAAAAGTTACTTTCACTGTTAATCTCAGGGGGTGGGTAAAGCAATCCAGTGTAAACCAAAGGAAACAGAGCATAATAATTTTAAAAATCTGTAAAGAACATATTTAATATGTTAAAAACAAGCAACACCAATCATAAGCCTGTTCTGGAGCAAATATACTTTATTATATACAGCTCAGGTAGAGATCGCCAAGTTGCACCTAAGAGTCCATGGGCAAACGCCCACTCACAATAACTAAGACAATGTGTCTTACCGAGTGTAGTAATCCTTTGGCAGATATATGTCTTTAAGGCGGCCAAATTTTCCAAATGGTCTACGAAGGTCATCAGGCCTGCAGTCGTGATAACAGCCAAGTTACAGTTGTGTAATGTCAAAGAATAATCCATTCTCATCGTTATATGCATTAGGAAGCACCTCATAAACATAGAAAACAAAAAGGACTTTGCAACCAAAAACTCAGTCAAAACAGGGAAGGGAGGGGTACGCTTCATTAAGACATAAATTACGAAGCAGAATGCATTATAAATCTTCAGAGTAGCAGACTGTATATTTACAATTTTTCTATCTATCCTGTACGGGAGCTATATTACATGGGACTAATTTGAAAAATAAAAAAGATCAACATGCTTTTTTTATTTGCAAAAAATATATACTAGAAGTCTTAAGCAAAATTAAGAATTCAGTCCTCACAAGCCTGCTAATTCTATTCCCTTTGACAAATTCCAATATTATATTATAACGAATTACCTATTTTATCTTTACCAATTCAATAACTATTGACAGCAGCACCAAAGAAAAGTCAATCTACTACTGATCCAGGAGCAGGGAGAATCTTACCTACAATCCCGACGAAGATTCCTCACCAAAAGACTAGTTGGGAGGTCCCTACCACGGCCTCCATAACGACCACGAGGACTTGGGCTGCGAGTTCTTCTCCTGTAACCTCTTGGCGGCGATGGACTGTAATCATAGCTTCTTCCCATGTTTTTCTAAGAAACCAAGAGAAAATAATAAGATTCGTTAGAAACGCCACAATAGCAATTCCGTTTCAACAATATCATGCATTTACATATCAGACCATCTTCGAACAAAAAGAATCGAGGCCATGAAGAAAATATATCTACCCAAACAGGCACCAAAGTATAAAGTTCTTCACTCTGGACAACCGCCGAAACAAAAGACATGTTATAAACAGCTTGGTTCTTTAGTTGTTTATTATATGCAAGGAATCCAACTCCATCCTCTATCTAGAATCATCTGACCAAAAGAATCAGTTTTAGAAACTGTTGCTTAAGAAGCGCTCATGCGTACATGTCATCTATCATAAACTTAAGCAATATTACAAACCATAAACATAGGAAGAAACAGGTAGCTGTAGATCTGTATGACCAAATACAACTAATAATATTTTTTAAGTGTTGTGCATATTTTGTTTGATTGAAGCCAAGAAAACGAAGTTTTCCTATCTTTTTCTTCTCACAATTCTACTGGGGGACTCTACCAGCACGCATCTACTGCCGACTGCCGTCCATCCCACCCTCCCCGGGGAAATAACAGCTTCAACACGCGCACGGCCCTCCTCCAAGGCGCAAACGACCAATCCCAAAAGAATCTAAAGAGCTCCCCCTCCCTCTCTGCGCAATAAAACCACTCAATCCGCTCGCCACTTTCAAAATTGTGAGCGGAACACGCCCTCAGGCCTCAGTCCAAGGCAACAGGCCGACGCTCCACCTCCCGCAACGCGATAACGAACTAGGGTTCCTCGACCAGGGAAAACGACCGAATCGACTACACGCCGAACATCATTCGGCCGCGTCAGATTCGAAGCGGGGAAGACCACGGGGGAGTGCACGGCAGCGCTCACCTCGGCGGAGCAAATCAGACGGGGCTCCTGGCAGCAAACTATCAGCAATCAGGGCGGCGTAATCTCTCTCCCCTCTGGAATCGGAGGCGTACCTCTTTTTGTCTAGGGCACGGGCCTCTTTTTGTCTAGGGCACGGGTGGTCTCATGTCTCCGGAAGCTTCCGGGACTTTTACATTAACACACATCCAAATATCACTCATATAATAACACTTACAGCTTTACCAGAAGAGAGAAATTTTAGTTTTAGATTTACCACATTTACGCCACGTGGCATGCCACGTCAGCTCGACACGCTATCGCCTAGTCAGTCTGAGCATGTAAAATATCGTTGCTACCTGCCTTGCTCCTCTCTCTCCGTCCCGACAGCTGGGTCCTGCTCCATCCCGACAGCTGGGTCCTGCGGCACCTGTCACTTCCAAGTGGATCCTACTCGTCAGCTTCGTCCAGCACCTAGATCGGAGACAGCCAATCGGCGATGAACTCGTGCAGCATGGGTGCGCCCTGTCGAACACCATCACGGCGTTGTTCAGTCGCCTCCAGTCGCCCGTGGCGTCGTCCACGGCCTGTGCTCCAATGGCGTTGCGGAGGTCGGAGAGCGACCTGAGGACGACGACGTCAGCGTCGAGGTAGATGCCGCCGTACCTGTAGAGCAGCTTGAGGCGGAGGAGGTTGGAGAGGTTCTGCCTGAGCGGGACGCTCCCGAGGCTGACGCCGCCCTGCTGGACAGCGCCTGCGAGCGCTCCCGGCAGCCGCGCCAGCCGCTTCCCCGGTGGCCGTGCTTGCCTCGTGCCCCCCGCGACCACGGCAGCTCGTGCTCGAGCGGTGGCCACACTGGTAACCGCGGGCACCGGCCGCGCTCGCGAGCTCCGGCGACCGTGGCTCGCCTTCCCCTCCGTTCACGACTTTGAGCGACCGCGTCCCGGCAGCTCCCGAGCGCGCTCACGATGCGCCTCCCGGACGCGCCTAGTAGTTGTCGGCAGTCGCGCTACCCGCGCCCCAGCGAACCGCTCGCACGCGTCGGTCCTCCCCACGCATCCCCCGGTGGCCGCGAGCCTGCCTCGGCGGCCTACGCCCCGGCAGTCGTGCCCCCGGCGAGCCGCGCCCCAACGGCCGTGACTCCGGTGTGCCGCGCCCCCAGTGGCCGTGCCCCGGTGAGATGCGCCCCAACGGCGGCGGTCGAGCATGCGCGCTCCCATCCAGGTGCGGGAGCTGGAAGACGAAGCTGATGAGTGGGGTCCACCTGGAAGTGACAGGTGCCGCGGGACTCAGCTGTCGGGGATGGAGAGAGAGGAGCAAGGGAGGGGTAGCAACGACATTTCACGTGCTCAGGCTGACTAGACGACAGCGTGTCGAGCTGGCGTAGCATGCCACATGCGCAAATATGGTAAATCTAAAACTAAAACTTCTCTCATCTGGTAAAGTAGTAAGTGTCATTCTAAGAGTGATATTCGGATGAGTGCCCATCTTTATAATGGTAAAAATGTAAAAGCCCCGAAGCTTCCGAGGTCCGAACGCGACCGCGACGGGTGTGTGAAAGACAAGGAGCGCGGGGTGGGCACTCCTAGTGTAGGAGTTGCAGTATCTGTACTCAACACAACATCCTTACACCACCACACACGCACACCCCTAGAAGCTACAACCTATACATGTCAAGCGTTCTTCTGAAAATCACCAAAGTCACACGAACCTCGTAGACGACAGACACGTCGTAGTTTTATGGTAGCGCCACGCGAGTATCCATGAACCTGCAATTTTTTTTTTGAAATAAATCCCACGGTGAAAAATCAGTGAGCCGAGCAGGGCTCACCATCCGAGCTGAGGCTCAGTCCCCGGGCCGTGCGGTTTTAATTAGAGAAGGGGAAACGACATGGAGTTGTTGGATTCGGGTCGGTACAACAGTTGGGCTGCGTATGTGGAGGGCCACGTTGTTGGGCTATATACTCGTTTGGGCTCGGCGTGGGCCTATAGATCATGGGATTAGGCCCAAAACAGGTTCAAGGTCTCTGGAATTGTGTTCAATATATGATTGTCCTGAATTTTTTTTAAAGTATACTATTTCATATAGTGAAAGTTATGTATTAAGGAATCTTTTTCTACTATTACTCTAGTAATGTCAGCCATAGGTTATCAGTCTGTGTTGTATATACAGGTTAAGTTAAAAAGAATGACAAACTAAAATCTTATCTTATAAAAAAAATTACGTTCAGAAATGGAGAGAGTTTATGATTTTCCTAGTGCTAGCCACTTTAAACGTATACTAGAACATTAGGCGCCCTTCGGGCGCCCTACAATGGCCTAAAGAATGGAAGTTATTATCAAAGTTTGATAGTCATTGCTTTATAACTAAATGATAATGTCAATATCTAAGCAGACATTAATATAGTAACTCTCAATATCTGCGTGGAGTCAACACCTAAGATTAGGATAAGTAAGAGAGTTGTTTTTGTCAGTTTGTTAGCAGCAGTGTCCTGTTAGTTGTAGCAGCTCAGCACGAATCTACATTGTTCCTTGACAGATCCTGTTGGTTGTAGCAGCAAGCTCTTTTTCCAAAAGACCAGTACTTTGCTTTCTAGCCACTGCAGATTGTACAACAATTATCAAATCTAATAAACAATCACAATAATCAATCAATGCAAGAGGAACTGTTTACATTGTTTAAAGTCCACACCTTCAGTATCTGAACCGCTACTTATCCCTCCTGACACCTTCACATATATTGTCAAACAGAAAATCTACATGAATATAGGAAGGAGGGAGCTACAGTCACAAAACTTTTCAATTAGAAGACTCTACCTGTCGAGTCTGAGCTGAAGTTGTTTGACATTCTAGAGAGGCAATCGAAGCACACAAAAAATATCATTGCTAGAGAAATTTCTATTTCACTTCGTATGAATTTGTACCTGCAAAAATATTGACATGGGCAACCACCATAAATAGCCTGCATGTAGAACTACTTTGATTTAGTAGACCATGAAGGGAACTCACATGATCAGAGGCATCATTTTTTCCCTGGTGTGCTTTAGGATGTGTTCCCCCTTCTGTTATCAGTAATACCTTTCTTCACATTGATTGCCTTAAAGAATGGTCTTTCATGTGCCTGCTCTTTTTTGAGAGACGAAGCAATATGTTTCCTTACTTCTTGAACTAACAGCATATCTGTAGAGTTGTATTGATCAACTGGACAACTTCTATTGATCATATGGCATGTACATATATAGATTACAATCGTGGCCTGTGGCCAAGCCTGTACATGCGAGAGCGTTACATGTGAGAGCGGGCGAGCGCACAGAGCGGGAGCGTGGGCGCCATGCAGGCGAATCTAGGATTTTAACTTTAGGTATGCCGCTAAAAAAATATTTCATATATAATTTGGTAAATCCATTTTAGCAATTCAGTAACAATTGTAAATTTTACAACTTGATTTGGTATACATGCACTAAGTAATATGATAAGGCTTAAATTCAAGGATTAAGTTGAAACCATCTACTAGATACAATATAAATAGTTCAAAAGTCATACCGATAGTTTAAATATAGGCATAAAAGAGTACCAGAGGCTTACAATGCTATTTTTTTAGACTGTTTTATTCGACGCTTTCTAAGAAATATGAATGTCTTACTATATCTTCTTCATCAACCAGATCAACCACTGATCTTCCACCACTAGTTCAACCTGATCAGATGGAGGATTAGAAGGTTCAACTGGCTATGAATGTAGCTATGAATGTAGAAAATAATTTTCTAAAAAACACGAAGAGCAAAGATTAAAATTTACCTAACCAAAATAGTGAATCAAGACGATAAGTCCTGGCTGGCGCAACCGTATATTCTGCAGACAGGACGTGGGAATAAGATGGCGATCCTCCGATCTAGCATTTAGAGCATGGCGGAGGGCGGCAGGGCACCAGGGGTCATGGCCAGCCGACTCACCTGTCAGGCGGCGACGCACGTGTTCCTCCGTGGCTCCCCGTCTGATCGAGATTAAATTAGGAAATTCGAACGTATACGGAGCGCACATACCGGACGTTTGAACTTTAGAGAATTTGAGTTCCCTTGCCACATGGGCCACGTCAGTGCATCATATGGGCCTCTTGTCATCACGCGATGGTGTCCACGTATGTTTTTTTTCTTTTTTTTCTTTTTAACAAATACAACGTATATACAATATAATAATATATATACTACTGCTAGCTAGGTTTGCAGGGTATGCCGGTGCATACCCGGCATACCATGTGGCTACGCCACTGGCGCCGTGGAGACCGGGCTCGCGTGGACGCGGTGATCCAATTGTGGGCGCGGCGAGTGCGCGCGGAGACGCGACGAGTGTGTGCTAGGCATTGTAATCCGAACGACCCGGTCTGGCTTAGCCGTTGCAGAGCTGCTTCCGCTGACACCCCCCCTGCAGTCTCGACGTCAAGCGCGGTGACGGAGAGGCTGTCTCTAAAGTCGAAGAACGCTGAAGGCAGCCCTTTGGTGAACACATCAGCGAGTTACCGCGCACTGGGAACGTGTGTGACGCGACGCTCTCCAATGGCCACTTTTTCCTGGACGAAGTGGATGTCTAGCTCAATGTGCTTGGTTCGCCGGTGGTGGACAGGGTTCCTGGACATGTAAACTGAAGATATGTTGTCGCAGAAAAGCCATAGTCGCTGACGGAACCTTGCAGAGGAGCTCGCCAAGAAGATGTCGAAGCCAAGAGCACTCGGAGATGGCGTTGGCGATGGCGCGGTACTCAGCTTCGGCGCTCGACCTTGACACCGTGGTTTGTCGCTTGGATGACCACGAGATGAGTGAATTGCCGAGGAAGACGCAAAACCCTGAAGTCGAACGTCGCGTGTCTAGACAACCGGCCCAGTCGGCGTCGCTATAGGTGTGGACGACGGTTGATCAGGTAGGTCGTCGTGGCCAGCGCTTCAGCCCAGAACACCAGCGGTGCTGCACTGTGAATTAACATAGTGCGAATACAATCGTTAATAGTTCGTAGAATTCTCTCGGCCTTCCCGTTCTGCTGTGAAGTATAGGGGCAGGATAGACGCAGTTGCGTGCCGAGAGAGGAGAGGAGCAGACGCATGGCGGTAGAGTCATACTCCCGGCCATTGTCTGTCTAGAAGGCGACGATGGGCAGACGGAATTGAGTGTGGACATAGGAAATAAAGGAACGAACAGTGGGAAGAACATCAGATTTATTTCGAAGTGGAATTGCCCATAAGTAATGGCTATAATCATAAAAAACGACATAGTACTTATAACCATAATGACTAAGAACTGGAGACGTCCATACGTCTGAATGAACTAGTTGAAAAGCAAAAAAAATTATGTGATGCAGATTCAGCGAAGGAAAGACGAACATGTTTCCCCAGCCGGCAAGAAGAACATGAATGAGCATCAGATTTATTACATTGAAAAGGAAAAGTATGTAAAATTTGAGAAGTGATGGGGTGTCCGGGGTGTCCTAGCCGCCGATGCCACAGAGATGTTGCCGATGAAGCAGTGAGGGCTTGGTGGTGTGGAAGGCGAAGGGGGTAGAGGTCGCTGCTGCTTTCAGATTGGAGCATCTCCGCCCTGGTAGGAAGATCCTTGATAGAGAAACCAGAGGGGTCAAACTCGATAGAAACATTGTTGTCACGAGTTAAGCGGCGAACACTGATCAAATTCTTAATGAGGTTAGGGGAAATAAGAACATTTAATCGGAGAGGGGAGGTGGCAGTAGGAATGAATGTTTGTGCTTGATGTGTGACCGACATACGAGCACCATTGCCTACCGTGGCCGCCATGGCCTACCGTGGCTGGAACGGCAGACGGGGTCCCAGAACGCCGGCTCTGGGGGAGCAAAAAGGCATGGGCCAGGCCTGCACCATGCCTTGCCAGGGATTGTAGCCCACGACCCATGGCGCGGACTGCGCGGTGGAGTTGTTGGGTCGCGGCGCGCCACCGTTGCCGCGACCTCGGCCACGGCGCCGATCTTGGTGGTTGTTGGAACGGTTGTTGCCGCCGCTGTTGGATCGGGGCGCGGTGGAGGAAGAAGACCTGTCCTTGTGGCCGGTGGACGCCGAGTTGGAGGAGCCGCTGGAGTTGTCGTCGTGAGTCACGGCGAGGGCCTGGACAGCTTCGGCGTTGGCGTCGTGCTGAGCGCTGAGCTCCTCGAGGATGAGGAAGGAGCGGGCGCTCTAGAAGGAGTGCGACGGGTACTTGGACGTGATCACCGGCTTGACGTAGCAGTATCGGGGATTGAGGCCGCGAAGGAGGTTGAGCACTTGACTCGGCTCGGAGACGGGATGGCCGATGTCGCAGCTAATCCGCGATCCGTTTCAACTTGGTGCAGTAGTCGTTCATGGACATGTCGCCTTGCTGCAGGGTGCGCAGCCCGGTCTCCAGGTACACGGCGCGCTGCAGCTTGTTGTCCTGGAACAACCCTTCGACGACGTGCCACAGGAAGAAAGCGTTGTGGCGATCGTGGCGAACGATGTCGAAGACGCCCTTGGAGACGGTGGTGAGGATCCAGTTGACGACGCAGGAATCAACCCTACGCCACTCGCCATCGCGTTCCTAGGACGGGGTGGGGGAACGAACATGGCCCTCGAGCCCGAATTTGCCGAGGGTGGAATCGAAGAAGTGGCGCCACTGCCCGTAGTTCCCCTCGTCCATGTCGAGGATGACAGGGCCGTGGTGGCGGATGGAGATGCCCTGGATCCGAAGAGGAGTCGGAGTGGTGGGAGGAGGGCGCCATTGGAGCAGCGGAAAGAAGATGTGGCAAAGGGATGCTCTAATAGAACCTTGGACGATGATACCATGTAGAGTTGTATTGATCAACTGGACAACTTCTATTGATCATATGGCGTGTACATATATAGATTACAATCGTAGCCTTTGGCCAAGCCTGTACATGCGAGAGCGTTACATACGAGAGCGGGCGAGCGCACAGAGCGGGAGCATGGGCGCCGTGGAGACCGGGCTCGCGTGGACGTGGTGATCCAGTTGTGGGCGCGGCGAGTGCGCGCGGAGACGCGACGAGTGCGCGCTGGGCGTTGTGATCCGAACGACCCGGTCTGGCTTTAGCCGTTGCAGAGCTGCTTCCGCTGACAATATCACAGCAGGACTCGTCAGCATTTCTTCCACAAGTGTCTTAGCTAACGACCAGAAAGCACCATCAGATAGCACGTCACCGCCATCTAATTCAGGTAAGCCTAGAGGGGAAAAAAATCCTGCAATCGATGCGAAAATATTACCACATAAGTCAGGACAAGAAGCGGATCCTTCATCACCACTTCATATCAATACCATCATATCTTGTTCAATGTGTGAAGCTTTAAAATACAGGTGGCTACTTTGTACATAATCATTTTGTGCCATTTGAACTATTTGTTTTATTAATGCATATGATTTTAAACTTTTAAACCAATACTATACAGAGTAAATTTCTAATTTCAGTACAACACGATACACGATTTAGATCATAAATATTACCTAGCCAAAGTTATATATGCATATGAAAAAAATTAGCAGAAGCATGCCTGACCCCTAAAGAAGAAACATTAGCATTCATATTTGGACCAGACTACCAGAGCCATTAGAAAGATGCAGAAGTTCCACCTGTAGAGTGATTGTAGAAATGAAATGTTCAATGGTAGTCCAAAGATTAGCCTGACCAAATGCAGATAAGGGCAAAATGGTACTCCTATGTTAGTGTACATTGGTGAAATGCGTTTCAAGCTCTTCTACAACCAAAGATCTAGATTATACTTTTGATAGACGCAAGTTGATTAGAAATAGTGTGCCCTGGCCGCTTGGTCGTTGTGAAGCTCAACACCGTGACTTTGAAGATGCATCACAAATTCACAGGTAAATCAATCAACATTCGGCAGGATTCGAATCAAACTAACCAATCGTGAGCTCACCTGCCAAGAACCGCGGCAAGCATGCCGTGGTGCTAGATCCGACCCAACGCCAGGCTCCAGCTGCCGGATCTGCCGTGTCGGCAGCCATGAAGCACCAAAGCATAAAAAATCCATGAGATCAAGTCCAAATCCCTCCCCACCAAACCCTAGGACCTAAAAGCCCCCACATTTCTCACCTTGAGCCTCTTCGGGGGAGAGAAGGGGGATGGCAATGGGACTTTCGCCTGATCTGCGCACTGGCGGATCTCACAAGCTCCCACATGCCACAGAGGCCGCATGGCTTCCCATGCTCGAGCCATGATGGCACTCATGCCGGGAAGAAGAGGGCGCGGGGAGGAGACGGCAGGGATGAGCTAGCGCTTCCTTATCTGGCGCTGACCATGGCCTCCGTGGGAACCGGCGAGGTCCGCCCGATCTGCGTGACGCTAGATCTCACATGGCGCCAGCGCTTCCCTATGCTGGAGAGGTAGTGCGGTTTCAACGCTCGAGCGACGGCGGTGTGGAGGGTGGGCGGGAGGAAGGGCAGGGAGGGGCGGAGGTGCAGCGATGGCGGCGGGGAGAGGAGACTACGAAGACAGAGGGACAACGCAGGGGTGCCGGATGAGACCAGGGCTGCCGCGGCGCGCGCGCTGGGGGCTTCCTGCAAAACATCACGGGGTTCTGCAAAAAAGGAACAAGTCTCGAATTTCCTCTTCTTCATGTCAGAATAAAATTTACATTAGGGGTTTACGTGAAAAGTATCTCAACGTGGATACTGTTTATGGATGATGAGCTGGACCGCGGGTTAGTTTTCAAACAAATAGAGGGCTTCTCTGTAAAACTGTCAGAGGCGTATGTGCCAGCACGGGAGCGAGCCACGGAGTCCCAAATTCTCTGGTGGCAGCGGACTCAAGTGGGTTTTAACATCTCCCAATATGAAGAGGATGAAGATAAGCTGGCGGCTACAAATCATCAAAACGATTCGTTTCGCTGAAATTTAGCCACCGCGGATGTTGATCCATTGCGAGAGAAAGACACTATTTGTTCGTTGAAAAACACCGCTGAAGTAATGCTGAAGAACAGGACCAAAAGCCTAAAATAGGGTTAGACAAAATCTTTCTCACATTTTTTTTTCTCATGGCAGCGAGTTTTTCATATATTTCTTCTACGTGTTTCCCCCACAAAGGAGGCGTGGCATAGTCCTGACTCCGGATCGTTTCTCTCATTTTTTATCCTTGCTTTTTTTTAACAGATTTATCCTTGTTTTCCTTTTTATTAAGTTTGGTATATAGTATATTGTGGTAATATCGTCGCGGAGTCTCTCTTGGTGCAAAGGCGAACGAATGAAAAGCAATCTGTTAGGTATCTAGGCAAGAAGACAAAACTTGAAAAGAGCTCGGAAGCCATCAGACTGTTCGTTTGGTCGTATTTGGCTTATAAACCATGACTTATCAATCAATGAACAATATTTTTCTTTCACACCAAACTAGCCAACAATACTTTCAGTCATGGCTTATAAGCCAAACCAGGCCAAATGAGCATGGCGCATATGCTTACGTACACCTGTTCATTTCATAAATAAAGTTCGACAAAAGAGGAGGTGCAGCCAAGGTTTTTTTATCGGCCGAAATTCACGAAAATTTTCGAAATTTCCTTTCTATCCACGAGGTCCGATAAAATTTGACATTGGCCAAATTTTTTCCTTCTTTCCTGCTTCCACACAGACAACCCAAATTCAGCCGTGCGACAATCCCACACTATAATATTTTATTCTTGTTTTTATCTGTGAACAAGTGATGTTTAATAGCTTAGGAATAGTTTCAAGTCAAATTCTACGGAATTTTTTCAAAACAATTTGATTTTTTTTTGAATTTGGTCCGATATTTCCGATATATCTTGCTTATCCTATTTATCCATGACCTCCTATAAATTTTTATTTTCGATAATGAAAACCACCACAGCAACGCAGGTTCCAGAGTCCAGAGGAGGCTACCACGTTCAGATTGCCATTTGTCACCAGCCATTGCGATTTGCGAAGCCGATAGTGTACGTGTGCGGGAGCATGGGAGGAGGAGGAACCAAAGGTTCTTTTCTCTCTTGTCCGCTCTGGGAGGCGCAAAGTTTCCTTTGATCGCAGGCATCTCGCGATCCCGAAGGCTTGCGTCGCTGCCTTTGTTTGGCACGACAATGTTCTTACGTCTTCGACTTACCTTGACGGCGACTGGATGCGTACCGCGTAGTATTAGGAATACTCTTCTTTTTTTTTTAGTACCACAAAAGTTAGGCTGGTCGATCATCCGCGAGATGTTAGGTATCTTTTCTTACTAGAAACTACCTGTACACTGCAATAGCAGAGATATTATTCGTTATTTTTCACGAGTTTACGTGTCAAGTTAGAATTCCTTTGTCGAACCATGGGTTTCGTAAATTAAGGGTTCGTTTGGTTTCCCTTAAAAAAAAAGGGTTCATTTGGTTTGTGGAATGAAGTACTCTATCATCTCGTTCTCTAATTTTTCTGTTTGGTTTGCGGAATATAATGGGTTCATCCATTACCACCTCAATCCTCACAGGCTATTAACTAGTACTAGTATGAGAAATATAATCATTTCATTGAATTTAGAAATTGACTCATGATGTATCATCCCATTTAAAATGGGTTAATTCCCTAAACCAAACACTCTGTAAGTGATCATAGAATAGGAAAGTGATTTTATTTGCTTCTAAACCACTAACCTCTTCCATTATATAAAAAATACATAAAATAATTAAACCCTTACATACACATCTAAGTTATCCACGTATGCTATCAATACAAAAGTAAATTAAAAATTCTCTAATCTACACTAATTATCCATCTTTGTCATTGTTATTAAAAGTTTAAATAAACTTCTAAATTTATATTCAAATTACTCAAAATTACTATTACGAAAAATACCTCTTAAGTAGCCGTGTATATGGTTCCAAACTTTACAAGGTTGCTTAAAGCCTTTTAATAATGGCAAAGGTGGATACATTAGATACGTAGTAATTGAAGGGGTTGCTTTAGATTATCATTCGTAAAGCTATAGGTGGGTAGTTTCGATGCTAGTTTATAGGCTTACACGTGGGTACTTTTTAGAAAACAGAATAGATCCAACGTGGATTAAAGTTCGTTGAATTTATGGCCAAATGTTTCCGACCATTCTTTTCTTTTTCTAGTATGTTTCATAAGGATTAAGGCACGAGATTTCCATTGAAAAGCATCAATTAGTAACGGTAAGATACTCCCTATGTCATGTAATATAGTGTATTCTAGGAATTTTAAGACAGATTAAGAGAGAACGTAAAAGAAGCATGTACCCTTAATTTATTTCCTAATCAGACGCTATCATTAACGTGATTAATAGTGATGGGTTGATAAATGAAAAATATTTAATGTAAAACTGATTTTTGTCCTCTAGAACGCATTATATTTGAGGACAAATTTTGAATGCTAGAATGCACTATATTATAGGACGGATGGAGTAATTAAGATGGATTAGGATCTATCTTACAGAAGAAAGGATGATATTAATGTAAAGTAGGGGCCGACAGAGTGGGTGTATCTTTGCTGTGTGCCTGCATGTGAGAACCCCGTCAGCAATCGAAAGGCAGGACGCAGCAAGCACTCGTGGCGCTCTACTTGAGGCTGAGACTTATCCATAATTCATAGGAAAACTTAGCCTTTGGATTCCACTTATGATGATTGATGCAATTCTAAAGTTATTAGCCCGCATGATGGATGGGTGGATGAACATCCCATCCGTGGCTAGCGGCGCGCCGTCACCTGAGTGGACGCACGCACGCAAACAAGGGCGGATGATCTGGCGTGGATGCTGTTGGCCTGTTGCTGCTTTGCTAGCTCGGAATGGTTTCGCTCTGGAGCAGACACAAGCTAAAAGCAGGGCGGGAGGGCGATGTGTATGTGTATGTAGCTCGTGAGACGGGGAAACGAAGTTTGGTTGGAAGAGGAAAGGAAGCTGATGCGTGGATGGCCACCTGCTCGGAACGGCCGCCGCGCCCGCGCCGATAGATGCGGTGGCCGGTCGAACTCCCTCCCTATTCTTTCTTTGGAGCAGTTTGTGCCGCGTGCCTGTAATCGTCGACTTTAGCTCGGGGAGCTTCCGTTAGCTATCAGCCAGTTCTTGCTTCCCCACTTAGGCCCCGTTTCGTTTCTCCGGAATGAAGCCAAGCAAGAATTCCGGCCGGACTCGTTACTTTAATTTGTAGTATAGCTTTCACTAGCCGGATTGATTCCTCGCAACTATCCTAACCGAAGAGTCCTTAACCTGTATGCAATCGGCCTGTTCGCCGATAAGTTTTTGGGTTGATAAGCGATGCTGGTTCGTCGTGAGAGGAAAACACTGTACCCACGAACACGGTGAATACTCCTACTCGGTAAAGAAAGCTGCCTAAAAAGGGATTCTGCATCTGGCATTCCATTCTGCCGCAGCCCGCAAGGAATTGAAATTGAAAATAATTTGTGACTCGTCCATCTTTCGGCGACACCGGCGGCTCAGTTGATACGTGCGTGCCAGGAGTGGCCGCCGCGATCCTACCCGCAGGACTACCGCCAACATATCGTATCGCAAGAGAAAGCCAATGCCGTTTTCGTTTTCTTTGGCCGCTGCACCCACCGCCTCATCTCCAACGTCCTAATCGCGCGCTCGACCCTGCTCTGCTCATTTGCCTGCACCTGGCGCTGCTGTGCGTATAAAGCCAGAGGAGCCTCAGCTTCCAAGCTTCCCTCCCCGGCCCCTAGTGCAACATACCCACACGCCCCTGCTCCTCTCCGCGGTTGCCAGCCACCTGCTCGCTTCACCAAATTAATAAGCATTCCGATCGAGGCTTTCGTTTCGTCCGGGAGAAGCAAGCTAAAGGAAGGCGATAGGATCGGAGCCCATCGGGAAACGGGAGCTTCAGCCCGAGGTACGCCCATGGCTTCCCCCCATTTCTTGCGATCCTCATCGCCTGCCTGCTATTTGCTTTCTAGCTTCTCCTTTCCTCTCTTATTTATTTCTCGTCTGTGTAATTCCTCCTCCTCTTCTCTAGTTTAGTTCTGGGCATGCCGCATGTTTCCTTCCCCTCGCTTGCAACCTACTCTGTTTCCATTCAGCAGCTCTTAGGTTCTTGCACTGCGCCTTCTTCGTTTATCGTTCGATCTCCTAGTGCTGCAATCCATGCACTGCCAGCGCTGATCACACCACACTGGCTGCTGCCTTGCCGAACCGCAAATCAAATCAGATGAATTTTTCCTTATCTTCTCTGGCCCGGTAACAACCACCATGCTGGCAAGGCTACTTCATCTTCTTCATTCCATAGGCAAGGCAACAGTCACTGCTCACAAACTACTTCGATTAGGTGTTTTAGTTCACCAACCCCATCTGGAATAGACGGACGCATGGGTCCTCACCTTCACTCAGCCTGAGTGACACTTGGGCGATGCTCTTGGCCAGATACTGACACCAGAAGAGTCTGCATAGCATATCAGCAGCGAGTTCCGGTCCGTATTCGCATCTCAATTATTTCCTTCCTTCTTTCGCTTCCCCTGTGACGTCGCACATACTGCGCCGTGCGCTGACAGTGATACATACACGTTGCTGTTGGATTGTGGTTGCTTCCGCTTCCACCTCTGCATGGAACTCGAAACATCTGCAACCTAACCTGCCTATGATCTTGACACGCGCTGTCTCACTAGCTTAATTAGTCTTTAATAGTAGCATGTTTTGGTGTCACACGACTCTCTACACAACTGCCCTGCTCTCTTCGTTTCAAATTCTAATCCATAAATGTCGATGTTATTTTCTATAAAATTGTTCACAAACTTTTTTTTTGACTTGCTCCAAATCTAGAATTGCATTTTTCTTGGATGGAGGGAGTAGAACTTTCCTAGCTTTTGAAACAGTCTACAAACGTACATCACTGCAGATAATATCAAATTCTCTATTAAATATGTTTTCCAAGTTCATGTATTTGAACTTGTAGATGTTAATTTTTTATTTTTAACAAGATTTCGAGATTTTTGACATAAGTTGATTCTAAAAAATAAACTGTAATCGGAGAAAGCATAAAATTTCATAGGATACACACGTAAGTCAAATGGCTGCTTTTATCTGGTTGCCATCAGAAAGTAAATACTATTCCTTAAGTTCCAAGGTACATGCAATTTTAATTTTGTTTTAGGTCAGACTTCTAATTTGATCAATTTTTTAGAAAAATATATTAATATCTGCAATATGAAATATATACACTATTAGTACATGTTTCATGTTAAATTCAACAAAACTCATTTCATTCTGTAATAGATATTGATGTATTCTCTTATTACTTGGTTAAATTTTGAGTTAAAATTAAAATATTGTATATTCTTCAACAGAGGAGTATATATTTTTCAGTTATCTCAGCATTGAACTCTGAATACCGTCGAGCTGACAATTTCAGTTATCGGAGGAGTCGCTAGCACAACCCAAGGCCTTCGCTTGCACATCTTGGGGGGTGCGAGGATGTTGCAGAAACGATGGAAGGGATGCATCTTCTTCTTCTCCCTCGCCTTCCTTCTCTGCAACGCATCAGGTATGTATGTTACGTTCTACGCAGGTTTTGACGCCTTTTCCCCTCGAGTCTTCAGTGGCACCGGGTTCCTTCCTCACTTTTCTTTCTTTATCCTTTTCTGTCATCCCTAAAAACGACTTTCTTTTGTGTCCCCAAAGATGCTTTACTTCGCTAGAAATGCATGCATGTCATGTATGCCGATAACTGAATAAAGTGTAGAGGATTGCAAGGGGCCTTTTTTTTTCATAAGCTACAAAGGGGTAGGGATATGCTTGTGCCTTTTACACCCTTTCCATGCCTTATCTCGAGTCAACAAAGGCGTAAGGACACTTGTGCCATGCCCAAGTTTATCTGAACGATCTTCTCACTATTATCTCGTTTTATAAAATCAATGATGCTGTTTGGCACGTGTAACCAGTAATTAATTTCGTCTAAAATTCTGCTCTGAAATACTGAAGTCTGAATTACAGTGTATTGGGATGCATTGCTATTTGGGCTAAAGCCGGATTTACTTATATTACAGTACAAATTTCTATTTTTCACAAACCCGCAGGTGTAGTACTGATGATGGCTTCAGAAAACTCTCCGTCGGAGTTCGCCAAGATCGTTCAGTCTAAGCAGACAAGGCAAGCTCGCGTGTGCGGAGCCGACCCTCAGCTGCTGAGCTCCCTGGCAGGCATCGACGACGCAGAGGTGATGGTCACCATCCCCAACGAGCAGCTGGAGCACGTGGCCGAGTTCCAGGAGGAGGCCGACCTCTGGGTCGCCGCCAACGTCGCGCGGTTCCTCCCTGCGACCAGGATCACGCACGTCCTGGCGGGCGACGACGTGCTGCTGGCGAGCTCCCCGGGCAGCAGCGCCTACTTCCTGGTTCCGGCGATGGTCAACCTCCGTTCGGCCCTCGCCGCCGCGGGCTTCGGCGGACGCGTCAAGGTGTCCAGCGCGCTGTCCGGCGAGGCGCTGGCCGACCCGGCGTGGTCGGGCGTCGTGGCCCACGTCCTGCGGTTCCTCGAGTCGTCCGGCTCGCCGCTGTTCCTCAAGTCGCGCCCGTCGGAGGCCAGCGACGCCAAGGTCGACTCCGCGTACGCCGCGATGCGCGCGCTGGGCGTCTCGCGCGTCCCCGTGATCGCGGCGGACCTCGCGGCCGCCGGCGGCGTGGTGGTGGTGCCGTACTACTACTACGGATACGGCTACGGCTACCCGGGTGCGGGTGGTCAGCGGCGGTCGCTGGCGACGGGGACGTTCTGCGTGGCGCTGCAGAACGCGGACCCGGCGGCGCTGCAGGCTGGGCTCAACTTTGCGTGCGGGCCGGGACACGCCGACTGCTCCGCCATCCAGCCCGGCGGCGCCTGCTACCAGCAGAACAACCTGCCGGCGCTCGCGTCCTACGCCTACAACGACTACTACCAGAAGATGGCCAGCACCGGCGCCACCTGCTCCTTCAACGGCACTGCCACCACCACCACCAATGACCCAAGTATTTTTCTTTTCCTTTTTACCTCAAGAGATTGAGCAGTGTTCGTGAGCACTGATTAACGCCTTCGTGTGACTGCTCGTTTCAGGTTCAGGCTCTTGCGTTTTCGAGGGAAGGTGAGCACGGTTTATATCAAACTCTGCAATTTCTGCAAGCACCAGTTCTGTTATGTTCTGCCAACCACTCGGAACGCTTGCTAGACTGACAGTCTGACGTGATCTCGTTTTCTTGGCACGCGTTGCGGTTTCAGCTCCACGGCGGGAGGCTCCAACTCGAGCGTGCCGGTGGGCGCGAGCCCGCCGACCAGCCTCTCCCCTCCGACGGGCTTCACGCCTCCAGTCGGCTCCACCCCCCCGCCGTCGTCGGAGTTCACCCCTCCGTCCGGCTTCACCCCGCCAGCTGGAGGCGGCTTTGGACCCGGATTCGGCACCCCGCCGGGTTCCTTCAATGGCACCGGGTCGTTCGGGCCGAGCGGCACGCTCAACCCTTACAACGGCGTGTCCCGTGGGTTGTCTCGCGCCGGCTTGACGGCTCTGTCCGCCGCTGCCGTCGCCGTTCTTCTTGTGTCCTTGGATGCGATGTGAATTACCGACGCAGATATCTGGATTATTACCTCTAGCAGAGACTAGACATCCCTTTTCTCTCGTGTCACAACATGTTCTTGATTATTGAGCTACTGGTCATGTAGATGCCAGTGTCAGATCAGATTTCTATTATGTATAGAAGTCGTAAATATGAAGCGAATATCTGTATGTATGTGAGTTGGGACAGTCAGGGTGCCTTGGTTCTGATGAGATGAGCGCATGGATATATGTATGTATGACGACACAAATCTTTAGTACAATGATAAATTACATTTTTACAGGTTTGGAATCAGAAATGTAGGATGTAGCATCCTGTTTTTTGCATCGATATGCCTACCCGTGACAGTTCAAACTTCAAAGTTCAAATTCAAACCGTGTGTGCAGGTGCGACAGCATGATCTCCTTGTCCCTGCTGGCCTTCAAACCTGAGCCACCTCCTGGCCCTGCACAGCCTCATGGCGCCGTGCAAGCCAACGCCGAGCGCCGTGAGCCCGCCGGCGAGCGCGAACACCCTCCACCCGGCCACGACGCACACGTACGCCAGGAACGCGGACGGCACCGCGCACATGGCCGCCAGCGCGGGCAGCGGGAGCGGCACGCGGTAGGGGCGCTTCAGGTCGGGCTGCCTGGCGCGCAGCCAGAGGAACGCCGCGAACTCCAGCAGCGTGCCCAGGCTGTAGAGGAAGTTGGCCGTGGAGACCACGTCGTCGAAGCTGAGGAAGGAGACGGCGAGCGTCACGGCCGTGGAGGCGGCGATGGCCACCCACGGGGTGCGCGACAGGGTGGCGCGGCGCGCGAACACCGCCGGGAGCAGGCCCAGCTCCGCCATGCCCAGCAGCTGGAACGCGCCGCTGCTCAGCTGGGCCTCGAACATGCCCACGGACGATAGAACAGCGCCGGCCTCGGTCCAGTACTTGAGCCATGGGCCTCCGATGATGCCTGCAACACGCGCACGCACCCAAGTTTCAGGCCTTGTGTATGATAGCGGGCCTACTACATGGGCCTCCATCGCCGGTCATGCAACTCTTGATTTGCCGACATTTTCAGATTGATTGAAATAGCGGTCACAGGTCATATACTGTTCATTGCGTTCTTTTTTTTACCCCTGTTTGTTTTTTGAGTGCTTTTCAGGAGAATCTCTATCATCTCGATGTCTCAGTTAGTTAAAAGGTATCTTTAATATTCCGTAGTACAAAATTCTTGACCAATAAGTTTTCTTTGTATATCACCACAAAAATGATTTTTTAATATGTTTATCTAAGCCGCAAACTACATGCATCACCGTACACATTAGCAAAAGTCCGTAACCCTAATGCAACGCAGGGGCATATATATATATATATATATATATATAGAACTACTATCCTGTAGCTGGCTACAGAATAACTTATTCTGTAGCCACTTTGAGTTATGATAATTACTATGTTAATTTATAAGATTATAGTAACTCCTTACTAAGTGGTTTAATATAACGTTATGGTAAATATCCCCATGTGTTATAGTAACCCAACTATCGTAAATATGTATTTATATTATGGTAAATTAGTATATAAAATTATAGTAAATGGAGGTGGCTACAGAATAACTTATTTTGTAGCCGGCTACTGAATAGCCTCTCCCTATATATATATATATATATATATATATATATATATATATAGTTACGAATAAAAACATTTTCTTACGTTTGCCTCCCACAAGATATTTTATATTAGAATAAATCTAAACCACATGGTCAAGAAAAAAGTTCACGAACCAGCACACAAAGTGAACCTTTTTTTTTTTTTTTACTTTTACAATGGGAAGTCAAAACTCCTACCTGTAGGTCACACGTGACATAACAGGTCCACTACCATTACGCTATATGCACGTTGACAGTGAAATGATTAGTAGTAATTTCTAAAAAAATGATTTCAACGTTGTTTGAACGCCGGCCCAATTTTTTTACAATTTGATCTTTTTTAAAGAAAATTTATGTTTAGCTCCTTGGGAGATGTAAACTCATCTTTGGACCATGGAGTCGGAGCCAGGACTCATGGCGCCGAGGTAACACGTCTCGGCGCCACAGATCTTGGCTCCGAGGTGCCTGGCCGAGCATAGCAGGGCATCTTAGGTGACGTTGACGTGGCTGGTACCTCGGCGCCAGAATACATGGCGCCGAGCATGGATTCAAAACCCATGGCCAAGTTTCCCTTGTCGAGGCTGCTTTCATTTCTTCCTCCTACCTCTCGGGTTCTTCCTCTCCTTAACCCGTCCAATCTCTTGAATCAACGAATTTGACCTTGGATACTTGGATTTGATCCATACATCTTCGCGAGCAAGGTATGCTCTCTCCCCTTATCATTTTTACGCATTGATTTGATATATATTACGTCTATTTTGCAACCCTAGATTAGGTGCCAGAGTGCGTGGCGCCGAGCTCGGCGCCAAGATCTGTGGCACCGACCTCGGTGCCATGTATTCTGGCGCCGAGGTACCGGTCACGTCAACGCCACCTAGGATGCCTTGCTGTGCTCGGCCAGGCACCTCGGAGCCAAGATCTGTGACGCCGAGACGTGTTACCTCGGTGCCATGAGTCCTGGCGCCGACCCTAGGGTTCAAAGATGAGTTTATGTCTCCAGAGGGCTAAACGTAAATTTTCTTAAAAAAAGTGCCAAATTATAAAAAATTGGGGAACGACGGCCATTATTATTATTTGATCTGAAGAACCGATGAGGTCACTTAGAGCCAACAAATTGCATTGGTCCAATCCATAGTTGACAACAAACAAGAACTGAACACAAGGAATCATTTTTGTCTCCAATAAACGACCAAACAGGAGAGTATATACGAAGACTCTGATTGCACATACATATATGAGCACTTATCCTATATTTTGCATGTCTGATTTTTTTATTGTTCAGAGGACATGCAATTTTGTTATTGTTTGGCTATAGAAAAAAAATTATAAGTTGTACCTTGTGAGTTGTTTCTTTTTAATTGTAATAGTTTATTGTGTAAGATTGTCGCTTGAAAATTTCAAAAAAATTTAGGCACACAAAGTATATCAACTCCTTCAGTTTGTACGTACCGGCAGCATCGGCCAGGTAGCCGTTCGCCCACGTGTCCGGCGGCGCGTCCGTGGCGCCGGTCGCTGCCATGAGCGGCAGCAGGTAGCTGGCAGCGATGAGCACGACTGCCACGGCCAGCGCCCGGCGAAACGTGCGCTCCGGCCGCTCCACCTCGCCGGCCATGGTGCTGGCGCTGTCCCAGTAGTTGAGGTTCCAGAAGAGCGTGTTGAAGAAGAGGCGCCAGTCCTTGCTCCCCTCCACCTGCACCGTCCACCGCCGCGGCCGCATCTTGGGCACGGCTATCCCGGTCATGAGCACGAACGGCGCCAGGGACACGAGCCCCAGCACGACGGCGCCCCACCCAACGATGCTCAGGCCGGTGTAGTTGACGAAGGACAGGAACAGGGTCATGCCGACCACCGTGCCCGTGCGCGTCCTGCCGCCCGTGCCGGCGGCCACGGCGGGGATGACCCGGCCCAGGTAGTCGGCGACGAGCGCCGGGTACGCGGCGATGTTGATGACGCAGCTGAGGTACTTCCACGTGCCGAGCAGCGAGCCGGCGAACGGGCCGAAGGCGAGGTCGGCCCACCGGACGAAGCCGCCGTTGCCGGGGAGCGCGGCGGAGAGCTCGGCCGTGACGAGCGACTCCGGGACGCCCCACGCGAAGGGGAAGACGAGGAAGCCGAGGAGTGTGAAGAGCGGGCCCGCTGCGCGGACCGCCCGCTCGGAGCCGTACGGACCGCCGGCCACCTCGAAGTAGATGAGGAAGATGAGCGGGAGCACCGTCAGCTTGCTGCTGCTCCGGTGGTGGTGGTGATGGTGGCCGCCGCCTTGCACGGCGCCGTGGCGACCTTGCGCCGCCTGTTGCTGCTCGTCTTGCGACGTGTGATCTTTCACGATGGTGCCATCTTCTGGTGGCAGTGGTAGTTCTTGTTGCTGTTGGCGTTGCGACGGCAGCTTTGTTATTTGGATCTCCTGGTTCATGGTGACTGGTGAGAGCCTCGGTACTCTAGAGAGCTAGCGGAGCAAGTGTGCTGAGCGTTCATGCGGGCATAGTGCGTACTAGGAAACAGGCGCGGCGTTGCCGCGCGCCTCCCTGTGTCATGCCAGCCTGTGATACGTGAGTCCATCCGAAGATGATCAGTGTGTTGCCTAGCCTCGTGCCTCAACGAGTTGGAGCAAACTGACCCATGAATATTTGTCACGTTTGAAATAAGCTGATGATGTCTTGTTTGACGCATACTTACATGAAACCAAGATCGAAAGTATGATAGCAGTTTGTTCAATAATAAGAAGATATAAGATTCATTTACATTAATTACTCATATTCAGGCATAGTTAAATCATTTTCCATTATCAACGCTGAGTAATTTCTATGTAAAAGCAAACTTATGGCCTTAGCTAGGTTGCTAGCCATTCAATTATCATCATTCAAACAAAAGAAGGTCCACAAAACATGAAGTTATAATATGAGAAATCACATGTGAAACATAGTCTCCCTGTAAACCAACTATTGGCCCAAAAAAAATCACGGAAAAAATAAGACAGGAGGATATATTGAGCAAAGATATTACTATGTTCTAACAATTAGAGAATATATTCAGCAAAGATAGTACTGTGTTCTAATAATTAGTATCGTTGTAGTAGTTATATTGTAATTTAGGCCATCAAAACCTAGTTTTAATTTTACTGTGCCTTTGGAGTCTGGAACAATCAACAGAACTACATGCATAGTCAAAATTGGGAAATAACAAAAAGGTAAACACCATCATAATTTGATGAAATTTAAGATATTCATCTAGAGAAGCACAACAGTATTGATCTCAGCATTAGTACTATAGGAACATACAAAGGTGACCCAATAAAATATGAGATGGCATATAGTGAAAGTGATGATTTAGCAAAGCTTTCGTATGTTGCAAATAAAAATTAACATGAGTATACAATCAGTAGAAAGGCAAGGTAATTCCATGGTATTGTGTTAGTCATATAAACAATTTTCATATAAACTCCAGAATCTCCAAGTTTCATATAGTTTATTTGAAATTTTGAAAATGGGCAACAACAGTCATAGACGTGGTTATTTAAGACTACAAGCACCTGCCTGTATTTTAACCGGTGGCAATAATCTTTTGCTTGATCTAGTTTGTCAAATATTATCCAGATGCTAACTGAGATTGGGAATATGAATATATGAAAGTAAATGATTAAAATAATTCAACATGTGAAATGGATATAGAGGGAGAAACTAAATCGCTAATGCTAAACTGTTTACACCAAAATTTGGTAAGCTTTTTCTAGAAAGGAAGAAATCGGTCGATGATATCGAAAGCAAGAAAGATCTCCTAATTGATGTATATTTACGAGCCGACCGGGAAATATTCTCTAGTACATTTTCGGAGAAGCCTCACGTACGAGACCTCTTCACGTGAAGCAGTGAAGGAGATATCGTTGGCAGGAAGTTGGATTTCGGCAAAATATCAAACAGCTAGCGTCACCTGTACATATTGGAGTGGGCAACCGGCAAGGCAAATAGAAAAGGATGA
This sequence comes from Miscanthus floridulus, assembly GCF_019320115.1. NCBI lineage: Eukaryota > Viridiplantae > Streptophyta > Magnoliopsida > Poales > Poaceae > Miscanthus > Miscanthus floridulus. Next base: position 154,424,034 of record NC_089580.1, on the reverse strand, counting down.
AAGCCCAAGTGCTATACGAACTTGGATACCAGCAAGATTAAAGCAGAGGAGATATACATGTATACGTGACCATTAGACTTGCATGTTTGGTTATTATGGGTATTCATGCAAGTGTGGTCGATTAATATATTTGGCCAGTTATATATGGTAAGACTCACGTGCAAGGCTAAACAGATCAACTAATGAAGAAGGAATATTTTAATATTGTTTGGCGGTTCTGCATAAGGAAATAAATCGACATATCTTTGGATAGAGACACGAAGCTTCCTAACTCCTAACTGCTCCCGTGATGATGATGCAAGATAAGTCCAATTAAAAATATACGCATATACGTAGAGGTGAAAGGAATATTATTTTATCGACGTCAGATGCCACATGATTATATTTACTTACGTGAGGAGAAAGGAAGGGAAGTCAAATCAGACCTGTGTTAAAATACATGGCAGCATGGTGTGGTTACAAACAAGATAGAGTTCGGAGGATTAATGTGCATGCATGTTGAGTCATTATATCTTAATTTTTTCTTTTATTTATATATATTTTTAGGCAAGTTCCTTCAGGACTCTTATCCGTCCAAGGTATAAATATAAACACCCGGTCATTGTAAAAAAAGAAGCAGACACTCAATCAATACAATCTTCTCGGCTTTTACCATCGCATTAGGAGTAGGAGCACTATAGATCTAGGCGAGTTCTTCAGCAAATAGGGCTGCATCGACTGATCGACCTTCAGCTTGCTTGTGAGTACCGTCACGACTTGTATTGTGCTTGTAAAGTTGCATCAGCTGATTGATCTTTTATGAACCATAATATAAGTTAGTTATCGATCTGTATCGTAGTTTGTAAGACTGCATCAGCTGATTGATCTCTTACGAATCATAATATAGATCAAAGTTGTCGATCTTGTGTTAAATAACTTGTTGTTTAATACAATATCACCGGTTATCGAATCTGCTAAGATTAGTAAGATTTTTCTTGCTGTTTTTGGTTGATTTACCAGTTATCGATCTTGTTATAATTAATATTTTATTAATTATAATAAATTATCTGATTGAGATATAGATAGATCGTCATCATATCATCTTAATTGGTCGTCCTTTGATCTGGTCACGCTTTAAATCTTAAAATCGATGGCTTAATTTCGCTAGATCGGTTATTTTATCTCTATTCTAATCAAACATAGTATGCATCTAAAGTTATGTTTCAATCTTGAATAATCTCGCTAGTTAATGAGATCTAATCTAATGACAATACCATAGCTGTATGGATCCAGTCGAACCTCACTAGTAAGACTTTAGATTAGAGATTATCGATTAGTGGTCTTGTTCATGTTCGAGATATGTACTCTGTTTATGTGCTATGACTGCATCGGCTATTTTAGCCGATTTGCCTATACTCTCACGTATATAGCATGTTTTTATGAATATGTCAACATATAGATGTTTTTATAGATTCTTTGGTTTTAGTTTGTTATCATTACCAAAGCTGCATTGATCCGATCGAACCTCACTGTTGATGATAATAGATTAGATCCAAACTATTTATAGATTCATTTATATTAGACAGTCGATTTGTTCGCATGTTATACTATTTTCATCAAACTTATCGGTTCGACGCTTTATATTGATCATGTTCCATTTAGCCGATGATGTTTTCTTATATCGCTTCTTATGGATACGCCGGATATCGACTATTTAGTCGATAGCCTTATTGAATCGGCTATGTAGCCGTATATTTGGAACTGTCTGGTGCGACGCCAACATGTTCCACCTTAATTTACTGATAAGATTTTCCCTCCTCGTCAATTGTAGGTTAAATTGACTGGTACGTCGTTGGGTTTTTAGAATCAACTGGTTTTGTGTTGAAGCCAGGCAGATCTCTGGTCTCGTTCCACTCAGATCTTCTGGCTTACTATGTGTTGATCACATCGCCACATTTTTGTGTCAACACGCTTTTTGGCACGCCCGATGAGGCCACAATTGTTTGATTAGAAGTCGGTCGAAATTGATCATTATGCTGAATCTCCAGGACTGTTTTGAGAACATCATCTATATCGCTAAGATTTGCCACTACACGAAGCTTGAAAGCTAATCTTGCTGTACGTGTCATCTGTATAGGGTTGGTTGTGGCGTGTGTCAACACATTGACACTCTGCTGCTCCCGCACCCCGCCGCTCGGAGAATTATTATGCTGTTTGGCTAAGGAGTATAGAGATAGCTGGATGAATGATCAAGAAGCAACCCATGGAATGTTACTAGAGTGCTGCGTGCTGCACTAAATCAGAAATCTATCGAGCATAATTTATAGAGTTAAATGCAACACTAGTCCATCAACTTGTACCGAAGTTTCACTTAGGTCCATCAACTCTGAAAGTGGATTTTTGGGTCCATCATCTTTGTCAGTGGCGCATTCCTGGGCCATACCGCTTTGTTCTAGTTTTTTTAACCGACATGGCTGTCCATGTGGCGTCTAGGGTGGATCAATAAGCATCTGCTCATCACGTGAGGGTGGAGGGCATTGGGTAAAATTGTAGGCAGCCCCTCTAGACTTTTCTGCTTCCAGTTCTTTCCCCACTCGTCTTGTCGTCAAGGAGATGCAGCTCGAAGGGGTAGGAGAGACCGCGGGCGTGGCGAGCGGTGGCCGTCGGCGAGCGGCGCTGATTCACCACCGAGTTCGGATCCGATCCACCTCCCGCTTGTGCCTTCCTACGCTGATCTCGCAGAATCCAGAAGATGGTGGCTACATTGCGTAGAAAAGGGGATGCACCGCCCCAATACGGTAAGTACTATATCGATGCCCAAATCCTTGGATTCAGTGGTTGTAGATTGTTGTTCTCTGGCTGTGCTTGAGCTTAGATACGAAAAATCATGATTTTGTTGCTGTTAGGGTTTGTGATTTTTTTGAGGTGACGGGTTGGGGTTTTGTAGTGGGTTTTTCTGATGTGTTAGTACGTTCATAATATAGGTGATGATGATGAAGAATTCACGGTTGAGGTTCACCATGGTGGGTACTTTGTTGGTCAAGGTTCTGATAAAGCTTATGCTCATGAAAGGGTCAATTGGTTCGATCACTGTGAAGTAGCTACATGGTCTCCCCGGTGGTTTGATGAGTTAGCCTTTAAGTTGCATTACCCAAGGAATCCAGTAATGAAGGTCTATTGGTTGCTACCAGGACTGACTTTTGAACAAGGACTTAGAGAAATTAGTATAGATACAGACATAATTGTGATGGCTTTACTAGTGCACAGGGTTAAGAATTTTGTTCTGTATCTAGACCATGATGACACTATTAGTGGGCTAGATTGGGATGACCTAGTTGTAAACCCAATTGCATCCTTGCCCAAGGGTCTGAGCCCTCGCAATGTTGACAGAGTTCCTAGTAAAGAAGGTGAAAAGCTTCTAGAGTTCTATTGCGATCTAAGATCTCCCAGTGAGACTGATGATGACTCTGACTTCCATAACTCAGACTATGAAATTGATTAGGATGATGATGATTTGTCAGAAGATTGTGTGGATGACTAAGTGCCAGATGAGGGAGTTGCCACAGGCAAGAAGGTATAGAAAGGGAAGAAGGCACAGAAGGGCAAACAAATTCACAGTATTGTTGATGATATGTCAACTGATGATGAAGATTTGCAGCTGCCAGACTCAGATGGAGAAGGTGAAGGAGGCTTGAGGTTCATTAATTTTAGAGACCAGGACGTGGGCAATCCAATATTCAAGGTGGGTATGCTCTTTGAATCGGTTGAGGTACTTAGGAAGGCTGTCACTGAGTATAGTGTGAAGCAAAGAGTGGACATCTGGTTCTCAAGGAATGAGCAGAAGAGGTTGAAGGCACAGTGTGCAGATGGATGCCCTTGGTTGCTGTATGGATCAGTGGACAATAGGTCAAATGGAATGGTCATAAAAACCTACCAAGGTACCCACAACTGCCATAGGAAGTGGGTTGTCAAGAGGTGCACCTCTAGGTGGCTAGCAGAGAAGTACCTAGAATCATTCAGGGTTGACAAGAAGATGAGCATAGCAAACTTTGGAAGGGTTGTTCAAAAGGAGTGGAACCTAACTCCATCAAGGTCCAAGTTGCAAAGAGCTAGAAGGCTGGCCATGCAAACAGTTATGGGTGATGAGGTGGAGCAGTACAAGTTGTTATGGGATTATGGCAATGAGCTTAGAAAATCAAACCCTGGTACCTCTTTCTTTCTGACACTTGATGGCAATGTTTTCCTAAACGCTAAACGGTAAACAGTCGGTCACCTACCGTTTAGCCATTATTCGGGCAAAACGTCCCATTAAACGGGCTAAACAGCCAATTAAACGGGGTAAACGGGTGATTAAACAGAAACGGCGCACCACTGTGTAGCGTTTACACGGTGTGTAAACGGGCTAAACGACCGTTTAGGCGAACAGTGCTTGATGGTAACATCTTCAGTACACTATACTTGTCCTTAGATGCTTGCAAAAGGGGATTTTTGTCTGCTTGTAGGCCTCTGATATTTCTGGATGGCTGTCACATAAAAACTAAGTATGGGGGACATATTCTTACTACAGTAGGCATAGACCCCAATGACTGCATGTATCCAATCGCACTTGGAATTGTTGAGGTTGAATCACTTTCATCTTGGACATGGTTTCTAGAGACATTGAAGACAGATCTTGGTATTGCGAACACCTTTCCCTGGACCATAATGACAGACAAACAAAAGGTGATGACGACACTAGTTGCATCTATTTATTTCAAGTGCCACAATCAATTGCACTGCAATTCTAACCATCTTATTGCTATGCAGGGCCTCATTCCAGCAGTGCAAAAGGTGTTTCTAGAATCAGAGCACAGATTCTGTGTGAGGCACTTATACTCAAATTTCCAACAACACTTCAAAGGTGAGAATCTAAAAAACCAACTCTGGTCTTGTGCTAGATCTAGTTCAGTTCCTCAGTGGAACAGAAACATGGATAAGATGAGGACACTAGATAAAAAGGCTTATGAATGGCTAGAGAAGATGCCACCACAAACTTGGACTAGAGCATTTTTTAGTACCTTTCCAAAGTGTGATGTTCTTCTAAACAACATGTGTGAGGTTTTTAACAAATACATTCTGGAGGCAAGGGAAATGCCCATCCTAAGCATGCTTGAGCTGATCAAGGGTCAGCTGATGACAAGGCACTATACAAAGTAGAAGGAGGTGGGAGAAGAGTGGCTAGGACACACCTGTCCCAAGATTAGGAAGAAACTGAACAAGAACACAGAGTGGGCATCCACATGCTATGCTATGCCTTCTGGAGAAGGTATTTTCCAGGTTCAGGACAGAGACTACCAATTCATTGTGGATATCAAGGAGAAAAAGTGTGAATGCAGAAGATGGGACCTAACTGTAATTCCATGTGCACATGCCATTTCTTGTCTGAGGCATGAAAGAGTTGCACCTGAATCTGTGCTACCAGAATGCTACTCCACTACTTCCTACCTACTTGCTTATGGACAACATATAAGACCATGCAAGGACAAAAGTACATGGGACAAGGTGGCATCAACAGAAATACTTCCTCCTATTTATGACAAGAAGGTGGGCAGGCCTCCCAAGTCTAGAAAGAAGCAGCCACATGAGTTTCAAGGCCCCCAAGGTCCAAGATTGTCAAAACATGGTGTCACCATGCACTGCAGATATTGTGGAGATGCAGGCCATAATAAAAAGGGATGTACCTTGAGAAAGGCTGGTGTCCTGCCACCAAGGCAGACAAGCAATGCCCAACCAGAAGAACAAGCCCATCTAGGAGGACGCCAACCAGAAGAGATGGATGATGATGGGCCAATACAGAGCTAGGTCTATTAAATTTTTTTTGCCATGCTCTATGTGAAAGGGTACTTTGTGTACTGACATTTTTGTGCACACTATTGTATAGGTGGTTATGTGGTCAGACTCCACTATTCCTTTGATGAGCCAACTCAGTGCCACCATGGTATCACATATGGAACAAGAGGTCAGTCACCAGCCCATCTTAGCCTTTCAATAGCTATATTTCTAACTAAAATAATTTTATGTTGCAGTCAACCCAGAGCAGGATACAAGTGAACCAACCTCTCCCTGACTCAGCTTTCATTAGCTCTAACATTCCAGCAGCAAGACCTGTGCCTCTAACCACAATTTCCAAATCTGAGAGAAAAAGGATTGCAACCATGAAGGCACAAGAACTACACCTGCAGAAGAAGAAGGCTCCAACTGAAGCTGAAAACTAAATTCATGCATGTGTGATATGTAATCCTTTTGTAAAGCAGCAAAACACTGTCTGTTGCTTCCTTCTTTTGTGCAGCAGTAACTTAACTGCTAGCAGCTTTTGTATATCAGCCACTGCACTGCTAACTTTTGTTCAGCAGCTTACCTGATAGCTTTTGGATAGCAGCAACTCTAAGTGCTACCTAGATAGAATGGTTGGGGACAGCAGTAATGTGCATTGTCAGACTAATTTGCAGCAGTAATGTGCATTGTCAGACTAATTTGCTTGCTGGTTATGGTAGTATGCTGAAACATATGGTTTCATTCACAAATGATTTCAGTTACAATGACCTTGCTTTAGTTACAAACAACATTCATTCAGTTCTTTACAAGAATGACACACAACAGCAACAAAAGCACAAACAAGATACATAATAGGAGAAGGCAAGCAACTTTGCACAGGCCAACCAGCACTTTGCACAAGCCAACCAGCTTCTTTATCTCAGTCAAAGCACCAGCTATTGAGTCCTTAATATTTGAGTCACCACCAGTGTCAAGCATTGCTGCTTTATTTATGTTCGAATCTACACCAGTGTCCTTAACATTGACTGAATCATCAACCAACTTGCCTTCTCTTCTCAGTTGCTCCAGATATGCAACGTACTCATCCTTCTAGTAGAAAAAAGGTCCATTGGGCTGTAGGAAACCAGATCCATCACCAATGCGAAGTGGTAATCCAAAATCAGTGCGCCAAAACAGCAAAAATGAAGGAAATCACAAGGAACACAATCTACACTGACCTTGTGGGTTGGACAACAGAAGAACACCTCTCCTTTGCTCCATGGTTTCGTTGAAACCCGGCGTACCACTCGCCTCCGATTGCAATCGGTGCAAATAATCAGTGGTATACCAACTGATGTCAGCGGATTTGAAGCTGATGCAGTGGATCCAACCTCCATACTCGTGGATGAAATGGTGAATGACGCCGGCGGTAAGCACACAGAGAGAAGGGGAACGATTTGGTCAGCCGGTGGAGAGTGAGGAAGAGAGACAAGAGGATGGGTTGCCATTTAATAACTCAGGTAAGGACTTAAATGCATTCTTCCACCAACCATTCTGGCGCCAAAACTCCCGCCAAATCCAACCTGGACGCCACATGGACAGCCACGTCGGTTAAAAAACTGGAACAAAGCGGTATGGCCCAGGAATGCGCCACTGACAAAGATAATGGACCCAAAAATCCACTTTCAGAGTTGATGGACCTAAGTGAAACTTCGGTACAAGTTGATGGACTACTATTGCATTTAACTCTAATTTATAATATAGCTGAACATATATGTGTTCGGCTAAAAGGTAACATGTCAAGAAGAAATATACAAACAAAGCGTCCTTATTGACTAGAAATAGTGCAATCAGGCCAAGCAATAGAAAGAAAAATTCTTGACTAGTAGGAGGCCCACTTCAACGCCATTGGTAATCGTCTCATCAGACTTCATCATCTGCACTGCCAAAGTGTGCATCATGATTAGCTTCTACAGAAGGAAAATATGTATATATCATCTAGAGAGCAACCACAGCCGAGTCGGTATCCACTCGGGCTTTCTTATTGACAAAAGAAGGTGCAAATCTAAGATTTCTGTAAGCAGAGAAGAAGGTCATCTCCATCGACCCTGAATTTTCCTACTATTACTGCTACTGAGCCGATTGCTGGCCCTATTGAGCAAGGAGACCAGGCTGATGATACCGACGGGCCAACTGGAGTTATTCAGGAATCGGCTAAGGTACAGATGCAAGTCGCAACAAATGTCTAGCCGATCACTTCCTAAAAAAGATTGGCCGTGAAATTAGCAAATCTCTTCATGGTACAGTGTCATGCATGCATATATAACGTTCTGACATATAATGGAAGAAGATAGCAAGTGTGTATACGTCCATGCATGCTTCTCAAAATACATGAGGATGATTAGTTGCTCAGAAGAAAGTCATGCACATACAAAGGATTCTTGTTTCAGATTGTTAAAGACCGGAGTGTATTCATGTATAAATAAGAATCGGCTAATCCTTCCCTCCCATCGGCTAATTTGATTTTGAGATAAATAAGTACAGCCGAAGGCAAGATGATCAGATACTGTTGATAGGGCTACTGTATGCGGAAGAAGCTTGCAAAATCTCACTTGATTGGTGGTGGCTCTCCCGGGTTGGCCTAATAAAATACTAATGAGATTAATATATTCATCGGCTATGAACACATCCTTAGTAGAGATATTTTTGAAGGTTCATGTTACAAGATTAAACAGCCAATAATTATATTTCAAAATAATGATATCCGCTTGGAAGATCATGAATAAATTCTATCTACTCATCAGCTTGCATGAAATCCTAAGTGGCCTCCAGGTTGCCTACCGGCTTGTACAAAATAAATATAGCTCATCGGCTGTAAAATCTAAATAGCCGATGGAGTATTAGTTGAATGGAGTTATTTTATTGAGAAGCTAATAGCCGGTGGAGCATGATCACGTAATGAAGAACAAGTTCGAAAGAAGAATGATGTGGACCCTGAACAGATCATCAGCTCTGCCGGGAGAGCAAGAGTGCCAAGAAAAATCCACACGCTGATCGGCAAGCTACACCAACTACGACTTTCACTCTCTGGGCATATCATACCAACAGGTCCCTGAGAAAAGGAAAGCGCCGACGAACCATGGCAGTTCATCGGCCTCCTGCCGCTGTTCGATCCACTGCGACACGACAACATGGAAAACAAGGCCGACGATGGACGGTCCGATCAACAAGGTGGACGTATCCACTGGGATGTTCCTAGAGTGCAAGTATGAGAAGTGGCTAGACACATCTACGGCATGCCGGCGATGGCGTGAACAAAAGGTCGGCAAAGAAGACGGACATCGACATCACAGTTACCGATACGATGGATACTGCCAAGATTTAAGGTCGAGATGGAGACTAGAGGGGGAGGGGTGAATAGTTGTTTCTAAAACTTAATCGTGTCGGCTAACCGAAACAAGTGCGAAATTAAAACTATTGGTCTAGCCAAGACTACACCCCTCTTTCTATTTTCTCTAGCACCTTCCAAAGATACTAATTAAGCAACAAAGATGCTGGGCTAGCTAGAGCTCACCTAACCAATTCTAAAAGCAAGGTCACACAAACCTATGCCACTAGTACTTTAAGCAACGGGGAACTCCTACATATGCTAGTAAGCAAAAGCACAAAGCCAACTAAGCTCACAAGCAATGCTTAATAACAAGGCAACCAATGCAAAATTAGAGAGCACAAATACTTAGCTACACAAACTAAGCAATGTGACTAACAAGGTTACACAAACCAAATTAGCCACGCAAAGGAGCTACTTCTATGCTACACAAGCAAGAAGGTAACTAGTGAGCTACACAAGCTAACTAATTATAAGAACAACTACACAAGCACAATATATATGAAAGTAATTACAAGCTTGTGTAACGAGGATGCAAACCAATGGGAAGAACAAGGTTGACACAGTAATTTTTCTCCCGAGGTTCATGTGCTTGCCAACACGATAGTTCCCGTTGTGTCGACCGCTCACTTGGTGGTTCGGCGGCTAATTGGCATCACCCGCCAAGCCCGCACGTCGGGCACTATAAGAACCTACCCCGAAAGTGAGGGTAGCTCAATGACACTTTACTAGAGTTGCTCTTCGTGGCTCCCGCGGGGCGAGCACAATGCCCCTCATAGAGCTCTTCTCTGGAGCACCGCACAAGCTTCTTGCAGGCTTCGACGGAGACCACGACCAAGCCGTCTAGGAGGTGGCAACCTCCAAGAGTAACAAGCACTACCGGCTTACAAGACGACCACCTAGTGCCACTCGATGCAACCTCACGATACAATCGCACTAGAATCGCTCTCTCACACAATCGAATGATCAATATCAAGCATATGTGAGTTAGAGGGCTCCCAAGCACTCTCAAGCATGGACACAAAGTCCCCCGAGGTGCTTAACACCAGCCATGGCCAAGACACCCTTCTATTTATAGCCCCATGGGCTAAACTAGCCATTACCCCTTCACTAGGCAAATTTCGGGACAACCGGACGCGCAGGTCGTTTGCACCGGACGCAGCACCGGACGCACCATTCGTGTATACCGGATGTGTCCGGTCGCCATACCAGACGCGTCAGGTATCTGCCTGACCACCACGTATCCCATTCAAACTAGCCGTTGCCTCCAATGGCTCTCTAACATGTCTGATCGGACGCACTGTTAGAAAACGACCGAACGCTGAGCCGTAGCATCTGGTCAAGTCCAGTAAGCTCCTAGGGCCGACCGGGCATGTTGCTAGAAAATGACCGGATGCTGAGCCTCAGCGTCCGGTCGACTCCAGTAAGTACCCAGGCTCGACTGGACGCATTCGGTCACTCTGGACTAGACGCTCCCAGCGCCCGATCAACTGTTTCACTAAACATCGACACTCGCTGATTCATACTGGACACGTCCGATATGGCGACCGGACACGTCCGGTCGCTTATAGTTTGTCGCTCACCTCGGGTTCAAATATCAGACTCATCTGGTTGACATACCAGACACGTTCGGTCACTTCCGTCTGAAATCGAAGTCTAGATAGAATACTGGACACGTCCGGTATCCACACTAGAAGTGTCCGGTCACTCTGTGACCAGCGCGACTAACTCCTTTTCTTCACCAACTTCTTCTCCTTTGCAAATGTGCCAACACCACCAAGTGCACACCACCATGTGTATATGTGTTAGCTTTTCACAAACATTTTCTAAAGGATTAGCCACTCAACTTGCCACGCCACTCAATCCTAGCGACGATGCAAAGTTACATCACTCGAGTGGCACTAGATGACCGATATGCAAACAAGTTTGCCCCTCTTGATAGTACGGCCATCTATCCTAAATTTGGTCATCAACTTCTCTACACGCCTATGACCGATGAAATGAAATGACCTAGGTTATACCTTTGCCTTGCGCATTCCATTCCATCTCCTCCAATGTCGATGCAACACATGCACCAACACGATCAACAATGATATGATCCACTTCATATCATCACGTGATCATATTGGTTCATTGATCTTGACTTCACTTGCTTTTCACCATTGCCATCGTCCATTGGCGCCAAGTCTTGCTCAAGCTTCACCGTCACGCGGTCCATCGCTCCAAAGCCTCCGACTTGCCCTTCACGCTTGCAATAGGTCCATCAAGCCAAGTCTTGTCTTGATCTTCTCCACCTTGATCACTTGACTCAATGTCATGTCTCATGTGCAATGAGCTCCTTCATCATCACATGTGTGAGCTTTGCAACATCTCCATGCCATTTTCACCTTTATGGCATATGTTGCTCACACACATGTACCTGTGGACTAATCACCTGTGTATCTCACATAAACACAATTAGTCCACCTAGGTTGTCACTATCTCCCCCTTTTTGTTAATTGATGACAACTCTACAAAGATATGGAAATTAAGCTCTTTTGGATTCATGTTGCTTGCCCAAGCAATTTTACCATATGTAAATAATTTTGGACAAGTACCACAAACCCGAAATGGTAGTATTAGCTCCCCCTACATATGTGCTAGAGTGTTTGGTTTGAAGTTCGCACATATGCATAGATTAGAAATATGGGAGAGTAATTACTACCAAATGATGCTAAGGTGTATAGAGCAAACCTTTGAAGTGTGATACCAATCAGAGTTGCACCTTTAAATTCATCCTTAGAAACATGGTTAGCTAGATAACACTTAGAAATGAAAAGCACTAGATACCTCATGAGATCAACATTAAAAGCAAGGTACTAGCATTACTTGAAAAGCATACCAAGTGTCTAACTATCATCCTTTGCATGCTAGTTTTCATTTCATCAATTAAATTCTACAACTAGCATACATCACACAAGCATGCATATTGAATTTAAGAACTTATGCAATGCAAGCAAGCGCATGAATATGCACATATCAAATACAATCAATCAAAGCTCATGAGCTTGCTCCCCCTACTTGTGTGCTTCTCTTGTCCAAGAATTTTGATCCATCTCTTTTCTTCAATGTTGCTCCCTCTTTGTCCATGTCCATGTCCAACTTCTACTTCTTTGTCTCAATATCTCCCAAAGTTTTCATATCTTATCTCTCCCTCTTGTACAATCTCAATCTCAAAGCTTTCATATCTTTGTACAATTTCTCCCCCTTTGTCATCAATTTCCATAAAAGGTGTGCTTCTCATTGATGCAAAGGTATGCATTTGGGGTAGATGGTTGATGCTTGAATCTTGCATTTTTTATGGACATCACTTGATTGTTGGAATGACACCACTTGTAGATACCACTTGTAACTTGTACCACTTGTATCTTGTGTAGGGCTTCTTGAGATACCACACATAGGATCTTTGATCTTGATATCAATTTGTGGGACACCTCCCCCTGTGTGATAGCATGGGTCATCCATTTTATAGACTTGAGCTCTTGTAGGTGAGGGACACATTCTTCATTTGATGATCACTTAAAGTTGAGGATCACTTGTGGAACCATTGTCTTGTATGATTGATACCACATGGAGATGTGATACCACTTGAAAGAATTTTTTAGTTATGGAACCACTTGTTGGATTTATCAATAAAAACCATTTATTGAACCTTTGTTATCTTTATGAGTACCACTTATAGGATATCACTTGTGAGTTGATCTAGACATCACTTGTGAATTCTTGATGAAATACTTGAGTCTAGATACCACTTGAAATAAACAAACTAGATATCCATTTGCATTGTTGTCTTGTGCTTGTACTCTTATCACTATTATGAGCTTCTATAGTTGACTTGAACTAAATTGATTTGCCTAAGCTTCCAAGTCTAGTTTGAACCAATGACAAACTTTTTCACACCTCTTGCAAGGGTTATCTTGCCAATGTTGTACTTGTCACTTGTTGGCAATCCAAATTAAATCAAGTACTTGGGTTTACTTAGCTCATGAACAAATTCATGTACTAACCATTAGATTAATTAATCATTCAAGCAATAGTGGTAGGCTATGAATTTAAACATTTTATTTGTTATGCATGATCCTATGAAGTATGAACTATATGTACTAACCGCATACTAGTAAGGAATAAAATGACCATACACATTACAATGATACCTTTGCTATGTTGGAGTAGAGGATAGTCACATAGATTCCAATTTATTACTCTAATAGCAACGTGAAGTCCAATTATAAGCCTGGTGAAGACCAATAGATACTATTTTTAATTCCATTCTTCACCCATATGAAATAAATACCACTTATGATCAAGTGTACTTTCATGTTGTGGTTGACTTGTTTTATATTTTGATCAATGCTTGCATGAGATCATTAATGTGAGAATACCACTTGAAATATCATGAATAGCTCTCTTTTGGGTGTTGCTTGCTTTTCTTGATCAATCCTTTTGATAGCTTCAACTAAGCATCTCAAATGCCCCTTGCATCACCACTTCCATGTTAGCCTTCCAAGTACCACATTTGATTTACCTACACATAGGCGGCAAGTCCCTACACTAGGAAGAAGTGACCTCTCTCTAAGAACCATTCTTGAGTTTGATCTTGATCTTCATCTTGAGTACCAAAAGTGTGCAAGGTACACTCCATAATCAAAAGGCCTTGTACTCTTTGCTTGTCATGCTTTTAGATTATCTCAAAACCAAACTTGGGTGCCTCAATTACTTATAAACATGTTTCCAACTTGAGGACCTTTCAATCAAAGTGACTATAGATCAATCCAATATTTGTCACTTTTCTGGTAGATTTTGTACTCTTCAAAGAAAAATGAATATCTCCCAAAGTACAAATCCAAATACCACGAAATTTGGTGGAGATATGACTCACTAAGTTATCTAGCAGCTGTAAAAATTTGAGCTTCATTTGACTTTTAGATTGCTACCAGATTTTAATTATTCCACCACTGCTACATGCTGAAAACTGCTGCACTATAGCTGACAAGATCCACTCCAAAACTAAAGCATTTCTTATCCAATTCTCATAAAATTTGTACAGAAACTTATACCATAAGTTTAGAGCATGTGTACTAATTTTTATGCCAATAAAATAAGTTTTGGTTACTCAAACATGGCTAAGATAACAGCTAGCTCAGATTTTGCAATATAGGACAGATTTCAATCACTTGAGCTATACTTCATCAAATGTGAATCAAACGTGAAACCAACTTGTTTAAATACTTTCACAAGACATAAATTCATTCAATCCACTTATAGCAAGCAATATTGCATATTTATCCAATTCAGTCAACTCATGCATCCAAATGAAATGACCAACAAGAGATATACCTTGGTTAGCTCATGATCATCTAACTAGCAAGCTTCAACTCAAATATTTTGCAAGCCATCTAATTTATCCAATGAATTACCAACAACTTGAATTATAGCACTTGTATGATGTAGCATATTTAGACTTCACTCAATTATCATGGCATTGGGTTTGGATATGCACTAGGCTTCATATCTTGATTCAACATATGATGATCAATATGAAATCAATTGAATCAAGCCTCCAATGCCGATGGTACCTACAAACAATCATCCACTTTTTGATGGTACCCAAATAATTTTGGGTCCTCTTAAGTTAGAAGCAACATACTTAGGCATAGCCTTAGTATGAGTAGCGGGATGTATTGCAATAGTAACCATAGAGGTACCATTACCATCCTTCCTAAGCATAGAATCATCATCAATTGAAATAGGCTTAGGAGCGTTACCTAGGGGATATGAATATGCCATATGTTCCCTTTCCTGGCATGAGTAACAAACTCTCTTTAATTGAGCCTTCTCTTCCTTGCTCATGTGTTGCTTCTTATTGCCTTGCCTCTCATGGATTGATTGAGCCTTCTTCTCAAGTTTGGTAGGACACTTAGAGGCAAAGTGTCCCGTACTTCCACACTTGAAGCACTTGATATGAGCATAATCTTTCTTTTCATCTTTATTCTTGCTCATCATCTTAGCATCTTGAGTTTGCATTGGATGCATTGCCTTTCCACCCCTTCTTGTTTTCTTCTTCTTTATCATCAAATCACCACCATCTTCATGGTTGGTCTTGATTTGCTCTTAGGGTGTCTTCTCTTGCTCAACTTGTGGCTTTGGTTGAGGCTCTTCTAGTTGCTTCACCATTTGCTTGGTTGGGCACGTTGAGGTAAGGTGACCCCAAGTGCGGCACTTGAAGCACTTCACATGCTTGAGCCTCTCTTCTTCTTTTATCTTCTTGAGCTTCTCAATGTTAGGGCAACCATTTGCAAGGTGTCCCGCTTCATGACACTGGTAGCACATGGTATGAGAGAGCTTTCTTTGTTGTAGCTTCTTCATCTTTCTTTCTCTCTTTATTTCGCCCTTTGTCATCTTCTTTTTGAAACCAAGGCCACACTTGTCACCATAGTTTCTTTGAGTCTTCAACATGTGCTCAAAGGTGACTTTTGAGTTGTAGCACCTCTCTAACTTGTTGCTCAAATTCTTCACTTCATTTTTAGCTCATTGTTCTCCTTTAAAAGGTTAGTCTCACAAGACATAGAAGTAGAACAAGCATCTATATGTGAAGAGCACGGCATATCTAATAAATCATCACAAGAGGTGGACACATGCTTCTTTCCTACATCACAAGGGTTAGCAACATTTTGCAATTTATCATTTGATCCATGTGATGAGCTCTCATTATTTTTAAGTTTCTTTGTAAACACTTTAATGAGAGAAGCATGTTGTTCTAGTAATTCATCATGAGATGCAAGTAGTGTCTCATGATTCAATTTTAGCTCATCATGTGAAGATTTAAAAGCATCAAGTAATTTCTTATGTTCTTCACAAGAGTTCTTTAGAAATGAGTTTTCATTTTCCAATTTCAATGTTTTAGCTTTCTCATTTTCTAAAGACATGGTCATGCTAGCAAGTCTACTCACAAGCTCATCATATGATTCAACATGATCAACCACATTATCATTTGATACCTTGGTGTCACCTTATGACATGAAGCAATGCGGTGTAGTGGATGGGCTTGTAGTAGCATCACAATCATGGCTTGAGCATGAACCATCATCACCATCAAGTGTGCATGGGGTAGGATCATCATATACATCACTTGAGGCATCACCATCAATCTTGTCAAGTGAACTTGTAGTAGATCGATCATCATCATCACTTGACCATGAGGTGGAGCAATCTTCCACAATCACCACGTTGTGGTCATGCTCAACATCCTCATGCGCCACTTTCTTGGGCTCATCCTCCTTGAACTTGCCATCATCCCATGTGGAGGAATCACTGAAGGTGCGCTTGATGGACTCCCATATCTCATGAGCGGTTCCTGTGATGTTTACTTGTTTCATCAAATCAAAACTCAAAGCATCCATTAGAAAACAACAAGCATGTGCATCAAGTTCATAGAGAACTCTTTGAGCTTTGGTGACATTTCTATGATCCAAAACATGGGTGACACCACTAGTGACAACCCACCAAAATTTAGGTCCCTTTGCACAAAAATGATCAAGCATGTGATTTTTCCAAATTGCAAAGTTTATGCCATAAAAAATATGTGTCTCACAAACATCTAGCCCATTAGACGCCATCCTCTCGGGTCGGTGAAGACCACAAATAAGAGACCTGACTCCGATACCACTTTTAAGGTCGAGATAGTGACTAGAGGGGGGGGGGTGAATAGTTGTTTCTAAAACTTAATCGTGTCGGCTAGCCGAAACAAGTGTGGAATTAAAACTATTGGTCTAGCCAAGACTACACCCCTCTTTCTATGTTCTCTAGCACCTTCCAAAGATACTAATTAAGCAACAAAGGTGCCGGGCTAGCTAGAGCTCACCTAACCAATTCTAGAAGCAAGGTCACACAAACCTATGCTACTAGTACTTTAAGCAACGGAGAGCTCCTACACATGCTAGTAAGCAAAAGCAAAAAAAAACTAAGCTCACTAGCAGTGATCAATAACAAGGCAACCAATGCCAAATTTGAGAGCACAAATACTTAGCTACACAAACTAAGCAATGTGACTAACAAGGTTACACAAACCAAATTAGCCACGCAAATGAGCTACTTCTATGCTACACAAGCAAGAAGGTAACTAGTGAGCTACACAAGCTAACTAATTACAAGAGCAACTACACAAGCACAATGTATATGAAAGTAATTACAAGCTTGTGTAATGATGATGCAAACCAACAGGACACGGTGATTTTTCTCCCAAGGTTCACGTGCTTGCCAACACGCTAGTCCCTGTTGTGTCAACCGCTCACTTGGTGGTTCGACGACAAATTGGCATCACCCGCCAAACCCGCACATTGGGCACCGCAAGAACCTACCCCAAAAGTGAGGGTAGCTCAATGACACGCTTTACTAGAGTTGCTCTTCGTGGCTCCCGCGGGGCGAGCATAATGCCCCTCACAAAGCTCTTCTCTGGAGCACCGCATAAGCTTCTTATGGGCTTCGATGGAGACCACCACCAAGCCATCTAGGAGGTGGCAACCTCCAAGAGTAACAAGCACCACTGGCTTGCAAGACGACCACCTAGTGCCACTCGATGGAACCTCATGATGCAATCTCACTAGAACCTCTCTCTCACACAATCGAATGATCACTATCAAGCATATGTGAGTTAGAGGGCTCCCAAGCACTCTCAAGCATGGACACAAAGTCCCCCAAGGTGCTCAACACCAGCCATGCCTAAGACACCCTTCTATTTATAGCCCTATGGGCTAAACTAGCCATTACCCCTTCACTGGGCAAATTTCAGGATGACCAGACGCGCAGGTCATTTGCACCGGACACACCGTTCGTGTATACCAGACGTGTTCGGTCGCCATACCGGATGTGTCCGATATTTGCCTGACTGTCATGTGTCCCATTCAAACTAGCTGTCGCCCCAATAGCTCTCTAACATGTTTGATTGGATGCATAGTTAGAAAACGACTGGACGCCGAGCTGCAGTGTCCGGTCGAGTCTAGTAAGCTCCCAGGGCTGACCGGACGCGTCGCTAGAAAATGACCAGATGCTGAGCCTCAGCGTTCGGTCGAGTCCAGTAAGCACCCAAGCTTGACCGGACATGTCCGGTCACTCTGGACGGAATGTTCCCAGTGTCCGATCAACTATTTCACTGAACATCAACACTCGCTAATTCATACCGGATGTGTCCGGTATGGCGACCGGACGCACCTGGTCGCTTACACTTAGTCGCTCACCTTGGGTTGAAATATCGGAGGTGTCTGGTCAACATACCAGACACGTCCGATCACTTCCGTCTGAAACCGAAGTTTAGATAGAATACCGGACACGCCCGGTATCCACACCGGACGTGTCCAGTCACTTTGTGACCAACGCGACTAACTCCTTTTCTTCACCAACTTCTTCTCCTTTGCAAATGTGCCAACACCACCAAGTGTACACCACCATGTGTATGTGTGTTAGCTTTTCACAAACATTTTCCAAAGGATTAGCCACTCAACTTGCCATGCCACTCAATCCTAGCGATGATGCAAAGTTAGATCACTCGAGTGGCACTAGATGACCGATATGCAAACAAGTTTGCCCCTCTTGATAGTACGGCCATCTATCCTAAATTTGGTCATCAACTTCTCTACACGCCTATGACCGATGAAATGAAATGACCTAGGTTATACCTTTTCCTTGCGCATTCCATTCCATCTCCTTCAATGTCGATGCAACACATGCACCAACACGATCAACAATGATATGATCCACTTCATATCATCACGTGATCATATTGGTTCATCGATCTTGACTTCACTTGCTTTTCACCATTGCCATCGTCCATTGGTGCCAAGTCTTGCTCAAGCTTCACCACCACACGGTCCATCGCTCCAAAGCCTCCGACTTGCCCTTCACGCTTGCAATAGGTCCATCAAGCCAAGTCTTATCTTGATCTTCTCCATCTTGATCACTTGACTAATGTCATGTCTCATGTGCAATGAGCTCCTTCATCATCACATGTGTGAGTTTTGCAACATCTCCACGCCATTTTCACCTTTATGACATATGTTGCTCACACACATGTACCTGTGGACTAATCACCTGTGTATCTCATAGAAACACAATTAGTCCACCTAGGTTGTCACTCAATTACCAAAACTACACAAGGATCAAAATGTCAACAAGGAATTCCCCGTCAGGGGTTACTGCCCGATCCCCATCCCCACGGAGGCAAATTTCCTCCGTCCCCATCCCCATGAAAGGTCGTGGGGAGCACTTCTTCCCCATCCCCGTCCCCGCTAGGGGATTTAATCCCCATAGGGATCCCCATCCCTGCATCAACTGCACATAGAAAAGACCTAGTGCCACGTCCGTTAGCGAGCGACGAGAGCGAGAGGGATGGGGAGGGTGGAGCCACTGGAATCTTCGACCAGACGGAGGGGCACCACCACCCCCATTGCCTGGGAAGCTAGGCGAGCACGCTGCCATCGCGAGGGAGGAGCTAGGGGTCGCCATACCAAGGACAATGCCTCAGGTGGCGCCGAGGAGGGTGCCGCCGCCCCCAATCGCCTTGGGAGTTGGGTGGGAACACGGCCATTGCCAGCCATGAAGAGATCTAGTCACGTGGAGGAACACGCCGCCGCCGATCACGCGGAGGAGGTCGAAGCTATGGATTTGCACCACCACATCACGGCCATCTCCACCACCACCATTAGATCCATGGCGGTAGGTGAGGAGGGCACCATCAGTCATGCGGAGGAGGGCGCTGCCGGTTGGATCTGCCATGGGCTTCAATAGTGGAGGAGGTGGGGCGCCATCACGGTCGCCGTCGCCATCGGATGGAGGGGAGAGGCCACCATCGGCAGCATCAGGTGGAGACAAGGGGGCTCTACCTCCATGGTTGCTGCTTGGGTGTGGCATGAGGCAACGATGGCTAGGGGCGACAGGGGAGGGGATTGGGAATTTGGGAACGAATGGAAAGGATAAGGGTAGGGTTACAAATTGCCTTATATATGTACATAGGAATTGGGCCTTCTCAGATGGACCTTAAACATTTTGGGTCCCCGTGGGGAACGGGGACAGGGGCATGTATACCATCCTTGCCCCCGTCATACTCGATGGGGATGATTTTTTCCCCATTTAATTCCCCATGGGAAGAAGATTTATACCATCTTCGTCCCCTAATGGGTGAATTCCCCATGGGGAATCAGGGAATAGGGCCCCATTGACATCTTTACACAAGGACCTTTCGCCAAAGTGCGTCCAACATCATACTGATGAACTCGGACTGAGTGTGATCATAGGCACCGTGATAGCCAACTACACCAGCTATGGTGAGGGTGAGCGAGAAGCGCTGGCCACGGTGCAAAGGATGATGCTGCATGGCCCCAACTAGGCCACCGCTAATTCCAATTTCTTCGGCGACAACCAAGACTGCCATGAACTATTAGAACTTGCCATGCAGGTTGCAAAGTATGTTGAGGTAATCAGGTTCAGGGAACTGCACATGTTCAAGGGGAATCAAGAGTCCAGATGCATCACATTGAATTGAGCTCCATCTGTTGCTCACCTTCATCATCTCCAAGAACAGATATACAGAGATCGGCTGGGGAGGCCAGTACTGGCTCAGTTTCCACTTCAGCTGATGCATCAGGTGATGGAGCCATTTGGCCTAGCAGACACGACATGTGCTTCAACAGTGGATGACCATGTAGAGCTACCGCTAGCAAAGGTGCTTCAGCAGTGGATGCCCATGTGCAACATGGAGAGCCTAGATATATTGGTGGTGTTCTGAATGCACAATCGACTATGTACAGCCGATGCAACCACAATTGGCTAAATTTGCTGCTGAAACTAAATAAGGAAAGGTTTCCAGAGTCATCACTTGAACAAAGTTGAATTTCTTCATCGACTCTTGGTTCATCGGTCCTCGATTTTCTTTTCAATGTGAGGCATAGTCGATAGACAAGCAAAGGATGTGGAAGAGTCTAGATTATGACGTGACAAGCAGCTACATGTCGGGTCTATTTTTCCATTGTGATGGCAAGCCGATGGAGCTCTTGAAGTTAAATCGACTGATTTTATTGGAAGCTAATGATGAGTTGGAAAGCAATGGACCAATAGAGCTGATGAAGTTAGCTTATTATGAAGCAAGAAGGAGTCAAGTCGATCAGTAGGAGGTGCCCAAATACGTACGCTATAAGGCTAAGAGACATGGCTCAATGAGTTACTAAAAAATCCCGGCAAACAACAGTTAGCGTGGCTAGTCGATGACTTTGAAAGTCACACATGTAACCCATGGTAGGATAGATAGAATGATCGGCAAAAATTGTTCAAAAATCAATGGACTTTGTAGCCAATCGGCTAGGCCATCGAGCCAATGAAGGAACATGGAGGAGTTGGAGCAAGTATGGATGAAAATTTGCATGATACCAACATAATAAGACGACTAGTACACCAGATTGCCATTTTTGGGAAATTCAGTTCCTGTCACATACATGTTAGTAGGTCCTAATGATATAGCAGAAGTTGACATGTTGCCCACGCATGATGGTTTGTGTACTGCAGTTGCTGCCACGATGGCACCGAGGACACCAGGTGTTGCCTCGCCATCACCAAGGGAACATGGGGCTGCAGTTTCATAATCATCCTCTATTCGTGTGGGCCTAGGAAACTAGAGCGCTGATTATAGCTGCGTCCGCATCAATTGTTGAAAGAACTACAGGCCATGTCATCGTCGTCACGTAGCATCCAGCAGGTTCCAGTTGATCCAGAAAATTCTGATGATCTAGTACATCAGTATTTCTTGCTTGCTCGGTAAAGTGTACAAAGGTCAAAATAATAGCCAGGAGACGCACGAGTCAATGGAAGTGGTTATTGAAATTCAACTGATGACATTGACATGACTGTGGAAAGCTAAGTGATAGAAGTAAACAACCGATAAGCTGAGATATTCTTTTCCACCATCGGCTAAATAGTTTTGAGCAGTAAAAGTTACATACCAAGTGCTCATGCTCATGGCGAAGGAGTTGAGCCAGTAAAGATAATAGCCGATCAACAAAGATTTAGGCTCTAATTATTCTTGTTGCCGCCGCATAGGCTAATCGTACTAGCATGGGTATACTCTTCCCTTGACGTTTGTCGGAGACTGTTGATTGGAATTCATCTGTTGATCTAAGAATTTGGCTCGTGGAAGAATTCGTATGCGTTTTGTTTGATTAAAGTAATCGGCCAGTGTTTGGATTGCCATTCGCTGTTGAGGATCCAATCATTGTTGCTACTAGCTACGCATTGCACATGGCGCCATTGACAAATAGGGATGTGGCGTGGAGCTGTCCCTATTGAAGTCTACAAGGTCGGCGGGACCCACGTAAAGGAGAAGAAGGACCCGACAATCCTGGAGAACTTCTCCTTCACATTTTCCTCTCATCCCTCCTCTGTAACCCCTGCTTTCCCTTGGCCTATAAAAGGGAAAGCAGGGCATCCCATTAAAGGCATCGCACATCAGACACTCGATCCGAACACATCTAAACTCATCTGAACCGATCGAAACTCATCACAACACACCACCAGAGACTTGGGACCTGTACCTCTCTCGACTATTTGTAACCCCTACTATGAATCTTCAGTGCTAGTAACACGAGCAGCAGCAACGAACTAGACATAGGGACATTCTGCCTGAACTAGTATAAATCTCATGTCCTCTTAGCACACCATCCGGGCCAGACACGCAATAATACAAATTTACTTGTTGGTGGCAACTCAAAACACCAACAGTTGGCACGCTAGGTAGGGGCCTTTTGTGCATCTCGACATCAACACCAGGCCTCAAATGGCTAGTCACAACCTCAGCTAGGTCCTGGGTGCGCACGTGCATTTTGGGGACCTGGACTTCATTGTCATAGAGGAAGGAGAGTTGGCGACGGCTCCCGCCACCGTCTGACCTCTCCACTCCGCCAGCCTCGACGCAATCACCAAGGTGCTTGAGGAGCTGCAGCTGCACGCACTGGAGGCCCATGCCTCTTGAAGCAACTAGCTTCTCGACTTCGACTATGGGAGGCTAGAGCGCCAGCTCGGTGCCTTCCTAGGACCCCAGCCATCCTAGGAGGACTTGCGCTACCTTACCTTCTCATTCGCCAACATCATGGCATAGCTTGTTAGAGGGGAGCCACTCTCTCTAGCATACCTTGTCCGAAGCATCCCGACAGTGCTCCCATTTGGTCTCTGCACCACCATGGAGACCGATGGCCACCCTGTGGCGCAACGCATGCCTTCATCCCCCATGAACGACGAGTTCGTGGGGATGACCGAACATGTTGTGGAGTATTTCCTTGACCTCCTCACGAAGGAAACGGAGTCATCCTTCACCTCTGACTCCAGCAGGGGGAGCCATCACCCTTCTCATGAGTGTTTTATGGCAGGTACCCCCGAAGGACACGTCGAAAGCATCCACAAGGAGGTGGCTACCCCGACTAACAACCTCAATGACGAGGTCGAGGGGGAGATAGGGGCCCCACCCCACCTACGGGTGGAGCAGCTGAAGGCTTAGCACCAAGAGCTCGAGGAAGCATGACTCCAGCTCGAGCAGGAACGCACAGAGCTCGATCGGGAGACCAAGCGCCACAGAGACGGTGGGCGCGCGTGCACCATGGACCGCGACGTGAACCAAAGGATCATCGTGGACGATGAAGCCCTCCCACACTTTGCCCAGGAGAGCCAGAACATCGCTGCTATGGCGACTTTGCTCCATGGGCTTCCGGGCCCATGACACCCAAGGATCATCGGGCCCACCACAAGATTCACACGGTGCTCGAGCGTGCGGCGATGCAGCAGGCCTAGAGCTCGTTGTCTTGGTGAAGCAAGCTCGACGCCAACCAGTGCACGCCCTTAGAGTGCCTCGACAAGGACGCGTCAATCCACCAGGCACCACAAGGCGGTAGGCAGTGCACCACGGTCCTAGTGCATCAGTGTCTCGACCGCAACCATGACGCACGCAACACCCTCTATGCCCATAGACATACCCATGACGACCCAAGAGAGGGAGCTAGCTACATTTATCACCCTCGTCATGGTGGATGCTACAACAGTGATGAAGACCAAAGCCTGAGCCCTAGCCCACCGGGCCCTTTGGCCTTCGGCCAACACGTCCTCGACGTCGTCTTTCCGCTAAGGTACCGACTACCAACCAACATCCTAAAGTACTCTAGGGAACCAAACCCCAAACACATCCTCGAGGATTATCGGCTGGCCTACTGAAAGCTCTAGTTTGGTTTTGGTGAATTGATGAAACCCTAAGTGTTAACCTAGTTTATCAAGTGATCATGAGATAGGTAGCACATTCCAAGTGGTGAAACAAATGAAGATCATGACATGATGATGGTGATTCCATGGTGATGATCAAGTGCTTGGACTTGAAAAGAAGAAAGAGAAAAACAAAATGTTCAAGGCAAATGTTTTGGTGATCAAGACACTTAGTGAGTGTGATCACATTTAGGATCAATAGCCATACTATTAAGAGGGGTGAAACTCGTATTGAAATGCGGTTATCAAAGTGCCACTAGATGCTCTAACTCATTGCATATGCATTTAGGATCTAGTGGAGTGCTAACACCCTTGAAAATGTTTGTGAAAATATGCTAACACGCATGTGCACAAGGTGATACACTTGGTGGTTGGCACATTTGAGCAAGGGTTAAGAAACTTCACCGACGGAGTGTCCATCCGTAGAGTGCGGACAGTCCGACGGTGCCACCGGCGCTCTATATAGAAAAGACGGAGGTCACTGTAAGTGACCGGACGCTGGTCTCGGTTGGACCGGCGTGTCCAGTCAGTAGAAGCTGCAAAGATGCTGGTGTCAGTGTCTGACTAGACGCTGGGTCACTTAGTGATCAGACGCTGGGTGAGTCTGGTCGAGCATGACCGAACGTGTCCGGTCATGATTTCTCGCTTCTAGATGCTTACTGAAAATGACCGGACACTGTGGTCCAGTGTTCGGTCACTTCACAGCAGCGCGTCCGGTCATCACTTAACTGTTAGGATCGGGCACTCAGTATTTGAAGAGAGGGGACACGTGGCGTGCATCGTGCGACCAGACACTGAGGTCCAGCGTCCAGTCAATCTGACCGGTGCGTTCGGTCGGCACGTGTTCAGTGCAGTGAGGAGCCCAACGGCTCTATTTCGTGGGGGCTTCTATTTAAGCCCCATGGCCAGCTCAAGCTCACTCTCTTGGCCATTTGCAATGACATAGCAACCTTGTGAGCTTAGCCAAAGCTCTCCCACTCATCTCCATCATAGATTCAACATCTTTGTGAGATTGGGAGTGAATCCAAGTGCATTGCTTGAGTGTTTGCATCTAGAGGCACTTGGTGTTCGTGTTTTGCTACGGGATTCACTTTTTACTCTTGGTGGTTGCCTCCACCTAGATGGCTTGGAGCAGCGAGGATCGTCGAGTGGAGGTTGGTGATTGTCTTCGGCTCCGATCATGGTGATTGTGAGGGGTTCTTGACATTTCCCCGGTGGAGAGCCAAAAGGTACTCTAGTGAATTGCACGTGGCTTGTGTGATCCTCATCTTGTGTTAGTTGTGTGGCACCCTATTGAGGGTTTGGCGTGTGATGCTAATCAGCGCATGAACCTCCAAGTGAGTGAATTGCCACAATGAGGAGTAGCTTGCCGGCAAGCAAGTGAACCTCGGTAAAAATCATTGTGTTTATCATTTGATTTCGAGGTGATTGGTCATCATTGATATTGATTCTTGTGATTGATTGGTTCACTCCTCAAACGGCGGTATAACTATCTTGCTCTCTCTCTCTTTACATTACCGCAAACTAGTTGTCAAGCTCTTTAGTGTAGCTAGTTGTGAGAGCTTGTTAGTTTGGTTAGTGTGGCTCTTTAGTTAGCTTTTGAGAGCACACTAACTTAGTGTAGTGTCATAGCCATTATGTGGATAGAAACTATATAAACTAGAATTGTGGTAGGTGGCTTGCTATTTTAGTAGGCTAGCGCAACACTTGCTTCATCTCATAATTGTCTAACCAGTTTGTTAAGTGTTGTTGTAGAAATTTTTAATAGGCTATTCATCCCCCTCTAGCCATTAGGACCTTTCACCTGCCAAGCTGGCGGAGCAGATAATGACGATTTCATTATCCAGAACCTTCCATTGTTCCTGGCCAATTCAGCGCGAACATGGTTGGAACACCTTTCGCCCAATAGAATCCAAAGTTGGGCGGACCTGAAAGAGATCTTCATGGGGAACTTCCAGGTAATGTACAAGCACTCTGGAAACCCATAGGATCTCAAGAACTGTTGGTAGAAGGCTAGAGAAACCCTCCGTGGGTACATCTGGCGCTTCTCCTGGTAGTGCAACGAGCTGCCTAACATCGCCGACGCCGACATTATAGGAGCTTTCCTATCTGGGACCACCTGCGAATCCCTAGTTCACAAGCTAGGACGTAAGGGCCCATGAACCACCAAGGAGCTTCTTGACATCACCACCAACCATGCCTCGAGCGAGGAGGCGGTTGGAGCGATCTTCGCCGCCTCAAGGGCAAGGCAAAATAGGATGAGGACGCTGGCGAAAGCACCTCCAACCATCCTGTTAAGAAGAAGAACAAGCAGTGGTGTGAGGGCTCGCTTGTAGCCACCACCAACCGTAGGGGGAGTCGGAAGCCCGCGGAGGGCACTCTGAACCACTTTGAGAAGCTACTCGTGGGGCCATGCCTGAACCATCCCTTCCCCGTCAAGCATCTATACAAGGACTGTGACCTCATGAAGTAGTTCTTAGCCGGATGCTCCAACAAAGGGAAGCATAGGAAGGACTCCGACCCAACCACGGATGACACTGAGGGGAAGGACGGCAGTTTTTTGACGTTGGATGGCTGCCTCATGATCTTTGGAGGGTCAGTAGCCTATGACTCCAAGCATCGTCAGAAGCTCATGCGCCGCGAGGTCTATACGGCCGAGCACGCCTACCTTCCTCCGGTGGTCGGAGTCTACCATAACCTTTGATCGGACTGACCACCCGGAGAGCGTCCTATAGCCCAAGAGATACCCGCTCGTGGTTGGCCTAATCGTCGGCACAAAGTGGCTCACCAAGGTACTGATGGATGGAGGCAGCGGCCTCAACATCATGTACGCCGAGACGCTCGACGCTATGGGCATCGACTGAGTGTGCATTTGACCGACTGGAGCATCTTTCCATGGCATCGTGCCTGGAAAGCAGGCCATGCCACTTGGGTAGATCGATCTGCCCGTCACCTTCGGGGGTCCGTTCAACTATAGGATGGAGACCCTCACCTTTGAAGTGGTTGGGTTCCATGGAACCTACCACGCAATCCTGGGATGACAATGCTACATGAAGTTCATGGCTGTCCCCAACTACACCTACCTAAAGCTAAAGATGCCGGGCCCAAGCAGGCTCATCACCATCGGCACCTCCTTTTTAGCGCACCTATGAGTGCCAGGTCGAGTGCTACGATCGTGCCATGGCAATTGTCACCTCCGAAGAGCTCGCAACCATTAGGAAGGAGGTCACTAAAGAAGTACCTGACCCCAAGCGGTCAGCTGGGTCTTTTGAGCTAGTGGAGGCCTCCAAGGAGGTCTTCATAGACCCTGGCAACCCCAAGGGCAAAGTGGTGCGCATTAGCACCACACTTTCCTCCAAATAGGAAAGCACGCTCGTCGACTTCCTCTACGCCAACAGAGATATCTTTGCGTGGAAACCCTAGGACATGCCTGACATTCCTAGGGAAGTCACCGAGCATGCCTTGAAGATCCACCCGGGCTCCAAACTAGTGAAGCAACACCTACGTCACTTTGATGAGGGGAAATGCAGGACCATTGGCGAGGAGATTGCGAAGCTTTTGGTGGCTGGGTTCATCAAGAAAGTGTACCACCCCGAGTGGTTAGCCAATCCCATTCTTATATGAAAGAAGAATGGGAAATGGAGGATATGTGTTGACTACATGGGTCTCAACAAGGCATGCCCAAAGGATCCATTTCCTTTACCATGCATAGACTAAATAGTTGACTCTACCTCAGGGTCTGAAACCCTTAGTTTCCTTGATGCATACTCCAGGTACCATCAAATCGTGATGAAAGAGTCCGACCAGCTCGCGACATCTTTCATCACCCCCTTAGGATCATTCTACTACATCACAATGCCGTTTGGTCTAAAGCACACTGGGGTACATACCAGCTTTGTATGCTCAAGTGTTTTGGAGACCACATCGGGTGGATCGTTGAGGCTTATGTAGATGACATCGTGGTCAAGTCCAAACAGGCTAACCAGCTCATAGCCGACCTTGAGCAGACCTTCGCAAAACTCCAAGCAAATGGCATTAAGCTCAACCCTAAGAAGTGCATTTTCGGGGCCCCGAGGGGCATGCTGCTTGGTTTCATCGTCTCTGAGCATGGCATCGAGGCCAACCCAGAGAAGATCTCGGCCATCGCAAGGATGGGCCCTATTCAAAACATGAAGGGGGTACAACGAGTTATGGGGTGCCTCACCATGCTCAGCCGCTTCATCTCATGCTTCGGTGAATGAGGTCTCCCCCTTTATTGACTTCTAAAGAAGGCCAACCACTTTGAATGGACGTCCGAGGCCTAGGAGGCACTTGACATGGTCAAGTAGCTTCTGACGAAGGCCTCAATCCTGGTTCCTCCGATCGATGGAGAACCCCTTCTACTCTACATTATGACCACCATGCAAGTGGTCAGCGCCGCCCTGGTAGTGGAGCAAGAAGAAGAGGGGCACGCCCTCAAAATACAGTGCCCCATGTACTTCATTAGTGAGGTCCTATCTGATTCCAAGACCCGCTACCCCCAAATCCAGAAGCTCCTGTATGCCACCCTCATCGCTAAGAGGAAGTTATGCCACTACTTTGAGTCACATCTGGTGATGGTCGTGATGTCCTTCCCCCTCGGTGAGGTCATCCAAAACTAGGATGCCACGGGAAGAATCATGAAGTGGGCACTTGAGATGATGGGTTAGGGCATTGCATATGCCTCCCGAATGGCCATCAAGTCCCAAGTGTTGGCTAATTTTGTTCCAGAGTGGACCGAGGTCCAAATGACACCAACGATCATCGACCAAGAGTACTGGACAATGTACTTCGATGGATCACTGATGAAGAAAGGCTCTAGTGTGGGGTTGGTCTTTGTTTCGCCCCTCGGGGTATGCATGAGGTACATGGTCCGCATCCATTTCCCCTCCTCCAACAACGTGGCCAAATATGAGGTGCTCATCAATGACCTACGCATTGCCATCCAGTTGGGCATCCGATGCCTCGACGTCCGTGGCGACTCCTAGCTGGTCATCGACCAAGTCAGGAAGGAGTCAATCTACCACATTGCCAAGATGGCCGCATACTGCCGAGAAGTCCACCAGCTAGAGGACAAGTTCAACGGACTCGAGCTTAATAACATTCTGAGGCATCTCAACGAGGCAGCCAACGTGCTGGCAAAAGCAACATCTGACCAAGAGCCGATGCCAATGGGCGTCTTCCCTAGTGATCAACATAAGCCCTTAGTTCATTATAAGGGGTCAGAACAAGCCAGTGATGGTCCACCCACTCTGAGCTCAGGGGCTGACCAACTATCGGCTCCATTCGACCCTGAGATCATGGAGCTCGAAGAGGACCCAGCAACAGAGCTTGACCCTCTAGTCGACTAGAGGACGCTCTACCTTGACTACCTCCTCTATGAGGCACTACCGACCGACAAGATGGAGGCTCGATGGCTCGCGCATCGCGCCAAGTCCTTTGTCCTTGTTGAGGGTGAACTCTACAAGCAAAGCCACACTGGGATCAAACAACACTGCATCCCTATCGAACAAGGGAAGCATTTGCTGAGTGATATCCATAGTGGGGTCTATTGTCACCATGCCATGCCTAGAACCCTAGTTAGAAACGCATTTCGACAAGGCTTCTACTGGCTGACTATCGTAGCCGACGCCGATCAGATCATGCACACTAGTGAAGGGTGTTAGTACTATGCTTGGTAGACTCACCTACCAGCCCAAGTGCTCTAGACGATCCCCATCACATGGCAGTTCATGGTCTGGTGGCTTGATTTGGTCGGACCTCTCAAAAGGGCGCCCAGGGGCTACACCCACTTGCTTGTCACCATAGACAAGTTTACAAAGTGGATAGAGGCTCGGCCGATCTTCGTGATCAAATCCAAGCAAGCCGTAATATTCTTCCTTGACATCATCCATCACTTTGGAGTCCCAAACTACATCATCACGGACAACGACACGTAGTTCACCAAAAAGAAGTTCCTCCAATTCTGCGGTGAATACCACATCCGGGTCAATTGGGCCACCGTGGCGCACCCTCACACGAATGGGCAGGTCGAGCGCGCAAATGGCATGGTCCTACAGGGCCTCAAGCCTAGAATCTCCAACTACTTGAACAAGTTTGGTGGACGATGGGTCGCCAAGCTCCCCGCGGTGCTCTGGAGCCTAAGGATGACCCTAGCCGAGCCATCAGCTACATGCCATTCTTCATGGTCTATGGTTCTAAGGTCATCCTCCTGACGAACAGGGAGCCGAGGCATCCCTCGAGGATGCCATGGACTAGCTGGATGAAGCGCACAACATTGCCCTCCTCTACTCGGCCAAGTACCAGCAGGCGTTGCGATGGTACCACAGCTGATGAGTGCGAGGTTAGGCCTTTAACGTTGGAGACCTGGTCCTCCACCTCGTCCAGAGCATCAAGGACCGCCACAAGCTCTCCCCACCATGGGAGGGACCATACGTCATCGTAGAGGTGCTCTGGCTAGGCGCATATAAGCTCAAGACCATCGACGGCGAGGTCTTCACCAATGTCTAGAACATCGAGCAGCTACATCGCTTTTACCCTTAATAAACACACACTTTTCTCTTATTAGTTTTGTTATCAAACTCCCCAATCTTTCATGACACCCGACCCTAGCAACGGTAGGGGGTCAGGCCTCACCCGAGGGCTAATAAGAGCATATCTATTTGGTAGACAGTCTCTACATCTGGCCCTTTCTCATGATTAAGACCCAAAAGCAAAGTTTGTAGAAATAAATGCTGAGTAAAGCTGGTCGGACTATGAGAAACCTATGCATCGGCGGCTACGGTGACTTTGCTCACCAGCATAATCAGAGTTTTTTCCACACCCTGGGCTTTTTGACCTTAGCCCTTGAAAGAGTTGTTACGCGTTTAAGAGTCTATCCACCTAGCAAACGTTCTCTATGCCCAACCCCCTATCGCATTAAGACCTAGGAGCTCGAGTTATGGGAACAAGCTCTGAGTATAACTGGTCAGACTGTGAGAAACCTACACCCCAGTGGCTATGGTGCCCTTCCTCACCAGCGTGATCAGAATTTGCTCGCCCGCACCCCGAGCTTTACGACCTTAACGACAAAAAGGATTAGAATGCACTAACCTTTTTATACAAAAGGGGAGAAGGGCTAAAAATTGTTTTGCTATAACAAAATTTAAGAGCTTGTCCATTTATTACAAGTTCTCCGCCTGGCTTATCTTCCTAACTAAATTCTTGCACGGGATGCTCTCATCCTCTATCTCCATAGGAAAGTCTTATCTTAGTAGGTAACACAAGTCAATCGGATGGCTTGGCCACTGCCGAGAAATGGGTAGGGAGCTGTAGGATGCCCCACGCGGGTTATGCCAACCCCGTCATGAACAACGGACATGGATCCCGCTCGATCATATCCGGTAAGAGCTCCCTGAACCCATCTATCGATGAAATATGGTCGGCAGTCTACCTAGGGGTATGCCCATGGTAGTAGATTGTCGGCAGACAGATGCGTAAGCCACAAACAAGACGGTGACACAAGACAGACATGAGGTTTTATCCAGGTTCGGCCGCCAAGAAGGCGTAATACCTATGTCCTGCGTCTGATTGTATTGCTGTATGTCAATGAGAGATGTTTTCTAGAGGGGTCCCCTGCCTACCTTATATAGTCTAGGGGGTAGGGTTACAGATTTGGAAACTAATCCTAGACAGTTACAATTGCTATAGGTGGCTGGATAAGGATTCCTATTTTAACCGACCAGGATCTTGCTTGATCGCCAAATCTATCTTGACTCCTTGCGCGGGACTCTGAACAAGTTAGCCAGGCCGCGCGTCGTCTTTTGGTGGACCGGACCCTCTGAGCTGGGCTGGCCCAAGCCTAGCCGTAAGGGTATAGGGGTTAATACCCCCACAGCTAGTCCCCGAGCACCATGTATTATGCTGCGACACGCCATTTTAACCTTCTCCAAACAGTGAGGCTTGAGTTCTTGACATCTCTGACCACCATTGTCATCGGAGAAGTAGGTTGTCCGAAGAATGTATGGTGCTTTTAAGAAAAAAGAAAAAGATTTCCATCCTGGGAAGTGTGCCCACTTGTATTTCTGAAAAGAAATGTAAGTGTGTCTTGAAGCATAGCGTCCTTGATCACCAGAGGCGTACGGGTTGAAAAACAAACACATTCACTGCAAGGTGAAGTGTGCTCACTTAGTGCCTGAGCCTGGTAGTAGGTGACGCAGGCACGTGGTGCCAGGGTCTAAAAAGAATTCCCAGTCAAGTCGAAAATCCAATCATGATATAAGCCATACGAGATGCATCGGCAGGTGCATCATACCGATATAGTCCCCAAGCTTGCTGGAAGGCAGAGTATAAGCCTTGTAGTAGGGTCTAAATAAATGTCTCTCAACTGTATGTGAGTACAAATCACATATAGCTGAGGAGAGCGGTCTCCGAGCAGTGGTCGGGACAGTTCCCGAGCATGATAGTAATCCTGATAATCAGTCAAAGCATAGGGGTCGATTAAATAAACACATTCACCGCAAGGTGAAGTGTGCCCACTTAGTCCCCGAGCCTGGTAGTAGGTGATGCAGGCATGTGGTGCCAGGGTCTAAAAAGAATTTCTACTGGAGTTAAGAATCCAATCATCGTACAATCAATACGAGATGCACCGGCAGGTGCATCGTACCGATGTAGTCCCCGAGCTTGCTGGAAGATGAAATATAAGTCTTGTAGTAAGGCCTAAATAAACGTCTCTCAACCGTATGTGAGTACAAATCACATGTAGCCGAGGAGAGCAATCACCGAGCATTCTTCGTAACAGTCCCCGAGCACGGTAGCGGTCGCAGCAGTCCTTGAGCACGGTAGTGGTCGGAGCAGTCCCCGAGCACGGTAGTGGTCGGAGCAGTCCCCGAGCACGGTAATGGTCTGGACCATCCCTAAGCACGAGACATGCAGCGAAGAAACGAATGCCGCTTGTACTATTATTTGGTGTATTTATTTATCTTCTTACTTGTCAAGTCCAATCTGACACGTCTGATCAAAAAAGCAGACGGGTATAGCACGTCATACTGCCTTCTTGTCCTTTCAAGCAAACAGTCGCTTGGCACCTATAAGGAGGTGCATCAGTGTGGGCCCTCTCACACTTGCAACGAAGAGGCGCGTACACTGGTAATGAAGGGGCGCATATATTGGCATAGATCTCAAGGTTGTGAAAACAACCGTCTGTGGCACGTGCGCACGTCTCCCAAGAATCTCGGGCAGATGAAACGGTGGAACTCTTGGTTATTTATAATATAGAACTGGTAAGTTACTTTTTACCGATCCCCATTACCATTCGTCGCCGCAGCCTTCTTCTTCCTCTTGCCAACCCTAATACCTCCGAAATCATTACCAATCACCCCTCCACCGCATCCACCTCCATCAGCAAGGGCGGATTCATGGCAAAGAGTGACGCCCAGAAGAAAGCCGAAGTCTAGCAAAGGAGTGGTAGAAGTCAAGAACCAACGAACAGACCCTCGAAGACCTCGTCACCATGGGAGTACTCCACAACAAGGAACTCGTGGGATGGCGCGCACCGGAAGGAGAAGGGTACCCTGATCCACAACCAGGTGAGATTGTGGTTTTTGAAGATTTCTTTAAGTGGGGTTTTGGGGTTCCAGTGCACCCTTTCCTTCAGGGGCTCTGCTTGTATTACGAGATTGGGATTTGCAATCTACATCCCAACTCGATTCTTCTTGTCTCCACCTTCATTCATCTTTGCAAAGCATATGGTGGCTTCCAGCCCCATTTTGACTTCTTTTGCCATCTTTTCTGTCTGTGGAAGAAAGGAAGCAGCGGCTCGAAGATAGCCGGAGGTGTGTACCTCAATCTACGTGACGGGATGAAGGCCCAATACTTGCACTGCCCTTGGAACACATCGCTGGAGGACTGGTACAAGAAATGATTCTACATCCACAAGGAGCTGAACACAATCACATTGTGCAACATGGGGTTCATTCTGGAGAAGAAGAACAGCTGGTCAGAAAAGCCCAAGCACCTAGAACAGATCCAAGAACTAATTGGTTTGATCCCGTGGAGGAAATTGGACGGTCCGAGCGTGGTCGATAACTTCATTAGTCGAAGGATCCAGCCTTGCCAGAGGAGGGTACATCCCGGCTATGAGTACCAAGGTAGCGTAGACCCAACTAGGACCAGGCAAGAGGCGCTTGACAAGATAGAAGTCAAGGCCAGGATTGGAGAGCTATTCAACTTAGCTGATCCAAATTATGTCAGGTTGAGCGACATCGAGCACGCTTTCAAGCTGGCCCGACCTCCCCCAAAGGTAAATTATGCTGCCTTGTACCCGTAGAGTTATGTTGTAATAGAAACTTACTGTGTTGTCGCCTTTATGTTTCCTAGAGTAATGGTCGTGATAGAGAAATAGTGTTCGTGTCTCCACCCCCTGGTGTGGATTGGCCACAAGTTGCCAGCCCAACCGCCCAGACCAGCACCAGGATCGAAGAGGTCGACTGGGCCATACTCGGGGTTGGGGAGGAGGCAATGGCCAGGGCTGCTGGTAAGCGGCCGGCGACCAGCAAGCGTCGTCAGGCCATCTTTACACAGTCAGATGATGAAACAGAGGACGCAGACATCTTCCAACTCGTCCCTCAAAAGAGGAGGAGACAACAGGAGTCAACGGAGTAGGGTGGCTCCTCCGTGCCAGTGGGACTCGCATCATCGACCACTGCAATGTAGAGGACAAGTGGCAAAGGGGTCGATCATTGAGCCCCAGCGCCGGTACTGGTCGTGGAAAGAGACCCAGTGGCACCCGCAAAGCACGTGGAGCAAGCATGGACGAAGCGACGTGCCTTCGCCACATCATTCCATGCTTCCAAGCTATAAGTATTTGTAACCTTGATATAAGCTTACAATTTATATTGAATACTATTGTCTTCTGAACTTATCTCTAATATATTAGGTCGGCATCCACCAAAAATCCCGACCAACTAGCTAGGTGCGGCATGGCTCCACCAGCAATGGCGGAGAAAACTACCCAGCAGCCGGCTATGGAGGAACCTATAGCAGAAAGTTTGCCGGAGCCTCAGCAGATGAGCGACCAGACGATAATCCTCGAGCAGTTGGTCGAGGGGAGAGCTGAGCCAAGTACAAGTGCTCCGAGCACTGACCCTACTGAGGGGAATACTTTGACACCAAGGGTATCAGACCAAACCGAGGAGCAGCAGCCGGAGGTGGCACAGAGCATGTTTGCCGATGCTACGGCCCATGGGAAAGCCATAGTGATCGTAGAGACTGCAAACTCCAGACCAGCACCGCTACCCGAACAAGAGGCCGAAGAGGACGAAGTAGAAGAGGTCCTGAGCCATCCCTAGGACAAGCGACAACATGTATATGTGTTGCGCTAGCGGAACGACCAATGGGTTATGCATGAGGAAATCCCAGAGGTCGAAGAGACCATGAAAGTTGAACGAGCGGCAAAACGTCTGGTGACGGAAGTCCAAGTATGTTTGGCTTGACCACTTGATCCTGCTATCTAGTCAAACTATCTCACTTAGCTTTTTTTACATGCATGACTTGATGAAGACCGCTAGGTACTGAAAGAAGTGCTTCGACCAGATTGAGGGGATAACAGCAAGCAATAGAGAACTGGTGGCCGAGGTGGAACGCTTGTGCCACCAACTTGAAGCCATCGACCAGGAGAGGACGGAGCAAGAGGCACAGAACTAGAACCTGGTCGTCCAGCTCAGTAACAAAGAGCAGGAAAAAACAAGTAAGTTGTCACTTTATCACAGCAAGTGCATGACACATGTTGTTGCATTGTTGCTAATAACAGCTGTAGTGCAGGCTTAGAAGCCGAAGTAGTCCGTCTCCAAGAGGAGAATAGCCGTGTGGCCATAGAGTGTAGTCGCCTAAAGGAGGATAACAAGAAACTGGCGCACGACTAGTCGCAACTTCGGGACCACACAACCAAGATGAAGGAGGAACTAAAAAGTAAGTGTTGCAGACCACCTTGCTCATTCGGTTACCCATGTTATCTTGTCGTGGCGTGACATTTTAATATCTTGTGTGGTTTGCAGTTTTGAAAGTCAATGCCAAGAAGCATCTGGAAACCGTGATGAAAGATCATGATGGCTAGAAGGCGCGATGCCTAGAGATCACCGAGGATCAGGACACATGGAAGAACCGGTGCTAGGAAGTGGCAACTGGTATTTTGCCCGTCCTCAACCTTATCGACCCAGCGCTTACAGAGGAAACGCCAAGGACGCCATAGCTCGGACTGGTCAAGAGATGCCAAAAGGCATGGGAATGGTTCCAAGAGTTCGTGAAGGAGGCGGGTGAGTACATAGGCGCACATGTGCTAAGCACGGTGCATGCCCACTACCCCCTAATCGATCTCAAGCGCCTGGAGGCTGGGTACCCAAAGGAGGTAAATCTAGACAAGGCTGAGGAGCTTCAGATGGCCCAGCTGGACCTGTCTTCAAAGATAATTGGTGATATTAACCTGTGTGGAGGTGGGACATCACCTGTACAGGGTACGCCATCAACAAGCCAGCTAGAAATGCCATCAGTTGTGAGCCAACCAGCGAAGCCTGCGGTCTTGACCAGCCAGGCATCGGCGGGGCCATCCTCTTCAGCTCGACCAGTATAAGAGTCCCTAAGACTCGAGCGGGATGTCAGAAGTAGCGAGCAGTAGGTGCTGCGTGCCTCGACCAGCCAATAGGATAGGCTAGAGCTGTAGAAGAAGGATGTAGTTGTGTTATTGTAAACTTGTACCTCTTCAGGCAAGCTTGTAATAACGTAACTTTATATCATTATAAGCTTGTTTGTTTTGTATAAAACATATTTAAGCTTGAAACTCGTGTTGGCATAACTAAGTGAGAACATGTTAGCATTCTATTTAGTTGTACCAGTTTACTCGACACGTCATCCTGAAAAGTTTGTACGGCCCTGATTTGGCATGTGGTCGGAGTGTGAGGTGCGTGACCTGTGCACACGTAGACGCGAATAAGTCAAACTAGGGGGACCTGCCGATCACCCGTAGCGTAGAGAGCGGATCCCATGCACATGTTGAGAGGAACCGAAGTCAGGGCCTACTCCAAAAACCCATGAAGGAATGGTGGTCGGCTTTGACTAGCTAAGTTAGAATAACCGTAAAATTCGAAGTGACACAATCATAGTGGTCGGAGAAATCATAATAGCTTTATTGAATTAAATCGAAAGTACAAGAGGAGTACATATCTCAGTAGTTAAGCATAGAAACACCTAAGCTTGTCGATGAGCCATGAATTTGGTACGTCTGTACCATCTAGGTGAGCTAACCTGTAAGACGTTGGTCATGTGACTTCCTTGATCATGAAGGGCCCCTCCCATGGAGTTGCGAGTTTATGGACACCAGTCTGATTCATCTTCCATTTCAGGACTAGGTCCCCGACTACAAAGAACCGCTCTTTAATGTTCTTGTTGTAGTACCTGTGCAAAACATCAAGGTATTTGGCTATACGTACGCAAGAATCGAGTCGCTTCTCTTCTGCACTATTCACTTCTAGCTCCCGTACTTCATTGACCTTGCTTTCGTCGAAGTTCTCTACCCGTGCTAATCTGAAAGCTATATCTGCTGGAAGGACTGCCTTAGCGCTGTAAACCATAAAGTATGGTGAGACGCCTGTGTTACAACTGGGCTGAGTTCTGAGGCCCTAGACCACAGCTGGTAACTCTTTGAGCCATCTTCCGGGAGCTTTGTCATTTTCTTTGTACATCCTCTTCTTCAATGCATCCAAAATCATACCATTTGCCCGCTTGACCTGTCCATTAGCTCTAGGGTGCGCCACCGAGACGTATTTTACTACTATGCTCCTTTCATCGCATAAGTCCCAAAAAGCGTTCCCGGTGAACTGAGTACCTAGATCAGTGATGATGCTGTTGGGTATGCCGAAGCGGTGGATGACCTGGTCGAGGAATGTAACAGCCTTTTCTGAGGATGCTTGTACCAGAGGCATGTACTCTATCCACTTAGAAAATTTGTCGATCAGCACAAAGACACATGTAAATTTCCCAGGAGCCGGTTTGAAGGGCCCAATCATATCTAGTCCCCAGCATGCGAAGAGCCAAGAGGCTGGTATTTTCTAGATCTCATGAACTGGTATGTAGATTCTCTTGGCGAAGAACTGACAACCCTCATATTGCCGGACTAGCTTCTCTGCATCAGCTACCGCTGACGGCCAATAGAACCCCGCTCAGAAAGCTTTGCCGACCAGCGTTCTCGAGGCTGCGTGGTTGCCGTAGGAGCCAGAGTGGATTTGGTCTAGGAGATGTTCGCCATCGTCCTAGGTTATACACTTCATCAAGATTTCCTCCTTTGCATTCTTGCGCCATAACTTGCCATCGACGAGCAGATACTGCTTACTGCGACACATCAGACGCTCGTTTTCTATCTGATCAGTGTAACCACTACCATCTATCAGGTACTTGATGAAAGGTTCTCTCCAGTCAGGCTCATGCGTGGTCGGAGGTGGCTCAGTGGTGCTCGACGCCGAAACCGTAGCCACCAATTGCTTGTCTAGAAGCTTGTCGACCGTGGGATCTTCCTCCTCGATGGAAGGCATGAGCAGGTTTTGGACGAATATGCCATGTGGGACTTTGGCTCAGGATGATCCTAACTTTGACAGCGCATCTACTGCTTGATTTTTGTCTCGGACCACGTGTGTGTACTTGATGCCATAAAACCTGCCTTCCAGCTTTCTGATCGACTTACAGTATGCACCCATCCTTTCACTGGTCATGTCCCAGTCCTTGTTGAGTTGGTTGATGACCATAGCCAAGTCTCCATAGACATAGAGATGTTTAACACCGAGCTTGACCGCAATGCGCAAACCATGTAGGCATGCTTCGTATTCGGCGGCATTATTAGATGCTAGAAAATAAATCCTGAGGACGTACCGGAGCTGCTCCTTGGATGGTGACATGAAAAGGACTCCTGCTCCTGCGCCATCGATGTTGAGAGAACCATCAAAGTATATCTTCCAATACTCATCGGGCCCCTGAGAGGCAGGCGTGCTTAAGTCTGTCCACTCGACGATGAAATCGACGAGTGCCTAAGACTTGATTGTAGTACGACTTGCGAATTCCAAGGAGAAGGGGCATAGCTCCATTACCCACTTGACGATGCGCCCGTTCGCATCCTTGTTGCTAATGATGTCTCGCAAAGGGTACTCAGTCATGACCACCACGCGATATCCATCGAAGTAATGTTTCAACTTTTGGAATGTTATCAGTATGGCGTAGATCAATTTCTGGATCTGTGGGTACCTGGTCTTGGATTCATTGAGCACCTCACTGATGAAATAGATTGGTCGCTGTACCTTGTAGATGTGGCCGGACTCATCGTGCTCGACCACCATGGCAGTGGAGACCACTTGATTAGTCGCCACAATGTAAAGCAGGAGTGTTTCATCTTCTCTAGGAGCAGTAAGGACTGGAGGTGACGTAAGGTATTGTTTCAGCTATGTGAAGGTAGCGTCTGCTTCCTCCGACCACTCAAACTTCTCAGATGCTTTGAGCAGTTTAAAGAACGGTAATCCCTTTTCGCCTAATCTTGATATGAAACAGCTGAGAGCGGCCATGCACCCGGTAAGCTTTTGAACATCCTTCACCTTTTTGGGCGGTTTCATGTCCAAGATAGCTTTGACTTTCTCCGGGTTAGGGCATATGCCATCGTGACTGACAATGTTGCCAAGTAGTATGCCAGAAGGAACACCAAAGATACACTTCTTTGGGTTTAATTTCCATTGGAATGTGTTAAGGGCTGCAAAGGTGCGTTCTAGGTTGTCAACAAGGGTATGTGCTTCCTGGGTTTTGACAACTACATCATCAACATAAGTCTCGACGAGGTTGTCTTTTATCTTGTCTTTGAGGTAGGCCTGTATAGCGCGTTGGTAGGTAGCCCCAGTGTTCTTGAGCCCGACTGACATGGTCATGTAGCAGTAGGCGTCGAAAGGCGTGATAAAAGATGTCTTGATCTGATCGTCCTTTTTGAGAGCGATCTGGTGATAACCAAAGTAGCAATCGAGAAAGGAAAGTAGCTCGCAACTGGCGGTTGAATCTATGACCTCGTCTACGCGAGGTAAGCCGAAGGGGTCCTTAGGGCAGTGTTTATTGAGATCAGTGTAATCAACACACA
Organism: Miscanthus floridulus; assembly: GCF_019320115.1. Lineage (NCBI taxonomy): Eukaryota > Viridiplantae > Streptophyta > Magnoliopsida > Poales > Poaceae > Miscanthus > Miscanthus floridulus. The sequence continues at coordinate 154,383,403 of NC_089580.1, read as the reverse complement.
TTCTCCATTCATTATTCTTTTTGCGTATAAGAACTGGGTTGGCTAACCACTCTGGATGATACACTTCTTTGATAAATCCGACTGCCAAAAGCCGTGTAACTTCTACCCTAATCGCCTCCTTCTTGTTGTGAGCGAACCATCGTAGCTTCTGCTTGATAGGTTTGGCCTTGCCGTTGACATTCAAGGAGTGCTCGATCAAATTCCGAGGTACACCGAGCATGTCAGCAGGTTTCCATGTGAACACATCCACGTTGCTCCTCAAGAACCTGACGAGTGCGTCTTCCTATTTGGGATCCAGGTTGGCCCCGATAAGGGCCATTTTGCTGGGATCACCGTCGACCAGCTGGATCACCTTGTGCTCCTTGGACTTGACGTTCTTGCGTGGAGCCTCGACCTCTAGGATCTCTAGGTGGTCGGCCAAGGTCTTCTTGGCATCGAGCATGGTCTTGGCCATGCGAATAGAGAGGTCGTGAGCCTCTGCTATTTTGAAGTTGTCGTCCTCACAGGTATAAGTTGCGTATACATTGCCCCTAAGGGTTAGAACTCCTCTCTCGGTAGGCATCTTCAGCACCAGATACCTGTAATGAGGTATGGCCATGAACTTGGTGAGCGATGGTCGACCTAAGATAGCATGGTAGGTGCCGTCGAAGTCAGCGACCATGAAGTTGATGTAGTCGGTGCAGAAGTGGTCCGAGGTCCCAAATTGCACGGGTAGCGTGATCTGCCCAAGAGGTGTAGAACTCTGTCTAGGGAGAACACCCCAGAACTGTGCCTCATATGGCTTGAGATCCGCCTAGGTTATCTTCAGGGCCGGCAGACTATTTTTGAACAGTATATCGATGGAGCTGCCACCGTCAATCAGCACCCTGTCGAACTGAACCTTGTTGATACAAGGATCGAGGACCAGAGGAAAACATCCTGGCTTAGGTATTGTGGCCCATTGGTCCTTTCTGCTGAAGGAAATCTCGCGGTGAGACCAAGGAGAGAGCCATGGATCGGCGATGAGGTTGCTAGTGTTGGCCACGTTCAAGCAGGTGCGGGCAAGGAGCTTGCGTTCCCGTTTGGTCTCGATGGACACTTTGCCTCCAATGATGGTGTGGGCGTGATCGGTTGGCTTGACGTACTTGTGACGGGGATCTACGTCTTCATCATCATTTTCCTCGTTGCACTGCTCCCCTACGTCGTTAGGCTTGTCGGACGTATCCGAAGCCTGTTGATGCGTGTAGATGGACTTGAGAATGCGGCAATTCTCCATGGTATGGTTTGACTTGGGGTGGAGCTGGCAGGGTCCTTTCAATGCTTTGGCGTAGTCTTCTTCATAGTTGTGACATCCGCCACCTTTCTTAATGGTGTTGACCTCGCCGTTGTCTTCTTGAGCACGCTTGCCCCTGTAATCGTCACGGCGGTTGCGCCACTGATTACGCTGGTCGCGGTGGTCGCGGGGGTCGTTGCGCTGGTTGCGGCGATCAAAATTGTCGTTCCGACCATAGTTGCCGTGGTAGTCATCGCGGTGTGGAGGGTGGTCGGAGCGTGGAACCCTTGCTGCTTCTTTGACGATTATCTTTTTAGCGTCGTCGGCATCCGCATATTTCTTGGCGGTGGCTAGGAGCGCTGTGACTGATTCGGGTCTCTTATGGAGGAGCTTATCCCATAGGGCGTCATAAGAAAAGACCAGTGATGAAAGCCTCGATTGCCTTGTTGTCGGAGATTGACGGGACCTTGATGCGCATCTCCGAGAAACGTCGGACGTACTCACATAGTGGCTCATCTTTCCGGTCTCGAATCCGCTGTAGATCATATTTGTTGCTGGGTTGCTCGCAAGTGGCAATGAAGTTGTCGATGAAAGCTTGCTTGAGCTCCTGCCAAGAATCAAAGTAGTTTGCCAGCAAGCTGACCAGCCATTGGTGACCTGCGTGACCAACAACGACTGGGAAGTAGTTAGACATGACGTGCTCATCAGCCATGGCTGATCTGCATGCGGTTTCGTAGAGCATGACCCATAATTCGGGGTTCTCCTTGCAGTCATACTTCTAAAGTTTTTTGAGCTTAAAGTTCTTGGGCCATATAACTTGGTGAAGGTGCGGGGTAAACTGCTTCAAATCCGGTGGGCCGTGGGTAGTATCATATTCCATGCGGTGATAGCTCTCGTGGGATGCTCGATCGTTAGCTCTTTGGTTGATGCAATCACGCAGATCACGTCCTCCAAGGTAATGGCGGAGATTGTTATTGCCATCACAGCGATCTCGATTGCCATCCTGATTAACCCTGCGACCGTGGTTACCGTGGTGATTATCGCGGTTATCTTGGCGGTTGTCGTCCCGAACGTCACGGCAGTTGTCCTCCCGATGGCGGTTGTCGCCCCAACCACCATCATGGCCACCGTTTCTGCCTTGACGGTTGTCTGATGGGTCATTGTTGCATGAGCCACATTGGTTGGGTGGCTGTGAGCGACTCGAGTACTGGCGGCTGTGGCTTGATTCGACTGAGACGGATGGAGCCTGGGCTTGATTTACAATCTCTGCGGTCGGAGCCGTACCCACCGTGGTCAGAGCCATAGCCAATGCAGGTGAAGCAGTAGTCGATGCAGATTGAATCCGTGCCTCCTCCGTGGTCATGGCGATGAAGTTGTAGGAGCCAATGGTCCAGGTGATCTGACCGACGGTGAACGTGAGGCTGTTCGGTGTAGCCATGGAGCCAGGGATGATGACCATCTTGTTTACTTGGAGAGTAGTACGCACACCCCCTACCTGGCGCGCCACTGTCGACGAAATATGGTCGGCAGTCTACCTAGGGGTATGCCCAAGGTAGTAGATTGTTGGCAGACAGATGCATAAGCCACAAACAAGATGGTGACGCAAGACAGACATGAGGTTTTACCTAGGTTCGGCCGCCAAGAAGGCGTAATACCTACGTCCTACGTCTGATTGTATTGCTGTATGTCAATGAGAGATGTTTTCTAGAGGGGTCCCCTGCCTGCCTTATATAGTCCGGGGGGCAGGGTTACAGATCTGGAAACTAATCCTAGCCAGTTACAATTGCCATAGGTGGCCAGATAAGGATTCCTATTCTAACCGACCAGGATCTTGCTTGATCGCCAAATCTGTCTTGACTCCTTGCGCAGGACTCCGAATAGGTTAGCCGGGCCACGCATCATCTTTTGGTGGACCAGACCCTCTGAGCTGGGCTGGCCCAAGCCTAGCCGTAAGGGTATAGGGGTTAATACCCCCACACCATCACTTTTACAATCGAGGTAAATCCTATGCCCAGGTTGATTGAACGGCTCAAAGCTGCTGCCGAGAGAAGGGCCACCCTTACTTTACGTGCATTAATTTTGCTACCGAGCCATCGACCCTAGCAGTGGTAGGGGGCCGGGCATCGCTTGGGGACTGGCAAGGGTGTCTATTCGGTAGATATTCTCTATGCCCGACCCCTCGTCACGTTAAAAAACTAAAGGCAAGGTGTGCAGAGATGAGCACTGAGTAAAGCTGGTCGGACTACGAGACACCTATGCCTCGATGGCTACGATGTCTTTGCTCACCAGCATGATCAGAGTCTTTGTCCCCATACCATGAGCTTTAGCCTCCACCTTCTCAGGAAGGGTTTGGAGGGGCCCACCTGTGGAATCTCCATTAAGGAGAGGCCGACAGGTCACCCAGGTCAATTGAATGGCTCAAACTGCTACCGAGAGACGGATAGGGAGCTGTGGGATGCCCCATGTAGGTTACACGGGCTCCATCACAAACGTCGGACCCAGACCCCACACAGACATATCTAGTAAGAGCTCCCTAAACCTATCACTCTAGCCATCGAGGTAACTTTACTGACCCCCACCTTTCTTTTTCCATTGCATGATCATTCATTCATCCATTCTCATGCATTCATACATTCATTCATACATTCATTCATTCATCCATCCATTCATCCATTCATTCATCCCATACATCCAAGCATTGCATATGCAATTGCTACATCACAACGCTTCACATCGTGTCATGAAGCGGTAGTCGTCTCATTCGATATGAGCGGCGACCGACCGAGGTTCGAAGGCTGGCCCACGAAGGGCTCAAGGCCACCTCACATCAAACAGAGCCTGGGGAGAAAAACTGAGATGAGCCCCAGTGGCCTTGCCCGACTACGCTCAGAAGCGACAGGGACATCTCAACCTTTCACATTCGATTCTAACCTTGAGCCAAGCCCACAGAATCTCCATTGAGGAGGGGCCAACGGGCCACCTGATTCACTCTCTAGAGTGACACGGGCATCTACCGGGAGGCGGGTTAAGGAGTAATGGAATGCCACATGAGGGCTATGCCGACCCTATCAGCGGATGATGGACCCAGATTCCACTCAAACATGCCTGTTAGCGAGCTCGCCGAGCGCGACACTCGAGCCATCAAGGCAAGTGTCGTTAGCTCAGCCCCTTCAGTTGTAAAAACCGAGGATGGGGTGACGCATGAAACATGGCCGACCCCTACTAAGCCCCATGGGACTTGGGGGCTCAAGCCACTCGACCCAAAATTAGGAGATTGGGGTTTGAAGGCTGGCCCGCGAATGGCCTGAGGCCGCCTCGCGTCGAACAAGAGCCAGGGGAGAAAACACAGATGAGCCCTAGCGGCCTTTGCCCAACCCGCCTAGAAGTGGATAGGGTCATCTCAACCTTCTTGTTCCATCCTAACCTATAGTCGAGCCCACAGAATCCCCATTAAGGGGAGGCCATCGGGCCACCTGAGTCGCCCTCTAGAATAGCTCAGGCATCTATTGGAAGGCAAGTTAAGGAGCAGTGGGATGCCCCACGTGGGCTTTGCTGACCCCGTCACAAATGACAGACCTAGATTCTACTCGAACATGCCCGTTAGCTAGCTCACCGAGCATGACACTCGAGCCATTGAGGCAAGTGTCGTTAGCTTAGCCCCTCCAATTGCAAAAACTGAGGACGGGGTGACGCATGAAACATGACCGACCCCTACTGAGCCCCATGGGGCTCGGGGGCTTGAGCCGCCCGACCCTAAATCAGGAGACCAGGGTTTGAAGGCCAGCCCATGAGGGGCCCGAGGCCGCCTCGTGTCGAACAAGAGCCAGGGGAGAAAACATAGATGAGCCCTAACGGCCTTCGCCCGCCTTGCCTAGAAGCAGACGGGGTCATCTCAACCTTCTCATTCGATCCTAACCCTAAGCCGAGCCCATAGAATCCCCATTGAGGGGGCATCTACTAGAAGGCGGGTTAAGGAGCAGTGGAATACTACATGAGGGCTTTGCTAACCCCATCACAAATGATGGACCTGCATTCCACTTGAACATACCCGTTAGCGAACTCACCGAGCGCATCACTCGAGCCATCAAGGCAAGTGATGTTAGCTCAACCCCTCCGATTGTAGAAACCGCGGACGGGGCGACAATCATAAAAATGAGCCAACCTCTAACCAGACCCCTACTACGCGTAGGGGCTCGAGGAAAGTTGGGCTCACAAGGAGACCAAACACATGGTCGCAGAACGATGGCTCAGAACCTAGGGAGGAGGCACGTGCGAAAAAGAGATGTTTTCTCCTACTAATTTCGCTATCCTCTCCTCGATTTTTAGTGACACCTAACCCTAGCAACGGTAAGGGGTTGGATCTCACTCGGGGGCTAATCAAGGTATAAATACACCCTTTCTGAAATAGTCACCGCACCCAATCCCTTCCTCACGTTAAACCTAGTGGCAAGGTTCACAGAAATGAACAATTGGGCATGGTTGGTCAAACTATGAGAAACCTATGCCCCAGCGGCTACATCACTCTCACTCACCAGCATGGTCAGAGTTTCCCTTCCTATACCTCGGGCCCTACGGCCATAACGATGGAAGGGTCGAAACACATGAACCCCTTTTCACACATAAAAAGAGAGAAAAAACAAACTTGATCAAACAAAACAAAATGATAAGTTTGTTCGATAGTACAGAAGGGTCGGAGCTTGTCTACTTGTTACATGAACAATTACCCATCCTATCTGACTAACTAACCCCTCTAGGGGAGAACTATACTCTCTATCCTATCTACCAGGTCTTGCGAAAGGGGAGCCACCGCTGTCTCCATCTCCTCTAGCTCGTGGGCTTCATAGTCTCTAGGTCGATGCTGTCCCCATAATAATAATGAGCAATCATGAATGATTGGTTGACCCCGGCACGAAGGGCGTTCCTCTCAAGTTGGCACACCGGCACCATGATCTCGAAGGCATGGGCCATGAGCGAACTAGTCTCCTCCGACCACACAACCTCTAGGTCATTGTAGACCACACCAAGGGTGACGCTTAGGATACCAAGGTCGTCGCTCTCTGCCTGAAGGTTCCTCCTTGCCTTGGCGAGGTCCACGACCAGCCTACCAGAGACACCCTCAGCCTCCAACCTCTAGGTCATCACGGTTCCAAGCTTGGCCTGGAGGGAGCCGACCTTCTGCTGCGCGTTGTCGCGCTCTCAGAGGCCCTAGTCATGCTACTCGTGAGCCACGCCATGCTTTGAGCGAAGCCTCTCTGCTGTTTGGAGTAGCTCATCCTGCTCCTTGCGTAGCTGGGCGATCGTAGCGGCATCCAGACTCGACCTCTTCTCTAGGGCTGCGAGCTTCTCCTCGGCTCCTAGCTTCAGCTCCCGCTCCTTCTCAACCTCGGCCAGAAGGTTTAGGATCCATCGGTAGGTCTCGATGTCCTTCTAGAGCAGCTCCTCCTGCTCCCTCCTAACCTTGGTAGCCTCCTCCTCGTTCTTCCACGATCTCGCCGATAGGGCCTCGAACGGCCTCTTGGCCTCGTCCGCATGCCGACAGGCCTCAGCCACCCGTAATCGGAGACTGTATGCCTTCTTGGTAAGGGGAGTCGGCTCGGCCACCCTCTGCTAGGTAGCAACAAGCTGGGTGGTCACCTCCCCACATAGCCGCGCCTCCTCACCGAGGTAGTCCTAGTTTTCCTTCTGCTCATGAAGGAACCGAGATTTCCCCCGGCTACGAGCGATAAGGGACTGATAGGAGATGATGGTCAGAACACAAAAAATACATAAAGAAATAAAAGGGCGAGAGGCAGGATCAAGTGAATACCCGGCCAAAGGAAATGACGATGTTGCGCAAGGCACCCCTAGTGTGGTCCAAGGCTTCCAGTACGGACATGATCCCCACGTCGAGGCTCTCCCGCTCCATGCTCTCGGTGTCATCATCGAGGATGAAGAGCATCGAAGTCGGCTCCAACAAATTTGTCCATCAGAGTAGGAGCTCGCCCCGTGCGGTCGAGTCGCTGCCTATTGATTTGCCATCGGTCCTCTTTGCCACCACCATAATGTCTAGGGATGCCTCGGCCGCGCCCCCCCTCCATCCAGCTCACATCAGGAGCCATTGTTTGGGCCACCGGTGGTGCAGGTCATGCCATTGCCTCAGGCGTTGCCACGATTGTGTCTGGCTGTGGCCCGCCTATCACAGTCGCCATCACCTTCGCTTGTGTCGGCAGGGTCTTGACTAGCTACATCATGCCCACCATGATTGGCGCCACAAGCACGATTGGCAGCCCCATCCGCCCCATCATTGGTAGTGGTATTGCCTCCATTGCTGGCTGCTTTGTGACCTCTGAAGGTGTCCCTTGAGCCCCCACGCCTGCTTGTCCCACCGAGGGCATGGGTGCCACTATAGGCGGCGCCTGACCGGCCAGCGATGTAGTCACACCAACGCCGCTTCTGCCCAAAATAGGTGCGATGCCAGCTGATGGCTGCCGCCTTGCTTGAAGGGCAAAGCTCTTCTTTGGAGCTAGCGCCAAAGGATTACGCCGTGCCACGATGCTACAAGAAACAAAAAGCATAAGTCACGATGAAATCTGACCAAAACAGGGAAAAATAGAGGAGCTGATGACTCACCTCGACACTGTCGGGCGACAAATACATTTGGGGGGGGGGCGAACCCCTAGACCTCTGCTCTACCTCATCGTGGCGAGGCTGTTTCAAACTTGCCCCTGCTCCTGGGCAGAGGGGCTCGCTCCCCTTGGATCTTGGGGCATGACAGTAGAGCCACCCACCTCTATTGGCACCTCAGGCGTGGTGGTAGATCTACCCACCCCTGTTGGCTCCTAGTGTAGGCCAATGGTCTGGCCCATCTCCACCAGCTCCTCAGACATGCCCTCCCCTCCATGGAATGGGAAGGGTCCTGACTCCTACAAGGACGAGCAGATACCTGTCAGCACATCCTTGCTCTCCAGGTCATCCCACTCGATGTCATCGACTGCCTCATCGTTGTCTTCCTCATCATCATTGTCGTCGCTATTGGTGTCCTCCCCTCGCTCCTGCACCCACAACATACGCTGCCTCTTCTTCCTCTTGTCCTCCTTGGCCTTCCTCAGCCGCTCGCCCTCGGCGCATTTCACCGCCCTCATGGACGAATCCCATGGCAATGGAGCCAGGTGATCCATGAGGATGAGGTCCCTTGGCTAGTCCCACCCCTCTCAATGTTATTATCAAGAGGTCAGGAGATCAATTAAAGAGGAGGCATGAGGAGGGGAAACTTACAAAGATGACATGGCCTGGATTCGGTTGCAATGGAGGATGTCCCAACAATGGGTAGACGAAATCAAGGGGGCACCCGCATCATCCCACCAAGCCTCCATCGCCTCCTTAATGCGCTGTGTGACCTTGGAGTGGGAGAGCGCTCCCTCGGCAAGTGTCGTCCCATCAAATGATGCCTCGGGCGCCATCGCATACAGCAGAAGCGCGTGCCTCATCAATGGCGCCACCATCCTCGTGTGGTAGGCCCCAATGATGCTCGACCCCTTTAGGCCACTCTCCTTTAGGATGCGGATGCTGGCGAGGTGGTTCTAGATCTTCTTCTTGTCCTTCTCTAGGACACCCCACTTCGTCCATGACTCTAGGGCTTCTTCAATCAGGCACTCGATGAACTCCAATAGGGGGGCGATGGCATCATTCTTGAGATAGAACCACTACGAATGCCACCCCTTGTTGGAGGTCAACAGCCGCATCGATGGGTACTCGCTAACCTAGTTGTTTCAGACATGGATGCTAGGGCATCCCATCGGCGTATGTTGCTCCTGCCTGCCGCTCTTCTCCCTCTTCTTTTGGAGGGTGACAGCAAAGAAGTGCCTCCACAGATCAAAGTGGGGACCGATCCCCAAAAATCCCTCGCACAGGGCGATGAACGCCACCATATGCTAGATCCCATTGGGATTGAGGTGCTGCAGCTCGATCTTGTAGTAATGAAGCAGCCCTCGAAGAAATTTGTGGGTGGGGGTCGTGAACCCATGCTCATGAAAGTGGGCGAACGACACCACATAGACATCGGGTGACGATGGCAACTCCTCCTTGTAGGGCAGCAACCACTCCTTGGCCGAGGTCCATGCATGGAGAAGACCATGATGGACGAGACCTTCTATGTGCTAGAAGGTAATGTCGGAGTGGCACCATGGATCCATTAGAGGTGGGGACAGTTGGATGCGGGCTCGATAGCGGTGGGGATGCAGAGACGGGGAACCCTAGGCGATTGGTGGTGGTGGTCGTGGCTGTGGAAGCAAGGAGGCAAGGTATAGAACCCTGGGGGTGAACCCTTTAGTTTTATAGGGGCGATGGATGTGAGGAAACCAACCATTCGCCTAGATCTCTGTGCCTACCCTGATCCACCACAACATCCCACCGTAGGAAGTGCGCATGCGATCCCTATCCGTTCCCTCAGAAAACTCGCTGGACATTTTGCCTCTCCGGAAGGGCCATGACTCGTCACAAGTAAGAGGAATACGAATAAAAAACACCTCTATGGCCCATCTGGTCCTAGGAGTTCAAAGGTTGGCCCATCAACGGGTTCAACAACCGCTCCAGGCACCATTAGGATAAGGGATAGAAAGGGATGGGCCCGTAAGCAGCTAGTACCTAGGCGCACGAGCGCCATGGGCATCCTGGCCTGCAATCAAGTCTCAGCTGGGTATGATCCATGGTTTCTTCCTGAAGGAAGGTAGAGAGCCCTCGGGATCGGTCGAATAGACCCGAGAACTATGTGGATTGACCGCTGAGAATCTAAAGTCGGTCACCAAGCTGGCCCTAGCCGGATATTCATGAATGGGATACTGGGACCCCAGTCGAACTAGCTAGCTAGCAAAACCACCAAATCTCATGGCCATACTCGTGAAGAGTCTGACCTCTATAGGGGGGAATCACCGTCCCCAGGACATGCCGTGGGCAACAAAAGAAGGCTAGGGCCCTCGAAGTTCTCCCTTTTGGAAAAACCTCCAAAGGAGTATTCTACTCCTCCACAAGCTCGGGGGCTACTGTCGGGGACAAATACTAGGGTACCCGAAGAGGAGCTAATAACCATCAACCTTGATTCATCCGAGCAGACAAGGGTGTGACTATAGCTCTTGCCGACCCCCAGGTACGCAAGCTCCGCCTCACCTGACCCCTGAGGGTGGCTCCACCTTGTCCGACCCATGAGGGTTGGCTCCTCCCCACTCGACACTGAGGCCGTGGGCTCCTCCTCGTCCAACCCCTAAGGATTGGCTCCGCCCCACCCAACACCGAGGCTGCAGGCTCCACCTCGTCTGACCCCTGAGGATTGGCTTCGCCTTGCCCGACCCTCGAGGGTTGGCTCCATCTTGGCCGGTACAGAGGGTTGGCTCCACCTCGTTTGGGATCGAGGCCGCAGGCTCTGTCTCGCCCGACAGAGACCCATACCACCGCCAACTACTCCAGGACCAAGCGTGTGGATCTAGGTCAAAGTTCTAACACCAGAGAAGCGATCGGCATGCCTCGATATGACCCATGGCTATGACAGGGCATGCCTAGGAACTCACAATAGGAACAGCATCGGACCTACCGGTACTATTCTGCCTAGCCCTCGTACGAATACTGATAGACGCGTCAGTTCACCGCAACATCCGTCGGGACAGAGTAAAGCGCCATGACTAGGAGACGACACTTGCACATGGCGCTAGTGATAGACAGAGACGTGACATGGAGCTATCCCTGTTGACGTCTACAGGATTGGTGAGACCCACATAAAGGAGAAGGACCCGACGATCCTGGAGGACTTCTTCTCCTTCACATTTTCCTCTCTTCCCTCCGCTGTAACCCCTGCTTTCCCTCAGCCTATCAAAGGGAAAGTAGGGCGTCCCATTAAAGGCATCGCACATCAGACACTCGATCCCCCAACTCATCCAAACCGATCGGAACTCATCACAACACACCACCAGAGACTTGGGACATGTCCCTCTCTCGACCGTTTGTAACCCCTACTACAAACCTTTAGTGCTAGTAACACGAGCAGCAACAATGAACTAGATGTAGGGACATTCTGCCTGAGCCAGTATAAACCTCGTGTCCTCTTAGCACACCATTGGGGCCAGACGCGCAATAATACAAATTTACTTGTTGGTGACAACTCGAAACACCGACAGGCGTGCGGCGGATGTGGCCTTAGCTGATGGGACATGGCCTGCCCAACGGGACGTTGCTTGGCTAATAGGACATGGCCTAGGCGGGGCCCACCACTACCATAATCCAGGCATGGGAAACAAGGTGCAACCGCACGCAAACGACCCTCCACCTTCCCAGGCAGGGTTTGGAGGGGCCCACCGATGGAATCTCCATCGAGGAGAGGCCAGCGGGTAACCTGAGTTAATCAGACGGCTCAAGTGGCCACAGAGAGACTGGTAAGGAGCAGTGGAATGCCCCATGCAGGTTATGCTGACTCCATCATGAACGACAGGCCCAGATTCCACTCGGACATATCCGATAGGAGCTCCCTAAACCCGTCACTCGAGCCATTGAGGTAACTTTACTAACCCCTATTTTACGTTTCTAGTACATAAGCATTCATTCTCATGCATGCATTTATACATCCAAATCATTGCATATGCAATCATTGTATCGAAACGCTTCGCATCGTGTCACAAAGCGGTAGTCGTCTTATTCGATATGAGCGGCAACCGACCGAGGTTCGAAGGCCAGCCCACGAAGGGCTCGAGGCTGCATCATGTCAAACAGAGCCAGGGGAGAAAACATAGATGAGCCCCAGCGGCACTCGCCTGACTCACTCAAGAGCGAATAGGGTCATCTCAACCTTCTCGTTCGATCCTGACCTCGAGCCGTTCCTATAGAATCCCATCAAAGGGAGGCCATCGGGCCACCTAAGTCACTCTCCGGAACGACACGGGCATCTGCTGGGAGGTGGGTTAAGGAGAAGTGGAGTGCCACATGAGGGCTATGCCAACTCCATCACGAACGACGGACCTGGATTCCACTCGGACATGCCCGTTAGCGAGCTCACCGAAGCCCGCTACTCGAGCCACTAAGGCAAGTGGCGTCAGCTCAACTCCTTCGGTTGTAGAAACCGTGGACGGGGTGACGTAGGAAATCAAGCGACCAACCCCTATGGGCCCCTAGTGGCTCAAGGGCTCGGGCCGCCAGATCCTGACTAAGGAACCCGACCGGCCGCACAGGTTGCGGTCAGAATAGACGTGGGTGAACACCCCGACCGGAAGAGACACAAGAGTCCGTAGCCCCAAAAGAGAGTACCAAGGTGCTCAGCCTCCGACCGACTCTCTAGTCGGCCGTAGGCTCGGGGGCTACACCCACCGGGTGCGCTCGCGCGCACCTGGCCAAAAATGGATTACCAACAAGTCTCCTCCTCAGGGGCTGGGCACCTATGTCTGCACGACGAGCCTCCGCGGCCTTTGCCAGTCCTCCATATGGAGGCTGGGCGCCTAAATCCTACTCGATTACCCTATGCGGTACAACAAACCAAGGAGGAAAAACACCGAAGTTCCAATAAGAGCCCGCCTCCACAGCACAATGGGCACATGAATTACAAAGGAAATACAAGCTTTCATTAAGCTAAAAACACAAGCCCCTAGCTTTTACAATATCACACAAAGCGTGTGCGAACAACCCCTTCACGGCTTCACAGAAGCCCCAAAGGGTCTCGGGGTTCCTGTCGAGTTTATAAACCCGAGGTCCCTAATAGACCCGCTTTCCTACAAAACTCAGCTCAGCAGGCGGCACAACGACAGCACGTGTCTGGGCCAACCCAGATACACAATGACAGGCCAAGACCACGATCTGGTCCCCGAACGGCACCTCCGGCCAGGAGATCTGATCGGAGGTGCGACCGGAAGGCCTGGCCGTGGTGGGACCGCAATCCAACTCCGACCCCCTTTCTCCGACCGAGAATACGCCAAGACCTCTGCTCGCTGCTCTTTCTCGACCGACACGGTCGGGGCCGACTGGGAACGATCGACCGGGGACGACTGCTCGGTGTGGGCCCTGGGAGCAGGCGGAGCAGATAAGGTAAGACGCTCAAGTCAATCGCAATACCAAGGACCCTACCCTGCCATGCCCTGCGTACCTACAGGACGGTGCCGTCGGAGCATGTCAGGCGAACAAGGTAGAGCCTGCCAGACGCGTATGAGCATAAACAATATTGTCGGCGTCGTCGTTTGCCGTGCCACGCGAACACTGTGCAGCCTGTCAGATACAACAGAGCATGAACGGTAAGGTGGGCGATGGCGACCATCCCGTACCCGATGGCGTGGGCAACAAGACTAGGCAGCGTCCGTATGCACTCTCTCTTTCTCTCTTACTTGTAAGGCCATCCCCTTCAACTATAAAAGTGGATGCACTCTCTCCTACCAGAAGGATCGAAGACTCGAAGACTAGAGGACAACAGCTCTAAAGCTCGACAGCTACACGGTATATACACTCTCAACAACTGATAAGCTCGGACACACAGAGCATACGCTCCAATACTTAGCGCACGTTTGAGCATCCGTCACTCTCTTCCACTTATTCAGAGTCCGACCGGGCCTCTAACACCTCATTCTCATTCCTTACTCGTTTATAACCCCACAGCAAACTTCGAGCACCAGGGCTCAGGAATAAAGTCACTGACCGACCTCAACCGGACGTAGGGCCTGTTGTCTGAACCCGTATAAATCATGTATCATTGAGTGCTAGGCTACATCCGATCACAAAGCACGGCAAAACTACAAATATTTATTTGTTGGCCACGTTTCGCACAGACAGATAGAGATAATGATATATCAGAAATTTTATTTTGAATATTCGAATTCAGATATGATATGGGTATTACATGTCTATGATTATTCAGACGTTAGTAAATAGTAATGTACTCCGTACGTCCTACGTCGCGCTTGCATTGCATCCCTCGATGAGGGCCGGCCGAGATCTGACGCACGTCGTGCCAATGCATTCGTTCCTCACTACCAGTAGCGTGAGATGATCTTAAGCCTTGTTTAGTTCCACCCCAAAATCCAAAAAGTTGCTACAGTATCTGTCACATCGAATGTTTGCGGCCCGTGCATGGAGCATTAAATGTAGATGAAAAAAAAACTAATTGCACAGTTTGGTGGGAAATTGTGAGACGAACGTTTTAAGCCTAATTAGTTAATGTTTGAACACTATTTACCAAATAAAAACGAAGATGCTACAGTAACCCCAAAATCCAAATTTCGCGAACTAAACAAGCCCTTAGACGAGGTGAGGCGCACGCTACTAGCTAGCTTACGCAGTAGTGACGCCGCACACCTCCATGGTCGGCGTTGGTTTTATGTACGCACTCATGGTGTGTTCCTGAATCCTGACGAACGGAAATATGGATGGGTGTCCGTCTTCCGTGCCATCCAAGAGTCGCGTACGTCACACAGTTTGTCGTCTGTGTGGACCGTGTCCGTGTCAACCGGCCGTGTCCTATACGGCCATACCCAAAAACCCATGCATCGAATTTCTAAAAAAAAAGCATCTCGCCAAGACCGACACAGGTAACTGCTTCTACTAAATTAAGACATCTCCTTATTAATATATTTCTTCTTAATTTAAGTATGTAAGACATCAATTCTTTGAGTACAGATAAACGTGTATTTATACACATTATACAAGATATATATGTTTAAATTTACACGTAATTATGATATGCCCCTATTGGAACTTAGCGTCCACAGTAGCACCGCTATCCGTGACCGCTACCTCAACACCAGTCCACTGCCAACCCGCTATACCCTATTTAGTACCTTGCTCTAGCTTTGCTGACTTGAGCAAAACCTAACACATCAACCGGGTTTTCTGAGTATGCAACTATGATAATAGCAGTGGCCTAAAATATTTGGCTGTCAAGAAATAGAAAAGTCTTTGATAATGTTACAACCTCATGTTCAACAATCAAAGATTTTCTTTTGCGAGTAAAGAGAGGCTTTATTAACTAGGCATAGCAGTGTTACAATCGTTTCTGAGGAAATCTATCGCACACGCAGGTGCTCCTTCCCACCTGGCCTCAGAAAATTTACAGCCTGTTCGGCTAGGGCTGAAACGATCGTATACGATCGTGGATTATTACTGCTAGCTGGTTTGGTGTAAGAGAAAAATATTGTTCTGGCTAGAAATTTACGATCGTTTATGACCAAACGAACAGGCCGTTACATTGCCTAGCTAAAGAAGCCAAAGCATTTGCTACTTTTGTTTCTCTCTCTCTTTACTTGGGATACTCTCCATTCACCTAGCAAATAGGTGAGACCCTTGGCCTCCGCGAGTACAACACTGATATCTGATTTATCCCTCTCCGGGCTGTTTAGTGCCGACATGATCCTCGTGCAGTCCGTCAATCAATAAAAAATAACTCTGTGCAAACATTAAAACTTTGGAAACATAGAAATAAGAAAGAATCAAGGAGAATAGCTACCAAGCATGGACACAAAATTGGGAACAAAGAACTAGAAATTCAAGAGCGACAACCGACTGAGACGATCAAGATGGATATAGATTGTATCTTGTTCCTTCATCTTCTTATTTTATTTCCTCTAGTTTTGACTTCTTTTTCTTCTTCCTGTTTTTCTCTCTCTTCCTATTGTTTTGCTTCTCTTTTCTTTCTTTGCCACCTTGGCTTTGCATATGTGCAACTGGCATTTTAGACTAATTCAAATTAGATAGGGACCTCCCCTCCTGACTTCCTCAAAAAAATGTTAGATACTAGATCAGAATCCAGATACTCAGTTAGATATATGTTAGTATCCGGCTATTCGTTGACTAAAATCATCCATTCGTATTTGTGTCCGACACTCTGACACGAATTCGAATTTGAGAAAAAAAACGTTATCTATTCTAGATAGCATGTTCGTTTGGCTGTGGCTTGTCGTAAACGATCGTAAATTTTTAGCCGGAACAATATTTTTCTCTCACACAAACCAGCCAGCAGTACTTCTTCACAAATCAGCAACGATATGAACCAGCCAACCGAAAAGCCCGCAAACTTTTCTTATATGTCCGTTGTCACACCTAGGTAGGACGTGACGTACTATGCTGCAGCTGTTTTGACCTTTGCATGCAGCGAGAAACCCTAGAGGCTAACACGGCTAGCTAAAACAGTAAAACACGGACCATACATTGCATTTTCTGATATAATTTATCAATTTCTGACCAAACATGTCATGTGCTCTGAAGTCTGAACAGCGAGCGTTTCGAGTGAACAAGGTCCTACCCGAGGAGTAGTGCTGTACATTTACAGCGGGGGATGACGAAAATTTTTGTAAAATGCATTGTACCACTTTTTGTTGTTATTTAATAATTAGTGTCTAATTATAGTCTAATTAGGCTTAAAAGATTCGTCTTGTGAATTTCGTCTAAACTGTGTAATTAGTTTTATTTTTTATTTATATTTGGGTTAAGTCCAATTTACACCCTTCAACTTGCAGCAAAGTTCGGATTTCAACCTCAAACTTCAAAACCGGACAACTTTGGTCCTCCAACTCTCGAAAAAGTTCAACTTTCAACCTTCTGGACGGTTTTGTAGGTGAACAGTAACATTTGATATTTTCGGAAGCGCCAAAATTTTATATTATTTTTTCGAGCATTTTAACGTCCTCAAATGAAAAAACTCAAAACTACAAAGTTGTAGATCTCATCGAGGTCTACAATTTATATATAAAAATTATCTTCATCCGACATCGTATTGAAGGGTTTTCTATTTTTTAAAATTTGAGTCTCATCACGCGATAAAATATGGTGCTGAAATTTTATATTATTTTTTCGAGCATCTTACTGTCCTCCAATGAAAAAACTCAAAACTACAAAGTTGTAGATCTCATCGAGGTCTACAATTTACATATAAAACTTATCTTCATCCGACATCGTATTGAAGGGTTTTCTATTTTTTGAAATTTGAGTCTCATCACGCGACAAAATTGTTTCACGCGTGATGAGACTCAAATTTCAAAAAATAGAAAACCCTTCAATACGATGTCGGATGAAGATAATTTTTATATGTAAATTATAGACCTCGATGAAATCTACAACTTTGTAGTTTTGAGTTTTTTCATTTGAGGATAGTAAGATGCTCGAAAAAATAATATAAAATTTCAGCACCATATTTTATCGCGTGATGAGACTCAAATTTCAAAAAATAAAAAACCCTTCAATACAATGTTGGATGAAGATAATTTTTATATGTAAATTGTAGACCTCGATGAGATCTACAACTTTGTAGTTGAGTTTTTTTTTCATTTGAGGACGTTAAGATGCTCGAAAAAATAATATAAAATTCTGACGCTCCCGAAAATATCAAAAGTTACTGTTTACCCGCAAAACCGCCCAGAAGGTTGAAAGCTGAACTTTTTCGAGAGTTGGAGGATCAAAGTTGTCCGATTTTGAAGTTTGAGGTTGAAATCCGAACTTTGCTGCAAGTTGGAGGGTGTAAATTGGACTTAACCCTTTATATTTAATGCTTCATACATGCGTCCAAAGATTCGATGTGACGAAGAATTTTAAAAAATTTTACAAAAAATTTTACAAAATTTTCTGGAACTAAACTGGACCTAGGCACCAGAGGAAGGCTACTGACTACTGAGAGGGTGCATGCCAAATGCTCAGAGAGTCACATTAGGCGCGATTGGTCCCCTTCTGGGTACCGACTGGCTCGGTCCTCCGGAGACAGGCTCTCACGGGCCAGCAGCGCGCGAGCCAGGCTCCGGAGAAACCATCCAGTGTCGTTTCTCGGGAGCCAGGGTATCTTTATAAGATTTTTCGTCACATCGAATTTTTGGACGTATGCATGAAGCATTAAATATAAATAAAAAGTAAAACTAATTACACAGTTTAGACGAAATTCACGAGACAAATCTTTTAAGCCTAATTAAACTATGATTGGACACTAATTGCCAAATAACAACGAAAGTGCTACAATACAATTTCACCAAAAATTTCGCCAACTAAACCAGCCCCAGGCTAAGCGCGGATTTCTGCACAGTGCACGCGAAGGCACCGAGTTAGACGGAGATGCAAGCAACCAATCGCCCTCAGCCCTCGTTTAGTTGGGCCGATTCGGCGCCGGCAAGGCACTGTAGTACCCTGTAGCGCACTGTAGCATTTCGTTTGTATTTGGTAATAATTGTTCAATCGTTGACTAATTAGGCTCAAAACGTTCGTCTCGCAAAGTACAACAAAACTGTGCAATTAGTTTTTGATTTCGTCAACATTTAGTACTCCATGTATGTACCATAAATTTAATGTGATGAAGAATCTTCTTTTTGCATAGTGTCAAAGTTTAGATTTTGGTGGAACTAAACCGACCCGTTGCATGCGCTGAGTCTGGCTGGCGGTGCTGCAACCAACCAATCACTCGTCAGGTGCATGCGCCGAGCTTGGTCAGGCCTTATGCAAGCAACCAAACGCGCCCAAACACATTTACTGCGGTCCTAGCTAGCCTGTTAAAAGAGAGAAAGAGAGATAATGTGACTCAGACAGTGAGACCGACACACGTATGTTTGTAGTGCATGTAATAATTCAATGTATAGTAATACTCCTATGTAGTATTGGACAAATGGAAATGACTGCAAATGTGTCCGGAGAGTGACCTGGATTGTGCTACACGTGACGTGAGCCATAGGACTTTATATCTATCGAGAGATGCACACGCACACCAACCGAATTTTCAGGAAGAAAGCTGCATGCACAACGGACGGGACGTCCGAGCGCACACCGTCCATTTCTGGGCCGGCAACGCATATATAGATCGGATAAGCTCTCACTATTTCTTGATTTTGATAATTCTTTTAACAGTTTTTTACGTTGTCGTCTTTAAGCTTTTTGTATATTTATATTATATATACTAATTACTATACTCCTGTAAGAGGAAACAGTATTCCCACTAGCTAAATTCTTGGAGAGCCAGCAGAGCCCTAGCATGGGCGCGCGCGCATGGTCTTTTTCGAGTAAAGTCAGACACACACCGATACATCACACACGCACTCAGGCAGGCGCACTCAAAACACACACAGCACACAAATACTGTGTACGGTTGAAGGTTGTAAAGGTCGCACGAGGATTGAATTTATACCACCGATGGAAAGCGGTTGTGTGTTTATGAATGGTGGGCAACAACAAGGTTTAAACATGGTTGTGTACTGCAACGCTGTCTATGGTCACGTACGGGCCCACGAAAAAGTACGTCAGTCCTACCACGTCTCATATCAGTCGTATTTTGAAGGCTCCATTTAGCACACCTCAGCTTCATCACTAAAGCTTTTTTTTTTGAGTTTTACCTTGAAGAGCAGCTTTTTCGGTAGCTGAGCTGTTTTAGTAATCTTGTTAGGCGAAATAACTCATGAGTGAAGAAAAACGAATAAATTACCATAATGCCTCTAGCCTTCTCCTTCCTTCTCTATTTTTCCTCTCTTCTTCCCGTGCTTTCTTCCCCGTTTCGACCGCGTCAAAGGTGCTCGGCGCTGACCCCACAACCAGCCACGACCTCCGACAGCCGCGCCCTACGCTCCCCGGCGGCTACGCCCCGGCTCCCCGGCAGCCGCGCCGCAGCCCTGGGTGGTCGCCCCCCACCACGACGGCAGCGCCCTAGGCTCCCCGGCGGTCGTGGCTCCCTAGCGGCGGTCGCACCATGGCTTCTCGGTGGGCTGCGCTCTGGTGCCACAGCGGACCACGCTCCGGCGAGTCATGCTCCGGTGGCCGCCGCTAACTCCCGTGAGCGTGCACTCTCTCTGCATTTGGGCAAAAGCAATACTTTGTGCACAGTAGGGCCCACATACGAGAGATGAAGCTGGAATAAGCTACTATTTTTAGCTTCATTCTAACTTATGTCTTTGTGAGAGGAGGAGAAAAACAATTTCACCCATAAAACTATTTTAAAAAAAGAATGTTTGACAAAAAAAAAAAACAGTTCACAACAGCTCATGAAGCTATTGGTGAAGTTGTACTAAACATACCCTTAATCAATTAAATGCCACCTGATCAAACTATACATAATACGGTCCAGCAAAAGTACGCACGTGGTGCGTTGTGATCGAACTATATACGTACGTACACAACAGTTGCCATACATTCAACACCAACTATTTGAGAATACTAGCATCTCTATTCTATCTCGAGCTATAATGTGATCCTCTTTGCATTGGCAGGACTTAGGCTTTTCTAAGCCCGGAAAAACCACTACCGAAAACAGTAGATATACCAAGTGCCTGAGGGTTTGCAGAATGCATCCTATCAGGCACTCGGCAAACCTGTTGTGTGCCGAATGCCGCCGTGAAAACATTCGGCAAACATATTGCACTCGGTAAAAATCATATTTGCCGAGTGCATCAAAGTAAACACTCGGTAAATCATAACGAAACACTCGGCAGACATCAGGCACTCGGTAAAATAGCAGCATGTGCGTCGGCCATGCAATGGCCACCAGCTTGAGCGCCCAGCCGTTAGCACTTTGCCGAGTGTCCGTTAGTGACACTCGGCAAAGACATTATTTACCGAGTGTTTCTTTATGGCACTCGGCAAATTAATCATTTTGCCGAGTGTTTTGTGTTGGCTCTCGGCAAAGCCTAAACTTTTTTTCCCTCTTCTGTCCTTGAAACTTTTTCTACTCTCTGCATAAAACATGTGGTACTTCATGTTAAGATTTGGTATATTTCTAGAACCGTTTGTTATATTTAATTAATTTATTGCATTTCAAGGAATTTTTTGGTATAAGTCAAATTTGAACTTTAAGTTATTCAAATAATAGAATAAAATTAGTAGAAAAATGGTATTCATGTTATTGAGTCTGGTGTGAGGCCTGACCAGGGAAATAAAAAGAAATTTCGAACATCTTGTTCAGGAAACACGACCACGAACGTGTAGCCGAATGGTTTTTAA
Organism: Miscanthus floridulus; assembly: GCF_019320115.1. Taxonomy (NCBI): domain Eukaryota; kingdom Viridiplantae; phylum Streptophyta; class Magnoliopsida; order Poales; family Poaceae; genus Miscanthus; species Miscanthus floridulus. Next base: position 154,362,264 of record NC_089580.1, on the reverse strand, counting down.
ATTCTAAAAAAACAAACGAAGTCTGAAAATCATGAGATTTGTCAAGATCTCGTGATATCATATGTGGAGGCCATGGTAAAAAAATGGAGAAGATTTCGGACAATCTGTCACATACGATGTTTACAAATCAAGGTATATCAGAAGAAGAATCGTAGCGTTGAGAAGGATTCGATAAGATTTAGAGTCAAAGTGACGGTCGAATTGGGGTTTGACTTTAGAACTTTTTGTATAGGCAATAGAGAACATAGATTGATTCATGTGTAATTTTGGTAAATTTTTTTGGATCCGTTCGATAATTTTAATTTGTTAAGTGCAATTATAGAATTTTAATTGATATACATTGAATTTAAGCGATAAACTACATGAAATAATAAGTTTTTTTTTCACTTCTACCCTTGAAACTTTTTCTACTCTCTACATACAACATGTGGTACTCCATGTTAAGATTTAGTATATTTCTAGATCCGTTTGCTATATTTAATTAATTTATTGCATTTCAAGAAATTTTTTGTTATAAGTCAAATTCAAACTGCAACTGATTCAAATAATAGAATAAAATGAGTAAAAAAATAATATTCATGTTATTGAGTCTGGTGTGAGGCTTTACCCGGAAAATGAAAAGAAATTTCGAACATCTTGTTCTGAAAACACGACCACGAATGTGTGGCCGAATGGTTTTTAAATTCTAAAAAAAGCAAACGAAGTCTGAAAATCATGAGATTTGTCAAGATCTCGTGACATCATACGTGGAGGCCATGGTAAAAAATTAAGAAAGTTTCGGACAATCTGTCATGTACGATATTTACAAAGGTTCTCAGAAGAAGAATTGTAGCGTTGAGAAGGATTCGGTAAGATTTGGAGTCAAAGTGACGGTCGAATTGGGGTTTAACTTTAGAACTTTTTGTATAGGCAATAGAGAACATAGATTGATTTATGTGTAATTTTGGTAATTTTTTAGATCCGTTCGATAATTTTAATTTGTTAAGTGCAATTATAGAATTTTAATTGATATACATTGAATTTGAGCGATAAACTGCATGATATAATAAGTTTTTTTTTCACTTCTAGCCTTAGAAACTTTTTCTACTCTCTAGATACAACATATGGTACTCCATGTTAAGATTTGGCATATTTCTAGATCTGTTTGCTATATTTAATCAATTTATTGCATTTCAAGGAATTTTTTGGTATAAGTCAAATTTGAACTGCAAGTGATTCAAATAATAGAATAAAATGAGTAGAAAAATGATATTCATGTTATTGAGTCTGGTGTGAGGCCTTACCCTAGACATGAAAAGAAATTTTGAACATCTTATTCAGGAAACACGACCACGAACGTGTGGCCAAAAGATTTTTAAATTCTAAAAGAGCAAAGAAGTCTAAAAATCATGAGATTTGTCAAGATCTCTTGATATCATACGTGGAGGCCACGGTAAAAAATTGAGAAGGTTTTGGACAATCTGTCACGTACGATGTTTACAAATCGAAGCATCTCAGAAGAAGAATCGTAGAGTTGAGAATGATACGGTAAGATTTGGAGTCAAAGTGACGGTCGAATTGGGGTTTGAATTTAGAACTTTTTGTACAGGCAATAGAGAACATAGATTGATTCATGTGTAATTTTGGTATTTTTTAGATCCGTTTGATAATTTTAATTTGTTAAGTGCAATTATAGAATTTTAATTGATATACATTGAATTTGAGCGACAACTGTATGAAATAATAACTTTTTTCACTTCTGCCCTTGAAACTTTTTTCACTCTCTACATACAACATGTGGTACTCCATGTTAAGATTTGGTATATTATAATGGAATAATATTGGTAGAAAAATCAAATGAAAAAGAAGGAAATGAAGGAAAATGAAAAAAGTGGATTTGCCGAGTGCACCTGGTTTGGCACTTGGCAAATATGTGGTTTGCTGAGTGTCATATCTAGGACCCTCGGCAAACTCCCCACACCTGGCCCTACGCACAGTATTTTAGGGTTTAGGAAAAGGAGGATACGAAGGGAAATGAGAAAAAAACCTTGGTTTGCCGAGTGCTCCTAATCTAGCACTCTGCAATGATGGGTTTGCCGAGTGTCAAATCTGGGATACTCGACAAACATCTTTAAGGGTCCCACACATACGCAGTTTAGGTATTAAAAATTAAAAAAATGGGGGTTTGCCGAGTGCTAGATTGCGGGCACTCGGCAAACCTCCCTCGTAACCACCCCAATCCCGCACCCGGCCGCACACACTCAAACTTAACACACAGCCACACGCCCGAGCCCGTCCACACCGACGTCCAGCCCCACCACCCGCCCACACCAGCCCCCGGCGCCGCCCACCCACACCCACCGACGCCGCTGGTCTCACACGCCACCGCTCGCTCACACCCGCCGACGCCGCTAGTTCTGCGCCAGCCCACACCGCCGACCAGCCCCGTCGCCCGCCCACACTAGCCCTTAGCACTGCTTGCCCACACCAGCCCTCGGCACCGCCCGCCCAAACACCGCCGCTGAAGCCCAACGTCGCCATCGCCTCAGAAGCCTGACGCCGCCACGAAAGCTCGATGCCACGCCCCATGACCGCTGCCGTCCCCTCCATCCCTACATGCACCCGGTGGCTGGCACCCCCCGTTGGTCGGTGCCTAGTGCCCTCTCCCAGCCTCTCGCGTCCACGCCGGCCTCTCGTGTGCCATCCCCGTGACCCTGCTGGCCTCCCACGCTGCGATGGGCGTTGTCTCTAGCCTCCCGCGACCCCGCTGGTCTCCCGTGCCGCCAGGAGACGAAACTCTCCCACATTAAGCACTTCTCTAAGCATTTTTTCTTGCCCTCTTTTTTTCTAGACTTAGTTCCAAACTTCCAATCAATCAAGTGCTCGATGAAATTCCATTGTTAATATTTTCATGGATGTCTCATGACTGTACCTAAGTTCAAGAAGATGTTAGGCTTGGATCCATTGGTCACAGTAAACATACTGGCTCATGGAAAATTGATGAATTTTAGTTGCACTCATTGTCTTTCTCAAGTGAGTACTACAAAATTGATGATTTGCTTTTGGGGTTCTTGGTATATATTGACATCGATAAAAGTTCTGAGATTCGGTGCTTAGGCATTAATCTATTCATGTGATGTTTTAGTGTCAAGCCCTTCTTGTACTATGCATCCTGATTGTACACAATTCTAGGATTGCTTTATCTAGTAACTAGCATCTCGTTGTGTTCTTAGTCCCTAATGCAATTCAGCGGAATTGTCGAGCCGGCCTACATGTGGGCCCACTATGTCATTGTCCCCGACACCCCTGATTGGGATGGCAGGGTATTTGCTGATAAGGCATAGTGTGTTAAGGCCGAGCTTTGGGTAAGTCTTTCTCACACTACATTGCTTAATACATCACATTAATTGGACATTCTTGAAATAATGACTGGATACATCATGTCTATATATATGCATGATTTCTTTAGATGTGAGGAGGGATACGAGGCCAGGGCAGATGTTGTGGCTGACAAAGCCACCAAGAAACTCGTCAAGGACATGCACTATGAGGAGCGCATCCAGGCCGTGATCCAATACCACGCAAAAATTCTTAGAGAGGATCCCTAAAAGGGCGGCAAGAACCATGAACCTGACCTTGGAACAATACCTAAAGGTAAATATAGAATATTAATACTTATTTTTTCTGAGATTAATTACACTTAATTTCATCTTCTTATATGTCATACACTTGATGACATAGGTGCCTACGTGGTGGTGCGCCTACGATCTGCAGTGCTGGGCCCGGATGGTGGATAGGTGGTGCAACCCTGCGTGGGAGGAGAATCACAATGCTTGCTGGGAGCAGGGTTTGCTGATGCTGGGTGCACCACACCATCAAGGCAACCTCAACCGCTCAGAATATCTGGCTAGATGGGTACGTGAATTCATTTATTTATTCTAACGCTCAACACTGTATAATTTCTAATCATGTTGTTTTTTTTGTAGTTGGCGTCACATGGTGGCGAGCCTTGCTCCTAATTCATGGCATATGCTTTGGCCCACAAGGGGAAGGCGACGTCCGACGTCTCCTACAACCCGAAGGATCCACCCTCGGCATACAACAATGAGTCCGTCCATAGCCGCCTTGATGGATACACATCGATGGCAAAGCAGGTCCATGGCCAAGAGTACAATCTGAGCGCCCACGACCTTCATGGAGAAGTGGTCATGAGGGTGGGAGGAGGCAAGAAGCATGGCCGGTTCTGGATTGGCGATGGCACCATCAACACGGCCAGTACTCCCACTCTCTCCTAGATTTGAGCATAGAGCACGGGTTCCAGTCCGGCGATACGCCCACGGCCAAACTCTACATGGTTCCAGATGAACGCACTCCAGGTTATTTCTATTTTATTTCATCGTTCATTGATTTTTACATACTTTTGGATTGCATTGTAATATTGGGATGAAATATTATAGGCTCAACTAGAACAAGAAACGAGGCGTCGGGAGGAGCTAGAGGCGAAGATGGAGGCAGAGCGATAGAGGATGGAGGCAGAACGGCAGAGGATGGGGGCAGAGTGGTAGAGGATGGAGCTACAGATGTTTGAATATATGAGATGTGTTTACGCTGCAATCGGTCAACCTCCACCACCGATGCCAGTCCCTCCTCCTCAACCTGCTCCAAACACTATTTTAGGCACTGTGAGTCGCTTTACAACCTTATAATCATCGTTTCTAGTTTATGCAGAATCAATCTTACAAAGATGCCCAGACATTAGAAACTTAGTGACTAATACTATATGTTTGTTACCAACTAATACTTAAGCAATCATACTAGAGCATAATGCAATTGAGAAGATATTGCTGATAGTTAAAGGGTTATACTAGTTAGGCAGCAGAGAGACCATACATGTTGTTCAATCCTGACTCACACTTGCAATCTCTTCTCTTTTGTGCTGTTATGATTTGTTTTTCTTTGGAATGGAACTCAAATTTGCTCAAATTTGCTGGAATGGAGTAACAATGCTCATACATTTAAGCAAATTTGAGTTCCATTCCAAAGGAAAACAAATCATAACAGCACAAAACATAGAAAATAAAAACTCCACTCCAACCCAAGGGAAAGAATCTTTGCTCTCACTCTCTTGCTATGCTTGCTTAGATTCCTATGGCTTCTTCCCACCATTCTAAACATCTCAAAGTATCAATTGTTGTGTTTTAGAATCTATAGTTTTTCACTATCCACTATATCCTATTTCAGTGGTTAAGGAATCTCAAATGATCATCATCTAAACTAGGAGGACAACCATCTAGCAGTCTCTAGAGTTTCTGAAATATGCCCCCCTTAATCTGTATAGCACGTGGATAGTTTATCATTACTGAGAACTGTGAAATCTTTAAAGAATCTAGGGCATGCTTGAAATGTGACAATGTAACAGAGATTTTACAGGAAAGGTGGCAACAAAACACGTCAATATACTTTTCTTCATGCAAGGTGACTAAAATATTTAGATAGTTCAATTTTACCTGATCGTTGACGAAACAAGCAACACAAGAATTGTGGCAGAACCCATGAAGTGGGTTAAGTAATCTCAAATGGTCATCATTTCAACCAGGAGGACAACCATCTGGCAGTCTATGGTGTTTCTTAAATATGCCCCCTTTACCTGTATAGCACATGGATAGCACCATTACTAAAAATTGTGAAATCTTTAAGCAATCTAGGACATATTTGGAATGTAACAATGTAACGGATTTCATAGGAAATCCCATAGGGTCAATCTGAACCTATAGTTCAAATGGACTATTCTCTAGACAACAGAAAGAACAAAACTTGGTTGGAACTAATAGAGCTCCATATTTGCGTGAGGTACCCTAGGAAAGCAACGTCACCAGACAACTGCAGAAAAAACAAGCTTGCTTGAAACTAATAAATCTCATTAGTTGTGGTGTACTAAAAAAGAGATGAGCATATAGCCCAAATGATGAAAATGTATAGATCATTGTCACTTCCTTCTTGAATGAAGTTGTTGTGTGGTAGTTAACACAAATAAATGTTTTCATGGCATACCTTGTCTACTTTTGAAGATGAAGACTCAAGTTCCCATGTAGCATGTTCGTAGCCCAGATCCTTCCATTCCAGTAGCCATCCGACATTACAGTATATAAATTTAGCACCTAGTAAGATAAAAAAAATCTACTTCTTTTGTAGGGGTAAGTAATTCTCTTGAACAGATGGTGTGGTTCAGCTCATTCCTGCATCCACCTTATCGTCTAAGAAATCAAATTTAGAAACTCACCCATCAACAAGCATACCTTTACATAGGCTAAAATCCTCTGAAAAAAATAAGCAATTGGATTCCTCACATGAGTAGTCACCCTTTCTTAATGAATCCTCTTACTAACTTTGGAGATAAGATCAGAACCTTGTGGAGTGTTATAAACTATATCACCTTCTGAAATCCGCTGATTATGTACATGAGGTGGATTTTGATACCTAACAAAGCATTGCTTCCTGTTGTGTAGTCCTAAAATGGAACTGCCTCATGAGCAAGATTCTAAAATGCAAAACAAAGAATGCAGGCTAAAAATTGATAAAAAAACATGATGCAAACTCATAGTTCTCTAACCAAAAGTCTTAAAGGAAATTGCATCTACCTATGCTGGCAGTAATCGATAGTTCTATTAACAGAGCCATGCAACTATATGCACAATCTAACTTAAAACTACGGTTCGAATACTATTTGTAGACAAGGCACACATCCAAAATAGCACAATCAATAGAACATGAGATTCAGAACGCATGGCTGAACTTTCAGTTTTCAAACATGAGAATGGTAGACATCAGTGAAGCACGTAGACTGAAAAGTGAAAATGGCCATCCCAAGCCCTGCATCCAAAAATGTTTGGTCCTGCTGAAATTGCCATGCCCGTACTCATCGTAGGGTTCCTGTTTGTGCAGACATTGATGGAAAAAAGCAGCAGAAAATTTTGGTTCGGTATTTGGTATTTAAGAAAGTTTTAGTTTCTATTAAAACACATAGGATGCTATCTAGCATTTGGGTATTCAAGAAAGTGTAAGTTTTAGGATATAACCAAGAAACAATAAACCATTTACACAGTCCATAACATTTTGGTTCTATCAAATATAACTGGATTCAAGTATATGTGATTTGCACCTATTGAGACCCTCATAAAGAATTTTTTCTGGGATCAAACACAAATATTGCCATGCATCTCATCTCACATGCAAATAAAATTAAGTAGTTGGCATGTATCTAGCTGTCAGCATATCTCACATGGTGATCTCATCTGACTTGCAGATAAAATTCACATTTCGTTGAAGAAAGAACTCCAATGAAACAGTAGTGTGGGAAGAGTGAGGAGAGAGGAGAGAGGAGGGCGACGGCAGTGGAATCACCGGATCTGGTGGGTGGTCCACCCAGGCCGCTGCATCGGGACGATCGCAACCGGGGGCCACCCAGGCCGCCGCGCCGGGGGCGGCCGTGCCGAGGCTGCCGCAAACAGCAGCTAGCCATGGTGGAGCCACGTCACTAGGGCTGGGGGTTGACCGTGCTAGGATGCCAAGAGGGTGGAGCGGCGGTGCCGTTGCCTCGGTGGCGTCATGGCGAGCAGCGGCGGCGCCATTGCCTTGGCACGGTGCGCCGCGGAGCCGAAGGGATAGGCGGAGAGAGAAAAGGGGCACGGGGCGGCACGGGTGGAGGCGGAGGCGGAGGCGGCGAGGTTGGGGCGGAGACGGCCGATTTGGGAGAGATATTTTTTCTCTAGCCTTACAGAGGATGGCACGTGGACAAGGAACAGTAACAGAAGGTGGAGTAAAATGAGACCGTGAAAATGAGATCAAACGCTACAGATTAATTCCGCTATCATGGCTAGCCTAAGCGGCCGCCAAACTCCGCTGGCTTGATATAAGTAGATACATAAGTGTAATAAAAGTTACTCCCTCCATCCCTGAAAAAATAATTTTTTAGACTAAAAATTTGTCCATAAATAAATAAATTTCTAGACTCTCACCACCCCATCAGACCAATTTATTTCCTTGGAAATTTCCAGCTCTCAGCGTACCCATTTATTCCTACATGACATCATGCTTCAATGGTTGATATAGCGAACTGAGCCTAGCTCAGTCTTTGTGGTGGAACCTGTCCAACTCGGTTCAAGTCTTCGACTTGGCATGTGTGCTTGTATTTTTCTAGATTTATTCCAGGATTTAACAACGTTGTGCTTTCAGTGGTAGACGACGTTCCTGTCGACAACGATGCATCTGTGGTGACTTTGTTAATTTCGAGATGTGCCGGCACAGTCTTTCGGAGGTGCTCATACCGGTAGGGTTTGCGTACGTGTGTTCATAGGGGTGAGTGTGCGTACGTGTTGAGCGCCTATGTCTGTACTTGTGTAATTAAAAAAAACAATATTTAATATATTATTGGAAACACAAAAACTTATTGCTCCAACTTCTCGGTAATTGGTGAGTGCAGTTAAAGTTAAAAAGCTTAATAAGGGATAGTTAAGGGTGGGCGTTCGGTTCTCGGTTCGGTTTCGGTTCGATTCTCTTGGTTATTGATGAAATTCGGTTCCTGGAAAATGGGAACCGATCGGTTCCAAAAAATTTTAGGAACCGAGCATTTCGGTTCTTGGTTATTTCGGGTCGGTTCCGGTTCTAACCGAACTAACCGAATTTTTTCAGAAGACCTCAGGACAACAATAAATATACCTGTTGTAAGGCAAATTTATGCAACACTATGTTCATTTTTCATAATAATAATGCATAAAAAAATAATAGCAATACAGTAACACAAATATATAGCAGTTCAAATATAAAACACTACACATAAACCAAACATAATCTTACAAATACAAGTAAGTGAAGTATAATTCATGTAATTCGGTTCTTTCGGTTAATTTGGTTAACCAAGAGTAGGAACCGAATTTTTTTCGGTTATTTCGGTTCCTCAATATCGGGAACCGAATTTTTCGGTTCCGGTTCTTCTGGTTTCGGTTTCGGTTTTTTCGGTTCGGTTTTCGGTTCTCGGTTAAATTTGCCCTGGGCGAGGGATAGTAACATCTTTTCTCTTGTGTGCTAATATAATCTGTTCTAAATTTGCTAGCAATCTTTTCTCTCAGGACTGAGAGAGTATATATATAAAGGTAAAAAGGCAGAATAATTTAGAATAGAGGCAGTACCTTATTGCAGTGACTGTCCGGATTACGCTCTCAGAAGATATGGATCGATGATCTGTCATTACCGGTAGTAGGACTGTAGGAATATTTATTTAGCTAGGAGCTCGATCTGTGATTACAGAAATGGCGCCCAGCTATGCTGGCTGTGGTTGCGCGCGGTCTACTGGAGTACGTCCTGGAGCACGCACCGCCACCGGCCGGCGAGCGGTCCAGTCCAAGGCATGCGAGATCGAGATGTATGTGAGGCCTGCTTTTTGATGTGACGCACGTCGGGCCAGTGGCGTGGTGAGGTGAGACGGCGGACGAGGCGAGGCTGCTTGCTACAACTAGCTACTAGCAGTCTAGTAGGGTGGTTCGTGACGCCTTTCTGCTTCTGCACACGTCCATGGTCGGCGTTACGTTACGTTCGACTATTCCAAATTATAAGTGATCTCAAGAATATTGAAGAGTTAAAATATCTCAAATTTGACCTAAATTATAGATAAAAAGAATATAATTAGAAGGAATATTAGATATATTGTATTGGACCTCATGGACTGATTATATAAGGTACATAGGACTAACACCTCACATGACAGACAATGTGGTACTATTCCTATTTACTCTAACATCCCCAGTCACAGCGGGAGCGCTAAAGACGTTGAGACTAGAGAAGAAGCTAACGAGCTAACATCCTCCCGCAGTCATAACAGTCAATGCGCCGAGTATGCTGTGGCTGGAGAAGAAGCCGATGAGTCCTCGTACAAGGCGGTAGCCCTTTGTGCTGATGTTGAGGTAGCCGAGCGTGAGGGCGTAGTAGTGTCGGTGTTTCGAGTTACCACCGACGAATAAGTTTCTAGTATTGCGCGTCTGGCTCGGATGGTGTGTTGAGAGGACACGAAATTTATACTGGTTCGGACTGAAAGTCCCTACGTCCAGTTCATCGCTGCTGCTTGTGTTACTAGCACTGAAATTTTATGGTAGGAGTTACAAATAGGCGAGATAGGAAAAGAATCCCAACTCTCTGGTGGAAGGAGTGAACGGGTGCTGAGAGCTCAATCGCTGCTCAGCCGTGTGTTCATATCGTGCTCTTGTGCGGATCTAGATCGGATCTCAATGAGTCGATCGGTCCAGATCGGATCCCCTTCATGGGACACCCTGCTTTCCCTTTTATAGGCCAAGGGAAGGCACGGGTTACAGCGGAGCAAAAGAGAAACGATAGAGAAGAAGGCCTTTAGGATCGTCGGGTCCTTCTTCTCCTTCATGCGGGTCCCGTCGATCCTGTAGATATCAACAGGGACAGCTCCACATCGTAGCCCTGTCTGTCACTGGTGCCATGCGCAAGCATCGTCTGCCGGTCATGGCATTCCATCCCGTCTCGGCAGACGTCGTGGTGAACTGACACGCCTGTCATCGTTCATACGAGGGTTAGACAGAACAACACCGGCACGCTCGACGCTGTTCTTGATGTGAACCCTCAGGTATGGCCCGTCATGGCCACAGATTACATCATGGCGTGCTAGTCCCTTCCTTGGTGTCAGAGTTTTGACCCAGGCCCATACGCCTAGACCTGGGGTTGTTGGCGACGGTATGGGACCCCGTCGAGCGAGACGAAGCGCTTACCCTCGGGGTCAGGCGAGGCGGAGCCCGTGCCCTCAGGGTCGGGCAAGGCGGAGATCGCGGCCTCGAGGTCGGGCGAGACGAAGATCGTGGCCTCAAGGTCGAGCGAGGCGGAGCCCGCCCCTAGAGGTCGAGCAAGGTGGAGCCCGTGCACCAGGGGCGGTTGGAGCTGTAGTCACGCTCTTGACTACTCAGAGGAATCAATGTTGATGACCATTAGCTCCTCCTCTTCGGGTACCCTAGTATTGGTCCTCGACGGTAGCCGTCGAGCCTGCGGAGGAGTAGAATACTCCTTCAAAGGTTTTTTTTTCAAATGGGAGGACTCTAAGGGCTTCATCCTTCTTTTGTCGCCCATGGCGTGCCCTGAGGACGGTGATTCCCTGTCATCATGATCGAACTCCTCGGGGGTATAGGCATGAGATTTGGTGGGTCAGAAAATTTCTTTCCTGATTCTGACCCCTACGGGGGTCTATCGTTCTATGACCGCGTGTTCGGTCTCCTTACGAGTCCAACTTTCATCGAGCCCCTGCCCGTAGCAGGGGTCTAGTCGAGGGCCAGCTCATCTTCATGATCGTCTTCCCTTAAGCGTCTTTTTCAATAAAAACGGAGGGGCTGAGGCGTGCCATAATTTTCCTCTATGTACGAATCATGGTGCTCGGTGAGCTGTTAACGGGCTAGTCCAAGTGTGGCCCCGGCATCCCATTCATGGGGGTCCGATTTGGGTCAGCTGGCGACCGACTCTAGATTCTCAGCGGTCAATCCATATAGTTTTTGGGTCCGTTCGACTGGTCCCGAGGGCTCTCTGCCTTTCTTCGAGGAAAAACCATGGATCGTATTTGGCTGAGACTCGAACATGGGCCGAGATGCCCGCGGCGCTCGTGCGCCCGAGTACTAGCCACTAGCGGGCCCATCCATTCCCACCCCTCGCTCTTAGGGTGCCCCAAAGCGGCCATGAACCCATCGGTGGGCCGGCCTTCGAACTCTCGGGCCTGAATGGGCCGTAGGAGCGTTTTCAATTCTATATCCCTCCTTACCTATGACGATTCTCGGCTTATTGATCGGGTGAATCGTTATCTAGCGTGTCCTTTGAGGGCATGGCCAGAGATTGCGTGCCCATGATCTTCAGAGAGAGGTGTCATGTCGTGGCGCAGCGGGTGCTTGAATCTAGGCAGACGATTCGCCTTTTTGCCATGCTCTGCCTTATAAATAGAGGCCTTCCCCTTGATGTCTCTACACAACAAAACCGCAACCTTACCTTCTCTATTTCTCTACCGCCGCCATTTCAGATCTGTCGTGCTTGCTAGTCCAGCGTTGGAGCCCTAGATCCGTAGCCTCCGCTCCTCCGCCACCATTGAGCTCGCATCCATCTGCCCCCACCTCCAATGGATCCATGGTGCCATTCTGACATCACCTCCCACTGCATGGAGGGCCTCGTTCACTGTGTTCTTCTCCGCGTGTGGATCTTGGTCGAGGAGTGGTTATTGCCCGATGATGAGGATTCGCCGTCACCGCCCGATGGCTACGTGGTGTCGTTCGCCCATTTCGACGAGCGTGGGCTCGCGACTCCCACCCACAAATTCCTCCGGGGGCTGCTACACTTCTACAAGATCGAGCTACAACATCTTAATCTCAATGGGATCTAGCACATGGCGACGTTTGTCATGCTGTGCGAAGGATTCCTGGGGATTAGCCCCCACTTCGACTTGTGGAGGTATTTCTTCGCCGTCAGCCTCTAGAAGAAGAGGGGGAAGGGCGGCAGGCAGGAGCTATACATGCCGATGGGGTGCGCTGGCATCCAACTTCAAAACAATTGGGTCGGCGAGTACCCATCCATGCGTCTCTCAACGTCCAACAAGGGGTGAAACTTGTAGTGGTTCTACCTCAAGAATAACACCGCCGCCCTTCTGTTGGAGTTCATCAGGCGCCTAATCGAAGAGGCCCCGGAGGAGTGGAGGATGTAGGGCATCCAGGAGAAGGACAAGAAGAAGATCTAAGACCACATCACCGCCATCCACATCCTAAAGGAGAATGACCTAAAAGGGCCGGGCATCATCAGGTCTTACCATACGAGGAGGGTGGCGCCGTTGATGATGCGCGCGCTCTAGCTATACATGATGGCACCTGAGGCATCGTTCGATGGGACGGCACTCGCCGAGGGAATGCTCCCCAACTCTAAGATCACGTAACGCATCAAGGAGGCAATGGAGCCTTTGTGGGACAATGCGGGTGCCGCCCTTGACTTCATCTACCCGATGCCGGGTTATCCTCTGATGCGGCCGGAGCTAGGCTACGTTGTCTTCGTAAGTTTTCCTTTCTCTTGCCTTCTCTTCAATTGATTTCCCAACCCAGTGAGACTAACTTTGAGAGGGGCGGGACTAGCCAAGGGACCTGATCCTCATGGATCACCTGGTGCCGCTGTCAAGGGATTCGGCTATGAGGGTGTTGAATCACGTCGAGGGTGAGCGGTTGAGGAAGGCGAAGGAGGACAAGAAGAGGAAGAAGCTACGGAAGTTGCGGACATGGGAACGAGGGGAGGACATAGACAATGATGATGATGATGACGATGGTGACGACAACGAGGTGATGGAGGTAGCTGACGATATCGAGTGGGACCACCTAGAGAATGAGGATGTGCTGACAGGCATCGGTTTTTCCTTGCAGGCATCGAAACCCTTCCCATTCCATTGAGGGGAGGGCACATCTTGGGAGCCAGCAGAGGTAGGCCATACTATTGGCCTGCCCTAGGAGCCAAAAGAGGCGGGCAGCTTTGCCTTCGTGCCCGAGGTTCTAGCAGAGGCAGACGGCTCCACTGTCGTGCCCCAAGTGCCAAGGAGAGCGGGGCATTCCACCAATGTGTCCCAGGAGCTACCAGGGGTGAGCCCCACTGCCTAGGACCAAGGGGCGAGCTCAAAATGGCCTTGTTCTGATGAGGCGGAGCAAGGGTCGGGGGGTTCGTCCCCCAACGCATTTGTCGCCCGATGGCGCTGAGGTCATTTATCAATTCCTCTGTTTTTCATATTTTAGTCAGATTTCATCGAGACTTATGTTTTTCGTCCCTTGCAGCATCGGCAGGCACCGGAATCCTTTGGCGCTAGCGTCGAAGAAGAGCATCGCCCTCCAATCGGGGCAGCGGCCATCGGCTAGTGTCATGCCTATTTTAGGTAGGAGCGGTGCTAGTATGACTGTGTCACTGGTCGGTCGAGCATTGCCCATGGTGGCACATGTGCCCTCAGTAGGACAGGCAAACATGGGCATTCAAGGGGTGCCTTTGATAGTCGTGGAGCAGTCGGTGATGGCTATGATACCACTGCCGATGACGGGGCAGATGGGGCTGCTAATCGCACTCATGGTGCCGACCGTGGCGGGCACAACGCAGTTAGTCATGACCCCACCAACATAGGTGGAGGTGGCGGCGACCATGATAGATGCGTCACAGCCAGATGCAACTGCAGCGTCGCCTGAGGCATTGGCGCGACATGAGCCATCGATGGCCCAAACAACGGCGCTAGGCATGGGTCAAACCGAGGGGGACACTATAGAGGGGTGCCCAGGAGTCATGGTGCAGTGAGAGAGGTTCACGTCCGCACCGTTGACCCCTTCCATCGCTAGAGGGGGCATCTCGGTGGGGACATTACGACGAGAGGGGTCAGCGGCACTTGGGGCCGGTGGCGAGTCATCCCCGATACTAATGTCAGTGGGCAGCGGCTCACCCATGCAGGACAAGCCCCTTCTCTAGTGGGTGGATCTACAGGATTCGGCATTGATGCTTTTTACCCTTGATGCCACCGCAGAGAGCATGGATCGAGAGAGCCACGACGTAGGGATCGCATCCGTGCTCGAGGCCCTGGACCACGCCGTGGGCACATTACGCGACGTCGTTGTTCTTTCTGGTCGGGTATTGCTTGGTCCTATTTCTTTCTCTTTTCTTCCTCTATATACTTTTTGTATCCTGACCATCATCTCCCTGTAGTCCCTTATAGCTCGCAGCTAGAGGAAATCTTGGTTCCTTCGTCAATAGAAGGAAGCCTGGATCGCCTCGTCGAGGAGGCGTAGCTACATGGGGTGGTGACAGCTTAGGTCATTACCACCCAGCAGAGGGTGGTTGAGCTGACTCCCCTCGCCAAGGAGGTGGCCAATCTTCGGTCATGGGTGGCCAAGGCCCGTCGGGCTGCTAACGATGTCAAGAAGGCGTTTGAGGCCCTATCGGCGAGGTCGTGGAAGGATGACGAAGAAGCCACCAGGGTTAGGAAGGAGCTAGATGAGTTGCTCTAGAAGGATGCCGAGACCTGCTAGCGGATCCTTAACCTTCTCAGCGAGGTTGAGAAGGAAAGAGATCTAAAGCTGGGGGCCGAGGAGAAGCTCGCGACCCTAGAGTAAATGGCAAGCCTGGATGCCACGGCGGTCGCTTAGCTGAGTAAGGAGCGGGATGAGCTGATCCAAACCATGGAGAGGCTTTCCAAGAGCATGACCAGGCCTGCCAAGAGCGCGATGATGCATAGCAGAAGGTCGGCTTCCTCTAGGCTGAGCTCAAAAGCGCGATGACTTGGAAGCTAGAGGCCAAGAATGTTTCTACCAGGCTGGTTGTGGATCTTGCCGAGGTGAGGAGAAATCTTTAGGCGAAGAGTGATGAGCTTGGTATTATGAGCGCCGCCCTCAGAGTGATCTACGATGACCTTAAGGTGGTGTAGTCGGAGGGGACTAGCTCGCTCACGACTCATGTCATCGAGATCATGGCTCGGGTGCGCTAGCTCGAGAGGAATGTCCTTCGTGCTAAGGTCAATCAGTCCTTTGCGGGTGCTCATTCTCATTATGGGGACAACATCGATCTGGAGGCGATGAGCAACGGCTATGCACCTGGTTATAATGTCCATGAGCTGTAGGAGATGGAAACAGTAGTGGCTCCCCTTTCATAGGACCTAGCAGATAGGATAGAAGGCATAGTTCTCCCCTAGAGGGGCTAGGTAGTTAAATAGGTTGGGCGGTCATTTCTTGTAATAAGCGGACACGTTCTGACCCTTCAATCTTGTTCAAACAAGCTTGTTATTTTGTTTTGTTTGAATAAATCTGTTCTTTCTCCCTTTTTATGTGTTTCAACCCTTCCTATTGTTAATACCACAGAGTTTGAGGTGCGGGCAAGAAAACTCTGGTCATGCTGGTAAGTAAGAGTGCCATAGCCACTGGGACGTAGGTTTCTTGTAGTTCGACCAATTTTGCTCGGCGTTTGTTTCCGTAAACTCTAAGTTTTAATCATGAGAAAGGGTCGGACATGCTGACTGTTTTAGAAAGGGTATATATGTATACCCTTATCAGCCCCTGAGTGAGGCCTGACCCCCTGCTGTTGCTGGGGTCGGGTGTCACTAAAGATCGAGGAGAGGATAGCAAAACTAGTAGGAGAAAGCGTCTTTTGTTTTAGAAACGTTATTCTTAGTTTTCACATGTACCCCCTCCCTAGGATCTGAGCCATCATTCTACGACCACGCATTCGGTCTCCTTGTGAGTCCAACTTTCCTCGAGCCCCCACACATAGTGGGGGACTGGTCGAGGGTCGGCTCATCTTTGTGATCGTCACCCTGTCCATGGTTTCTGCAACCGGAGGGGTTGCGCTAATGTCACTTGCCTCAAGCGCTCGAGTGTTGCGCTCGGTGAGCTCACTAACGGGCATATTCGAGTGGAATCCTGGTCCGTCATTCATGACAGAGTTGGCATAGCCCTCATGTGGCATTCCATTACTCCTTAACCCACCTCCCGGCAGATGCCTGAGTCATTCTAGAAACCGACTCAGGTGGCCCGCTGGCCTCCCATTGATGGAGATTCTATGGGCTTAGCTAGAGGTTAGGATCAAATGAGAAGGTCGAGATGACCCTATCCTCTTTTGAGCAGGTCGGGCAAAGGTCGCTGGGGCTCATCTATCTTTTCTCCCCTGGCTCTATTCGATGTGAGGCAGCCTCGAGCCCTTCATGGGCCAGCCTTCAAACCTCAACCGGTCGGATTCTTGAGTCGGGGTCGGGTGGCTTGAGCCCCCGAGCCCCATTGGGCTCATTAGGGGTCGACTGAGTTTTATGCGTCACCCCGTCCATAGTTTTCGCAACCGGAGGGGTTGAGCTAATGACACTTGCCTCAATGGCTCGAGTGTCGCACTCGGCGAGCTCGCTAATGGGCATGTTTGAGTGGAATCCAGGTCCATCATTTGTGACAGGGTTGGCATAGCCCTCATGTGGCATTCTACTGCTCCTTAACCCACCTCCTGGTAGATGGCCGAGTCGTTTCAGAGACCAACTCAGGTGGCTCGTTGGCCTTCCCTCGATGGAGATTCTATGGGCATGGCTCGAGGTTAGGATCGAACGAGACAGTTGAGATGACCCTATCCGCTTCTAAGCGGGTTAGGCGAAGGCCGCTGGGGCTCATCTGTGTTTTCGCCCCTAGCCCTGTTCGACGTGAGGTGGCCTCGAGCCCTTTGTGGGCTGGCCTTTGAACCTCGGTCGGTCATCGCTCATATCGAATCAGACAACTACCGCTTCATCACGCGATGTGAAGTGTTGTGATGTGATAATTGCATATGCGATGCTTGGATGTATGAGAATGGATGAATGAATGCTCATACACTAGAAAAGTAAAGTGGGGGTTGGTAAAGCTACCTCAATGGATCGAGTGACGGGTTCGAGAAGCTCTTATCGAATATGTTTTGAGTGAAATCTGGGTCCATCATTCATAACGGAGTTGCCTCACCCGCGTGGGGCATCCTCCTGCTCCCTACCCATCTCTCAACAGCGGCCCGAGCCATCCGATCGACTTGGGTGACCAGCTGGCTTCTCCTCGATGGAGATTCCACCGGTGGGCTCCTCCAAACCCTTCCTTGGAAGGCGGAGGATAAAGTTGTGGGTGCGGGGACAAAAACTCTGATCATGCTGGTGAACAAAAATGCCATAGCTGCTGGGGCGTAGATTTCTTACGGTCCGACCAGTTTTACTTAGCATTTTTTCCACACACCTTGCCTCTAGGTTTTAGTGTGAGAAATGGTCAAGCATAGAGAATGTCTCTGAATAGACAGTCCTACTAGCCCCTGAGTGAGGCACGACCCCTTGCCATTGCTAGGGTCAGGTGTCACTTAAAGATGACCCATCTCTCAGTAGCGGCCTGAGCTGTTCGTTCCACTTGGGCGACCTACTGGCCTCTCCAAACCCTTTCTAGGAAGGCGGAGGCTAAAGCTCGGGGTGCGGGGACAAAAACTCTGATCTTGCTATTGAGCAAAAACACCATAGCAGCTGGGGCGTAGGTTTCTTATGGTCCGATCAGTTTTACTCAGTGTTTGTTTCCACACACCTTGCCTCTAGGTTTTAGCGTGAGAAAGGGTCGGGCATAGAGAATGTCTATCAAATAGACACTCTTGTTAGCCCTCGAGTGAGGCCCAACCCCTTGCTGTTGCAAGGGTCGGGTGTCACTTAAAGGTGACCCATCTCTCGATGGTGGCCCGAGCCGTCCGATCAACTTGGGTGACCCACTGGCATAGGACTTACCTTGATGGCTCGAGAGACAGGTTCGGAGAGCTCTTACCGAATATGTCCAAGTGGAATCTAGGTCTGTTGTTCATGATGGAGTTGGCATAACCCGCATGGGGGCATCCTACTGCTTCCTACCCCGTCTCTCGACAGCGGCCTGAGCCGTCTGACCGGCTTGGGTGACCCGCTGGCATAGGACTTTCATGCAGATATAGAGGATGAGATCATCCTCCCTAAGAATTTTAGTTAGGTAGATAAGCCAGGCAGTGAACTCATAACAAGTGAATAAGCTCTTAAATTTTGTTATGGCCAAACATAGTTTTAGCCCTTCTCCCCTTTTGTATAAAAAGGTTAAAGCGTTCTGACCCTTTCCATTGTTAAAGTTGTAAAGCTCAGGGTGCGGGTGAACCAACTCTAATCATGCTGGTGAGCAAAAATGACATAGCCACTGGGGCGTAGGTTTCTTGCAGTCTGACCAATTTTACTCAACGTTCGTTTCTGCAACCCTTGCTTCTAGATCTTAACATGAGAGAGGGTTAGGCATAGAGAATGTTTGCCAGGTGGATATACTCTTAGACATGTACCGACTCTTTCTATAGTTAAGACTAAAAAGCTCGGGGTGCGGAAAAAACTCTGATCACGCTGGTGAGCAAAAACACCATAGCCGTTGGAGCGTAGGTTTCTTGTAGTCCGACCAGTTTTACTTAGCATCTGTTTCCGCAATCCTCGCTTCTGGGTCTTAACGTGAGAAAGGGTCAGTCATAGGGAATGTCTATCAGATAGATATGCTTTTATCAGCCCCCGAGTGAGGCCCAACCCCCTGTCATTGCTGGGGTTGGGTGTCACTAAAGATCGGGGAGTTGGTAGCGAAACTGATAAGAGAAAGTGTGTGTGTATTAAGGGTAAAAACGACATAGCAGTTCGATGTTCCAGGCATTGACAAAGACTTTGCCCTCGATGGTCTTGAGCTTGTAGGTGCTTGGTCGAAGCACCTCCGTGATGATGTACGGTCCCTCCCATAGTGGAGAGAGCTTGTGGCGATTCTTGTTGCTCTAGACGAGGCGGAGCACCAGGTCCCCGATGTTGAAGGCCCGACCCCGCACTCGATGGCTGTGGTACTGGCGCAACTGTTTACACCAAAATTTGGAAGGAGAATCACAGGGACCCAGAAGCTCCTAGGATCGTATCATCAAAGGATCAGGTGGATCAAAAATAGCTGATTCAGATGCAAAAATCTAGGAATCAGCTTTCTTTGGACAGCGCCAGCAGATAACAACGGAGGCTACGCTCGACTCCAGGACGAAAACATGTTGGACTCTACAAAAAGGAAAAGATTAGAGTCCAAGTTATCTTAAATTAGGAATGTTGTCATTATGCCAATGATTGTATTAAGTCGTACTCGAGTAGGGTTCATTTTAGGCTCTGGGTATAAATACCAAACACCGGCTATTGTAAGAAAGAACGAATCAATCAAATACAAGTCAATTACTTTTTCTGGCTCTAGCCACCCCTTAGGAGTAGGAGTAGAGTAGATCTCGCGAGTTCTTTAGCAAGTACGGCTGCATCGATCCGGTCGACCCCCACTGCTTGTTGTAAGTACCATCATGGTTTATACATCTGTTTATATGGCTGCATCGATCTGGTAGACCCCCACTATGGCTCTGGTATAAGCTAGTTATTGATTCTTTCCTAATTCAAGTATGGCCTGTGTGATTCTGCCTCACACCCCACTGCTTGAATTAGATCAAGGTCAAGTTATCGACTCTACCTTTGAATGACAGTCTTTGGTAGATTCATTAAGTTACCGATATTGCTTATTGCTTTCATTGTTTATCTAGTTACAGCAATATCACTCTGCCCGATTGAGATTGATCTGGATCAGCCTTATATCTTATTTAACCCATCATTTGCTAATCTTAAACTGATCTAATCTACATCTTAAATGATGAGTTATGTTTTTATTGGCTGTTTTATATCAATCTTAATCGTGCATAGCATGCGGTTAAGGCATGTTCGATCTTGAGTAGATCTATTGGTTAGCGAGAACCGTTCCATGGCCTGTCATCATGGCCTATGGGATTCTGCCTCTCACCCCACTGTTGGCCCCATGGAGTGGGGATCGTTAGTTAGTAGATCCGTTCCTGAGAAGGCATGACCTTAACTATACGCTATGCCTGAATCAGCTGTTTAGCCGATATCGAATGCTTTCACGAGCAGTTCATATCACAAGATTGTTGCAGTAGAGATAAGGTGAAAGATGTGTTAGCCCCATGATCTTGTTATTATATTACGGCCTGCATGATTCTGCCTCATGCCCCACCGGTCATGGCGATAGATGAGATCTAACATGTTCATTAGATTTATCTTTATTAGATGGTTGAGCGGTGTTGAATTGTTTCTTTACATAAACAGGAGTTCGGTTACTTGTAATCATTGGCTCAGTATAAACCAATCATCATCGATATCTTATTCCCATTGATTAATGTTTGCTTAAATGATATTTATTCTGAATGATAACCGATTCTTCTTCACACGACCCCATGAGCTCTAACTGACTTACTCTCATGAATATACTGGGATCGGCTATTTAGCTGATTTCCTTCCATATCGGCTCTCATAGCCGTACTTTCGAAACTGTCTAGCAACACCGGCAAGTTCCGCCCTTAATTACTGATGAACTTTCTTTCCTTGTCAATTGCAGGGTCAAATTGTCTGGCACGCCTCGGGAGGATTGCACAGGATCGACCACCCTTGCACTGAAGCTAGGCAGATCTGCTCCATCGAGCAGACCCTTCTGGCTTGCTGCATGTGTCCTCAGCACGGGACAAAATTCTATGTCGACACACGTTTCTGGCATGCCCGGTGGGACACCACAATCATCATGGCGGTTCACAACAACGACAACATCCTTATGGTACATTATCAAGACCTACCTGATGAAGATAGGGATACCATCAACAAAGCTACGGAAGAATTTCAGAAGAAGTATTTGCTGTCCTACACCAAAATGCGTGACAGCACAATTATTCAAAAATTTCCACTACCAAGAGTTCTACTATACAGACAGACAGATATAGTCGAAGCTGAAGAAAGGTGTTTCTTTACGGAAGCCATAGACAAATTTGTTCGCGATGCCCTATCAAGCCGCAATGAAGCTTTCGTTGACGCATTTCACAACGCCATGAAGAGGCGATTCATGGAATTCCAGTTAGTCAGGTTGGATCAACTTGTTACAACATTCCAGATCCGTTGACCCAAGGGACTAATCAAGTTGGCACCAGCCATCAAGAAGCAACACTAGCTGGTAATGGTGAAGTCCAGGCACTTCGAGGTTCATCTGAACAAACTCTAGGTGCTACTACGAATCAGATATAGTACAATCCTGAACCATCAATACAACATGTGCAATAGCTGGCGGGGAAAAGTCAGAACCAGATGATCAATTTTGGCACATCAGGCCACATACCATCGTTGGCTCAGAAGATAGCACCATCCGTTTAGAAGATCCGTAGAGATATAGATCCTTATATCTATAATCAGAGACTTCAAGTAGCAAGCCAGCAAAGGACCCAACAGATTGAGATTCCACAAGGCTATCATTATGGCATGGATTATAACACCCTCCACATGATGCCAAATCCAGGATATCAAGGCACGTGGGATTTCAATCCACAGATGGGTCAGCAAGTACCAAGAAATCCAAATCTGTAAGCTGATGAGTTGATGCTGAAGGTGACCAAGATGATGAAGAATCAGTTCGGCCTGAAGCCAAAAGGGCTGACCTTTTTGTACAAACGCCCATATCCAGAGTGGTATGATTTGGTCGCTCTTCCTATAAATTACAGGCTCCCGAAATTCGTCAAGCTCACTAGTTAAGACGGTACAAGCACAATAGAACATGTCAGTCGGTATCTTACACAATTGGGTGAAGCGTCAGTTGTGGATGCCCATTGAGTTTGTTTCTTCTCCTTATCCCTGTTAGGGCTGGCCTTCACTTGGTTCTCATCACTACCAGTTAACTCCATTGCCAATTGGGCTAACCTGGAGAAGAAGTTTCATATATATTTCTACACTAGGACTGGAGAGAAGAAAATAACCAATTTGACAACCATGAGACAGAAGACTAATGAATCGGGCACTGAGTTTCTTCAGAGATTCTGAGAGACTAAGAATCTGTGTTTCTCGTTGAGCTTGGTCGATGATTAGTTAGCTGCTTTAGCCATCCAAGGAATGCTGCCGATGTGGAAAGAGAAACTGCTGGGACAGGAATTTGACAACTTGGGTCAATTGGCTCAACGAGTGGTAACACTTAATAGCCAATTCCAGAGCATACACAGAGATACCTGATTCCAGAAGAGTACCTCAGTGGCTGAAGCTTACGATCCATATTCAGTCCATGATGGCTATGAATATGAAGAAGAAGAGGTTACTGCAGCTGAATGGAATTGGGGCAAGAAGACAGTGATGGTGCCAAATTCTTGGGGAAGAGGAGGTGAGGAGAGTTATGACTTTGATGTTACCAAATCGGACAAGCTTTTCGATTTCTTGTTTGAGAAGGGGTAGATCAAGTTGCCCGATGGTTATGTCATGTTGCCCCTAATCAGTTGAAGAACAAGAAGTTCTGCAAATTCCATAATGCTACTTCTCATTCCACTAATGAATGCAGAATCTTCAGGCAGCATATACAGAGAGCTATTCAGCAAGGGAGGCTCAAATTCGATACACCTCGGAAGATGAAAGTCGATGATAATCCTTTCCTAGGAGATCAGAATATGGTTGATGCTGGGCTATTCAAAGGAAAAACCAAGGTCCTGACATCGACCAAATCAAGAGAAGCTGGAATAGTCGATCCCAAAATACAAATATCGGCTGATGAGTACAGAGAGATTAGAAGACGCCGAGCTGATCAAAAGAGCCGATATGAGCAAAGGAAGACGTCGGAAGTAGAGACATCAAAGCCGCGGGTCACATCTTGGATTCTGTTGAATAAATGGCAGCGACAGAAGGAAAAGGATTATCAGCTTTGGTTAAAAGATCAAGCATACCTGCATCAACTAGAAGAAGAGAAGTATGAAAGAGAACAAGCTGAATTACATTGGAATTGTCCTTTCTTTAGACATTGCTGGAATGAAGGTTTGAAGTTGCCTACCAGACATGACTGTCCATAATGCAGCAATCAATATCGGGAGTATAGGCAATCTCGAACCAACCATCGGTCTATCCATGCTCAAGATGCGTATCATTATAACAACATGGATCGGCACTTAAAAAAACAAAAGTGTTCATGATCAATTGGGAAAAAGAGTCATTGGACAGAACTAGGCTGATCATGAAAAGGAAGGCGCTGAAAGAATATACACATGACAGGAAGGCTAGTGGTGCCCAGGAGATTTGACGAGAAGCCAAAAGAGGAGGGTGCATCGCTTAAGGAATAGAGAGATGGAACAGGCTTAGGCACCCGGTAAAACTCAAGTATGGCGTATCAAGCAGATAGCTGATAAGAGGTAACCATCGGCTAATATCCAAATGGCTTTTCTGTTACCACCAGAATTCAGAGCTCCGACAGATCAGGAAGTTTATTCAGACTTCGATGAGTCATAGTATGAGGAGATGGTTGCCAAGTTGACAGTCATGTAGCAAGTGATATTTGACAGACCAGTCAAACATCGGCACTTGAAGGCGTTGTATATGAAAGGTTTTGTTGATGGGAAGCCGATGAACAAGATGTTGGTGGATGGAGGTGCATCTATCAATCTTATGCCTTATACTACTTTTCGTAAGCTTGGCAAAGGACTAGAAGATCTGTTTGAAACCGACATGATGCTCCGAGACTTTAGAGGTAACACATCTAAGACCTAGGGGGCAATAAACGTCGAACTGACAATCGGGAGTAAAACTCTGCTTACCACATTCTTCGTTATCGATGGGAAAGGATCATACAGTTTACTCCTTGGTCGTGATTGGATTCATGTAAATTGCTGCATACCGTCGACCATGCATCAGTGTTTGATTCAATGGCATGGAGATGATGTCGAACTAGTTCATGCTGATGAGTTCGTAAGCATCATGATAGCCGATTCAGTCTTTTGGGAACTAGGAGATTTCGAGTGTTTCTGGCAAGACATGGGAAGGAGGCTTCATTAAAATCAGCAATGAAAGCCAACATCCGATGCAAGCGATCGGCTCTGAGAGTTTGTTTTAGTAGAAAAATCATAGCTTCACATCGGTCATTGGATCAAAGGAAAATGAGTATTAAGTCTTGGAGATGGGTTTAGGCCGACGTATGTGAAGGCTGGATTAAATTGTAAGTGCGATTCAGAGTTAATGGATTTCTTAAGAGATGTTCTATTTCGCTTAATAGGACGCTTGACCTGGGTTGATTACTCGTCTGACCTTTGATAGTGAAAGTTCTATGGGACGTTATCCTAGCGTCTGATCAACATCTGATAGCCGATTCGTTCTCGGCTCTAATAGCTGGTACCAGAAGGGTATCGCCTCTAGTTCAAAAAATACACATCTTCAAAGACAATAAAAGCCGATATGATATGTATCACCTATAGAGCAAAAAAACAAAAGATAGGAACATTCACAGTCATACACGAAGGCATTACATTGAAACACAATCATAAAAGAATAGGAGTCTTCATTCATTGGTTTATCCTAGATGCAAACTAATCGAAGACCTTGTTCAACACATCTTGAGCGGGTGTAATGTCCACAATGGCCTCTGCTGCTGCGGTGAAATCTTCTATCAGATCTTCATGTCCCTTAGGGCCATCGTCGGCCGGGAAGCCAACCTCCATGGTAGGGAGATCATGCCCGGTTTGGACCTGCACCACAGTTAGTGCCACTACCATGCCATGATGAACGCCATGGAGAGCAATCTATTGGATGTGGGCCAGAATGTCTTGGAGACGAACATCAATGAGGGATCCCCTTGCATTGATGACGTCCGCGACCGCATTCGCCGCCGATTAAAGAAATTCTAGTTGCATCGTTTGAACTGGCAATTGCAGAAGGATATCAAGGCAAAGCCAATGGAAACCAGGATGGAAACATTTATGAAGCTCAACTTACCAGCTACCGTGGCATCAGACTTAGCCAGCCATGCTCGAACGGCATTGGTCTCCTCCTCCGCCGCATTAAGAGCAGCCTGGAGGACTCCCAAACGAATCTCCAGCTGACCATTGTTCAAAATCGCCTTGGAATAGCAGTCCTCGGCCACCCTCCATTCTCAAAAGAAGCGCCGGGCATCATCACCGTCATATGAGTTGGAAGAACCCAGCGATGAAGCTAGCATAGAAGATGCAGCGTTAGCGGGATTATCAGTCCTGGAAAAGGAGTGAAGGCTATCATTCACAATGAGCTTATAGGCAAGTCAGAGCAGACCATCATCATGAAAAAGGGTTGCCAATCTTACCTTATGTGCCAGGAATGCTGGTTCATCGGCATGTCTTTCGCCGGGATTTCCTCTGCCGCGCGCTTGCCTTGATTACCTTCGCCGACCATGAGGAACGAGTGAATCTATAGAAAAAAGGAGTGGAACCATTACAAGGTTTTGGTAGACGGAAGGAAGCGAAGGAATGGTTGTAGATAGAGAGGTGTTTGAAGCCAAAGCCCTTGGTTGGTATTTGAAGACGTGAAGCGAAGAGGCCGACGCCTCGGGACGTGTAAAAGGCAACAACAATTAATGGAGGGTGAAGCACCACTTCACTAATGCCAATGGAAATACAACACTGAGCAACTGAAAGGCAAGAAATCAAAGGGTTCTCTTAATAAAAGCTACGTTTTTAGACTTGGTGAAACCAAAGGCCTAGATCGGCCATATAAAATCCGCTCTTTAGCCGAAAAGGCAAGCACAAACAAAAGTTATGCTCATAGTGCCAAGACAGGAAAATTATATGCTAAATATCGCCTATTACAAACTATGGGCTGAGGAAGACCTTGCCTACTATGTCATCGACCAAGGTTTCAAAAGCTATAGAATTGGCAGCACTCATGAAATCCTCGACCAAGCGCTCCTGCTCCCCAAGGTATGCTGCGTCTGGAAAACCATGGGGAAGAAGCTGAAGATTTTGGCCTGAATGGGCTTGGGCGGCAGCCAACGCCATGGTAGCGCCATGACGAATGCCATGGAGAGCAACCTCCCTGACATGATTTGGGATGTCATGCAAACGAACCACTAGAACGGCGCCCCTGACATTGACAAATCCCACCGCATGATCCGCAGCTGATCGAAGGCTCTCTAGTTGAGCAGATAGATCTAAAAGATTCAAAGGGGAGGTGATCAGAGTCTCAAAGACAAAATTGAAAAGAAGCAGAGGTTACAACAGGTATCTCACCTATAATTCTAGCCTTGGCCTTGGCCAACCTATCCTCTACCGAATCAACAACAGGAGGTGACCGGCATCGGACCATGGCTAGGGCCGATTCTGCGAGGGATAGACACTTAGCAAGACTCTGGCCATGTCAATCAATGGAGGCAAGTAGATCATCAATATCAATCCACCTCATCTGATGGCAAGAGTGCTGGCAGCAAGCCGTCGATGAGGAAGGCCCTAAAGGCCGGACGGAGTCAGCCCTGTTCCCCAAGGCAGCGGAGGCATCATGGGATACACCTTCCTGACGATGAAGGCATTGACGCGATGAACGCAGATCCAACAAAGGCCTTATCAGGGGACCTCTTGCTGTTCTCCATGATATCTGACCTACGAAAAAGCAGGAACTATGCTAGGGGTGCAGAAGTTTTGGGGCAAAGTGAGTTATCCTTAGATCAACTGCCGAGGCCCATTTATATAGCCCAAGAAGGTGAGAAGATAGATTTTGCTAGGGGTGTGAGTTTGGAATCAGAAATGGAAGCGGAATGGCACTTTGGAAGTCCAGGAGACGAATAACGGAAGGGTAACAAATTCGAACTTATCGTTTCCCCAAACTATGAAGCATCATGGGACGGATACAAAGAATCTACATTGACTAGAGATCTACCCACCAAGGCCTCTTTGGATTGAAGGGAGTCTAGATCCCCATAAGGCCGATGGTCATCGTAAACCAAGTCACATTGGCCCGTTGATAAGATTGTGCACGAGAAAGGGAAGAGCCGCCTGCCTAACAGATACCCAGCTAATTCCTCGGTGACTGGGAAACCGCTGGAAAGAAGCTTGTGGCTTTCCCGATAGGCATTTGAGGGAGCAAACAAGGGGAAGATGTCCACATATTCTAGCCTTCACAAAACACTAAAACAGCTTTGTGAGCATGGAGAGAAGACTCAGGCGATATCACAAGAATTCTTCTAACCACGATGGCTGGTCTTCTTGCTCAACGAAATGCTAGAATAAGTGACATAGTTACCCCATGCACAAGAATTCTTCTAACTGCTCAAGATCTGCATAGCAAAAGGATAAACCATGGAGGATCCAGCGGGATCGGAAACACCCGAGGAGGCAGATAGAAGCAGAACATGGCTGAATCGTTGAGTTTGCTTTCACCAAGGTCGGATAGCCATTTTATAGCTGGCTTGGAGGGATGAATCCAAAACGCCCATGAAGCAATAATGCTCTAAAAAAGTTTTGAAGCATGGGCTCATGAGTTGTGAATAGTAGACCCCAGATCAAGATTCCTTACCCGTGACTACGGGCCTATCGGGAGCACGAACATGGTAATTTTGGAACAAAATTTCTTTTGTCCCAAAATTGGGGGGCATATGTTTACACCAAAATTTGGAAGGAGAGTCACAGGGACCCAGAAGCTCCTAGGATCATATCATCAAAGGATCAGGCAGATCAGAAATAGCTGATTCAGATGCAAAAATCTAGGAATCGGCTTTCTTCGGACAGCGCCAGCAGATAACGACGGAGGCTACGCTCGACTCTAGGACAAAAACATGTTGGACTCTACAAAAAGGGAAAGATCAGAGTCCAAGTTATCTTAAATTAGGAATGTTTTCATTATGCCAAAGATTGTATGAAGTCGTACTCGAGTTGGGTTCGTTTTAGGCTCCGGGTATAAATACCAAACCCCAGCTATTGTAAGAAAGAACCAATCAATCAAATACAAGTCAATTACTTTTTCGGCTCTGGCCACCTCTTAGGAGTAGGAGTAGAGTAGATCTCAATGAGTTCTTCAGTAAGTATGGCTGCATCGATCCGGTCGACCTCCACTGCTTGTTGTAAGTACTGTGATGGTTTATACTTCTGTTCGTATGGCTGCATCGATCCGGTGGACCCCCACTGCGGCTCTGGTATAAGCTAGTTATCGATTCTTGCCTAATTCAAGTATGGCCTGTGTGATTCTGCCTCACACCCCACTGCTTGAATTAGATCAAGGTCAAGTTATCGGCTCTACCTTTAAATGACAGTCTTTGGTAGATTCATTAAGTTACCGATATTGCTTATTGCTTTCATTGTTTATCTAATTACAGCAATATCACTCTGCCCGATTGAGATTGATTTAGATCGGCCTTATATCTTATTTAACCCATCGTTTGCTAATCTTAAACTGATCTAATCTATATCTTAAACGATGAGTTATGTTTTTATTGGCTATTTTATATCAATCTTAATCGTGCATAGCGTGCGGTTAAGGCATGTTCGATCTTGAGTAGATCTATTGATTAGCGAGAACTGTTCCATGGCCCGTCATCATGACCTGTGGGATTCTGCCTCTCACCCCACTGTTGGCACCATAGAGTGGGGATCATTAGTTGGTAGATCCGTTCCTGAGAAGGCATGACCTTAACTGTACGCTATGCCTGAATTAGCGTTTAGCCAATATCGAATGCTTTCACGAGCAGTTCACTTCATGAGATTGTTGAAGTAGAGATAAGTTGAAAGATGTGTTAGCCCCATGATCTTGTTATTATATTATGGCATGCATGATTCTGCCTCATGCCCCACTGATATTAGTAATAAGTTAGGGTCGTCGAGTCTATTGTTGTTTCTATGGCCTGCATGATTCTGCCTCATGCCCCACTAGTCATGGCGATAGATGAGATCTAACATGTTCATTAGATTTATCTTTATTAGATGGTTGAGCGGTGTTGAATTGTTTCTTTACATAAATAGGAGTTCGGTTACTTGTAATCATTGGCTCAGTATAAACCAATCATCATCGATATCTTATTGCCATTGATTAATGTTTGCTTAAATGATATTTATTCTGAATGATAACCGATTCTTCTTCACACGACCCCATGAGCTCTAACTGACTTACTCTCATGAATATACTGGGATCGGCTATTTAGCCGATTTCCTTCCATATCGGCTCTCATAGCCGTACTTTCGGAACTATCTGGCAACACCGGCAAGTTCTGCCCTTAATTACTGATGAACTTTCTCTCCTTGTCAATTGCAGGGTCAAATTGACTGGCACGCCT
This sequence comes from Miscanthus floridulus, assembly GCF_019320115.1. Lineage (NCBI taxonomy): Eukaryota > Viridiplantae > Streptophyta > Magnoliopsida > Poales > Poaceae > Miscanthus > Miscanthus floridulus. The sequence continues at coordinate 154,332,637 of NC_089580.1, read as the reverse complement.
CAAGAGGATTGCGCAGGATCGACCACCCTTGTGCTGAAGCTAGGCGGATCTACTCCATCGAGCGGACCCCTCCGGCTTGCTGCGTGTGTCCTCGGCATGGGACAAAATTCTATGTCGACAGCATTGCTTGTTGGTACTTGGCCAAGTGGAGGAGGGCAACGTCGCGTGCTTCATTTAGCTAGGCTTCTTCCTATGCTCCCCCTTGTTGGAGCTTCTAGAGAAGAACCGCTTCAAGAGGACATAGTCCTTGTATATGTGCTCGATAGGGGTAGCATGGTTCTAGCATGGCCCTTCGAGCAGCTTCTCAAAGTTGTTCGGGGTACCCTCGGTGGGCTTCTAACCCCCTTGCGATCGGCGGTGGCCACAAGCGAGCCCTTGTGTCATTGCTTGTTCTTCTTGCTGGGTCGGTTGGAGGCGCCTTTGCCGGTGTCCTCGTCCCATTTCACCTTGCCATTGAGGTGGTCAAAAATTGCCCCGACCACCTCCTCGCCTGAGGCATGGCTGGTGGTGATGTCGAGGAGCTCCTTGGCGGTTCACGGGCCCTTAGGTCCTAGCTTGTGAACTAGGGACTCACAGGTGGTCCCAGACAGGAAGGCTCCTATGACGTCGGTGTCGGCGACGTTGTGCATCTCGTTGCACTATCGGGAGAAGCACCAGATGTACCCACGAAGAGTTTTTCTAGACTTCTGTTAGCAGTTTTTGAGGTGCCATGGGTTCCCAGGACATGCGTATATGCCCTAGAAGTTTCCCATGAAGATCTCTTTTAGGTCTACCTAACTTTGGATTTGGTTGGGCGGAAGGTGTTCCAACCACGTTCGCGTCGAATCAGCCAGGAACAATGGAAGGTTGCTGATAATGAAATCATCATTATCTGCTCCACCAGCTTAGCAAGCAAGCCGATAATCCTCGAGCCACTATTCAGGGTTTGTTTCCCTAGAGTATTTCGGGATGTTGGTCGGCGGTCGGTACCATGGTGGGAAGACGACATTGAGGATGTGTCAGCCAAAGGCCTGAGGTCCTAGCAAGTCAGGGCTCGGGCTTCAGTCCTTGCCGTTGTCATAGCGTCCACCACGACAAGGGTGGTAGCCATGGCTAGCCCCCTCCCTCGCATCACCGTGGGTACGCCTGCGAGCATCGAGGGTGTCACGCGTGTCACGGTGGCGGCCGAGACGCTCATGCACTAGGACCGCAGCGCATGGCTCGCCACCTTGCCATGCCTGGTGGACTAATACAACCTTGTTGGGTCGCTCTAAGGATGTGCGCTGGCTAGCATCGAGCTCACATCATCGGGACAGTGAGCTCTTGGCCTACTACACCGCCACACGCTTGAGTAGCATGCAAATCTCATGATGGGCCCAACGATCCTCAGGCGTCACGGGCCTCGGAAGCCCCTGGAACAAGGTCGCCGCAACAGCAATGTTCTGCCTCGCCTGGGTGAAGTGTGGGAGGGCTTCATTATCCTTGATGATCCTCTGGTTCACGTCATGGGCCAAGGCGCGTGCACGCCCACCGTCTTCGTGGTGCTCGATCTCTCGCTTAAGCTCCGCGCGTTCCTGCTAGAGCTAGAGTCATGCTTCCTCGAGTTCGTGGTGCCAGGAATTTAGCTGATCCACCCACAGGTGAGGTGGGGCCCCTCTATCCCCCTCGACCTTGTCATTGAGGTCATTTGTTGGGGTAGCCTCTTCCTCGTGGATGCTTTCAACGTGTCCCTCGGGGGTACCTGCCATAAAACATTCACGTGAGGGGTGATGGCTCTCCCTGCTAGAGTCAGAGTTGGAGGACGACTTCGTTTCTCCCGTGAGGAGGTCATGGAAAGACTCCATGACATATTTGATCATCCCCACAAACTCATCGTTCGTAGGGGAACGAGGCATGCGTTGCACCACAAGGTGGCCAATGGTCTCTACGGCACTGAGGAGACCGGATAGGAGCGCTGTTGGGGTGCTCCAGATGAGGTATTTCAAGGAGAGTGGCTCTCCTCCGGCAAGTTGCATCATGACATTGGCGAACAGGATGGTGAAGTGACGTAGGTCCTCCTAGGATGGTTGGGGTCCCAGAAAGGTGCTGAGCTGGAGCTCTAACCTCCCATAGTCGAAGCCGGGGAGCTGGTCGCTCCTAGGGACACGGGCCTCCGATGCGTGCAGCTACAGCTCCTCAAGCGCCTCGGCGATCGCGTTGAGGCCGGTGGAGTGGAGAGGTTGGACGACGATGGGAGCCCGCACCAACTCTCCCTCCATGTAACGATGAAGTCAAGGTTCTCGAAGCACACGTGCGCGCCCAGGACCTAGCTAACGTTGTGACTAGCCATCCGAGGCCTGATATGGATGTCGAGATGCACAAAAGGCCCCTACCTGGCGCGCCAACTGTCGGTGTTTCGAGTTACCACCAACAAGTAAATTTCTAGTATTACGCATCTAGCTCAGATGGTGTGATGAGAGTATACAAGGTTTATACTAGTTTAGGCAGAAAATCTCTACATCCAGTTCATCGCTGTTGCTCGTGTTACTAGCACTAAAAAGTTTGTGGTAGGGGTTACAAACAAGCGAGAGAGGGAAAGGATCCTAAGTCTCTAGTGGAAGGAGTGAACGGGTGCTGAGAGCTTGATCGTTGCTCAGCCATGTGTTCATGTCATGCTCTTATGTGGATCTAGATCGGATCTCGATGAGTCGATCGGTCCAGATCAGATTCCCTTCATGGGATGCCCTACTTTATGTTTTATAGGTCAAGGGAAGGCATGGGTTATAGCGGAGGAAAAGAGAAGAACCAAAGAGAGAAGACCTTCAGGATCATCGGCTCCTTCTTTCCTTCATGCGGGTCCCACCGATCCTGTAGACGTCGTGGTAAACTGACGCGCTTGTCATCGTTCGTATGAGGGTTAGGCAGAACAACACTAGCACGCCTGATGCTGTTCTTGATGTGAACCCTTAGGTATGGCCCATCATGGCCACGGGTTATATCGAGACGTGCTAGTCTCTTCCCTGGTGTCAGAGTTTTGACCTAGGCCCATATGCCTAGACCTAGGGTGGTTGGCGGCGGTTTGGGACCCTGTTGGAAGAGATAGAGCCTACACTCGAGGGGTCGATCTAGACGGAGCGTAAATCCAAGGGTCGGGCGAGGTGGAGCCCGTGGCCTTGAGGTCGGGCGAGGCGGAGCCCACCCGCAGATGTTGGGCGAGATGAAGATCGTGGCCTCGAGGTACTCGGCGATGGTGTTGATGACAAGCTGATGGGGCGTGCAGCCGTGCAGGGATGGTCGATGCACAGCCAATGGCATGTCGGGGCAGCTGATGGCCTAGTCAATGCTGATGCTAGAGTAGTACGCGTGAGGTCGACGGGCTATGGGCGACTCAATCCCGATCAGTGATCGGGCAAACTAAAAAGATACAGTAGCAGGGGATCGGGTGTACCCAGCAAGACGACACGACGGCGGTGGTGCAACCTGATCGGGCGACGCAAGGCACACGGCGGGTCACGGACACGCGGGGTTGAAGGCGCCGACGAGGATCGGCGTGGTGGAGATCAGTAGATCGGCCCGAGAGCAGCGACACGTCAGATCTGGCTACCTCCATGGCAGCGTAGGGTCAGGGCATGTGGCAGGACCTGGCCGCCACCACGGTGGCATGGGACAGGGTGAGATCCATCTACCTCCATGCGACGAAAATCAGGAAAGTGCTGACGGCGACAGCCAGCGACGAGCCTGGGGACGAGGTAGCGGCGGTGGCTCGACGATGACGTAGGGGAGATCCCGATCTGTTGTGCGACGACGACGATGGCAGCCGGATCAATAGGATCGGGTGCCTAAACAGGGCGCTGCCCCAAGCAGAGATCGACCTCTCCCCCGGGGGGGCGCTGTGCAAAAGCGGCGGCGGCTAGGTTTAGGATCTAAACCTAGGCGAATGATACCATGAAGGAGAATATAATTGGATGGAATATTAGATATATTGCATTGAGCCTCACGGGCTGATTATATAGGGTACATAGGACTAACACCTCACATGGGTAGACAATGTGGTACTATTCCTATTTATTTTAACAATAGAGAGAATTACAAAGATTTATGACATCAAATAGAAATATTATGAAAATATAATTAATAAAGAATCTAATAATACTTAGTTGGTATCATAAATGTTATTATCTTATTGTATAAATTTGGTCAAACTTGAGATGCTTGGACTCTAAGGTTTTTGAAATGACTTATTAATTAGGATCGAGGGAGTGCTATCATATACAGTACGTAGTAGTACTGTATTATTCAGTGACGGTAGACGGTGTGTGTGTCCCATTTGCCAAAGAGTCGCGCAGCTACAACGTCACACGTACGGTTTCGTCGCGGAGCATAGCAGGCCAACTGCAATCCTGTCGTGTACAAAAAAAAAAAACCGCGCATCTCGCCGACGCCGAGTTGAACGATCGATGAGGTGAGGTGGCACGGAAATAACCACTATTCTACTACTGGATGTGGATATTTATAAGCAGGCAATCATGCACTGAAGCACAGCTAGTAGTCCCAGGCCTACTCGATCGGGTCCCCTAGCCTCCAGCTTAACTAGCAGTAATGGTCTGGCATTTACAGATTACAGTGTACGATCGTACCAGATGCTGGTCCAAACGACGTACAGTACTGGTATAAGAGCGTCTCAACAGCACGAAACAACAGCTATCTTATACATGTCACTATCACTCCATTATTACGTGAATCCCATGTGTTAGCGATTTTTTATATGACGAGGCAAACAAATGAACGCATATCAAAAGACTCTCTATGTCCTTTCTAAATACTAGAAATAGAGACTTTAGTAAAAAACTATCATCCAACAGTTTTTTTAAATGGTCATCCAAGGCCCGTTCGCGTGCCTTTAAACCCAGTTTGATCCGCTTATTTTTTTTATCCGGAACAATGTTTCTCTCTCACAAATTCATCCAGCATTCCTCCAAACCATCCAGATTCCACCAGAATTCAGACAAGCGAATAGGCCCATAGCCATATTCTATTCCGGATTTTTCGCTAGCCATTTCTAAATGCTAGGAATAGAGACTTTGGTGAAAAATTCCCTCCAACGGCTTTTCTAAATGGTCATCCAAATATAGCCATCTTATATTCCGGATTTTTCGCTAGCCAAAAATAGAAGACGAGAATGGCTCTCTAGAGTGCGCATGAAATATAGAAAAATTAGTGGAGAGTGAAAATATATAGAAAGCGATTTTTATGCAAATAGCTCTCCAAATGATGATTTAGAGAGAGAGATTTAGAAAGGCTCTCGGAGATGCTTCCAACCAGCCATTTGTAATGTCTAGGCATAAGAGGTCGAACTAAAAAAAAATCTCCAAGCCACTAGTCATTTAGGTAACACTACCAGAAACAGTATATATGTCGAGTGTCTGGTGGTTTGTCAAGTGCATTCCTTCGGGCACTCGGCAAATAATATCTTTATCGAGTGTCTATAGATAAACACTCGGCAAAATAATTGCACTCGGCAAAAAATTTATTTGCCAAGTGCAGGAAATAAAACACTCGACAAACAACAACAAGACACTCGGCAAAGAATAGACACTCGGCAAAAACCGCCACGTGTGATGGTCGTCAACCAGGGTGCCGGCCGTTAGAACTTTGGCCGAGTGTTTTTATCTGGCACTCGGCAAATAGATTCGTTTGCCGAGTGTTTTATTTTCGCACTCGGCAAATTAAAAAGTTTTTTCCTTTTCTGACCTTGAAACTTTTTCTACTCTCCACATACAACATGTGGTACTCCAGGTTAAGATTTGGTATATTTCTGAATCTATTTGCTATATTTAATTAATTTATTGCCTTTAAAGGAATTTTTTGGTATAAGTCAAATTTGAACAGTAAGTGATTCAAATAATATAATAAAATGAGTAGAAAAATGATATTCATGTTATTGAGTCTCGTGTGAGGCCTTATCTGGGAAATGAAAGGAATTTTTGAACATCTTGTTCACGAAACTCGACCATGAACGTGTGGCCGAATGGTTATTAAATTCTTAAAAAAACAAACGAAGTCTAAAAATCATGAGATTTGTCAAGATCTCATGATATCATACGTGGAGGCCGTGGTAAAAAATTGAGAAGGGTTCGCATAATTTGTCACATACAATGTTTATAAACCGAAGTATCTCAGAAGAAGAATCGTAGTGTTGAGAAGGATTTGGTAAAATTTGGAGTAAAAGTGATGGTCGAATTGGGGTTTGACTCAACTTTTTGTATAGGCAATAGAGAACATAGATTGATTCATGTGTAATTTTGGTAAATTTTTGGATCGGTTTGATAATTTTAATTTATTAAGTGCAGTTATATAATTTTAATTGATATACATTGAATTTGAGCTACAACTGCATGAAATAATAAGTTTTTTTCCTTCCCTGACCTTGAAACTTTTTCTACTCTCCACATACAACATGTGGTACTCCATGTTAAGATTTGGTATATTTCTGGATCCATTTTCTATATTTAATTAATTTAATGCCTTTAAAGGATTTTTTGGTATAAGTCAAATTTGAACTACAAGTGATTCAAATAATATAATAAAATGAGTATAAAAATTATATTCATGTTATTGAGTCTCCTGTGTGGCCTTATCTAGGAAATGAAAGGAAATTTTGAACATCTTGTTCACGAAACCCAACCATGAACATGTGGCCGAATGGTTTTTAAATTCTTAAAAAACAAATGAAGTCTGAAAATCATGAGGTTTGTCAAGATCTTGTGATATTATACATGGAGGTCATGGTAAAAAATTGAAAAGGTTTCGCACAATCTATCACGTACGATGTTTACAAACCAAAATATCTCAGAAGAAGAATCGTAGCGCTGAGAAGGATTCGGTAAGATTTGGAGTCAAAGTGACGGTCGAATTGGGGTTTGACTTTAAAACTTTTTGTATAGGCAATAGAGAACATAGATTAATTCATGTGTAATTTTGGTAAATTTTTGGATCCGTTTGATAATTTTAATTTATTAAGTGCAATTATAGAATTTTAATTGATATACATTGAATTTGAGCTACAACTATATGAAGTAATAAGTTTTTTCCTCCCTGACCTTGAAACTTTTTCTACTCTCCACATACAACATGTGGTACTCCATGTTAAGATTTGGTATATTTAAGTGAATTTGAGGAGGTATTTTCAAAGTATATCAGAGCAAATTGAGGAAAACACGTTATGAAAAAAAAGAAAAATGAAAAAAAATAAGTTTCAGAACTTTGCCGAGTGTCCCTAAGACGGCACTCGACAAACATGGATTTTGCCGAGTGTCAGACCTGGGACACTCGGCAAATAGCTTCACAGACCCCACACACGCGCAGTAGTTTAGGATTTGGAAATGGGAAAAAAATAAAATGGGTTTGCCGAGTGCCCGTGATCTAGCACTCGGCATACCTGTAGTAGTTTGCGAGTGTCAGAACTGGAACACTTGGCAAACAACTTTATGGGCTCCAGACACGTGCAGTAGTTTAGGATTTGGAAATGAGAAAAATAAAATAAAATGGGGGTTTGCCGAGTGCTAGATCGCGCGCACTCGGCAAACCTCTCTTGTAACCACCTCAAGTCCCGCACCTGGCTGCACACACACGCACACACTCAAACACTTTGCCACGCCCAAACTAGACCATGCCGCCGGCCCCGCCGCTGGTCCCGCACCCGCCCACACCAGCCCCCGGCGCTTAGCCCCCGCACGTCGACGGCGCAGGCACGGGCGAGCGCAACCCCGCCTGCCACAAGCCAAGCAGGTGATCTCCGCCCCTTCCTCTGCCTGGTGATTCTTGCTAGCTTTGCCTTGTGAGTCTGCTCAATAGCTTGTGTGTTAATCTAGTAGAACTGCTCGGTCATCAAGCTGTTAGCTCTGGTTTGATGCTACTTCACTCAAGGCTATGGTGAAAATGATTCAGGAAAACCATGTAGCTATTTGATCTTGCATGATCTGTTCTTAGTAATTTTGCCAGCTAGATGTCATTATGAAGTAGTAGATGCAATAAGAGAATATAGGGAATTCATTAGAAACTTCCTAACTCCTATGAGTGTGCTCTTCTACAGTTCTGCTTGCCTGAGATGTTTCAAATTTGGATTTGTGAGCTCCAGAATTCCTTTGGATGAGTAAATTCAAATGGCAGCGCTTGCCATATAAAAGTTGCTTGTGTTACCTGTCGATGTCAACCAGGTTTTTACACCTTTTACCAAATGAACAGTTGCCTGATTAATCTAGCTACTTCCAGATTGAAAGTAGTTGCCTGATTAATCTAGATAATTTAGCAACATTTGTGGGGAGTAAGATGCCATCTAGTCTGGGGCTTATGAAACTCAAGCTTTGTGGAACAGAGAGTGAAAGTGAAATACTCATGTGCTACTTAATTTAAGTATGTAGCTAGAATGGTGAATGCATATTAGCTAAAAAATTTATGGTTCAATTAAGTATCGTGTCTATTTCACTTCTTTCCAAATCGGATATAATTCCTTGTGCTGCTACTTGGGTAACCATATATAGTACTTGATTGGTTTGCATAGTGTCTAAATTTGCTTTATGTCAACATTGCCAGTAACATGGGATGTCGAAATATGTCTAATCTAGTAGAACTGCTCGGTCATCAAGGCTATGGTAATGATGAAATGGGAGCAATGCAATGCACCTTATTTTTTAGGTTTGAGTCATGATTAGTTCCAAGGCTCTGGGATGCTCGCACTTTCATGTAAACTCTGTTAGCTCTGTAACAAGTTGTTTCAGCATTATTTTGTGGACTTTGTATGTGGTTGTCGGCTATCGTGCCATTGGTTTGTTGTAGGTTTTGGTTACCTCACCATGCAGGGGAGGTGCTCCCGAAATTTATAATTGACACTATTATGTTCGTTTGTTGCAGGAGAGGCTATTGCAAGGATCATTCCCCACTGTCCTCGACTCATCACTTTGCAGGACAGCAAGGTGAGGCATCCGACACCCCTCTTTCCATATCATGTTCGTATATCACGTAACCTAGCTAGGCGTCTCGTGTTCGAAAGAGATACAGTTGGAAATATATAGATCTTTGCATATCTATAACTGTATCTATTTTGAATTGTCCACGTTTTTTGGACAGCCCGAGGATGTGTAGATGGAGTTAGTTTCCATGCTTTACTCAGATCCGAGACAGAGTTTTAGCAGCATCTCCCTGTTGTTCTCCGGATACATAATCTCCCTACCAGGACGTGTATTTGGAGAATAGCGGGGAGGTGCTGCCAAAATTCTATCTCAAATAGGAGTAGAGCATGGAAACTAACCCCATCTACACATCCTTGGGTGGGATTGGGACCTATCTTCACCAATTAGATAGTATAAGAACCTATAGATGCAATTAATTTTTATATTACTTGATGATATGTTAGAGGATGGATGACCATGAGTGGATGTACATGGGCTGCTCTAGTCAGGGTCTATTGATCGATGAATGCATTGAGAAGACCGATACTTTCTTGGAACTAGCATTTACAAGGGTTAAAGGAGCATGTGCCACTTGGTGTCCCTAGCATTTGTGCAAACACGTGTCGACAAACAAAGGTGGTCATGGGTAAACATCTTTGCAAGAATGGATTTACAACAGACTATACCTGGTGGATCTACCATGGTGAATCCGATCATGTGAGAGAAGAGGTCATGAGACAACGTATCAAGGATTATGATGCTGATGCCAGGGTAGGAGACATGTTAAATGACTATCATGAAGCACACTTCGATGAAGGACGTAGGGAGGAGAAACTAGAGCCAACCATGAAGGCATATTATGATATGTTGTCTGTGGCATAGCAACCCCTTCATGGGCATGCCAAAGTTTCTCAACTGGATGCCATTGCACGCCTAATGGCCGTAAAGTCCCAATTTAGCTTGAGTCGAGAAACCTTCGATGTTATGCTAACAGCTATTGGTAGCCTGCTCCTGGATGGTCAGATCCTGCCAAAGAGCATGTATGAGGCATAGAAACTCCTTCGTGCACTTAAGATGCCATATGAGCAGATATATGCTTGTCCAAAGGGACGCATCTTATTTAGGAAAGAACATGCAGAAGCAAAGTACTATGTGATGTGTAAATCGTCTAGGTTCATGGAGGTAGACTCTAGTGATGATCACAAGAGGCAGCTTGTCATCCCCGTGAAGATCCTATGGTACCTTCCATTCATACCGAGGATCCAACGGCTTTATATGACTGATGAATCCATGAAACAGATGACATAGCACAAATATGAACGTTGATACAATCCTGAGAAGCTGGTGCATCCATCCGATGGTGAAGCATGGACAAAGTTTGATATGATTCATCATGAGAAAGCTCTAGAAGCTCGTAATGTACGTGTTACGCTGGCAACAGATGGGTTTAATCCTTATGGAATGGCGGCTGCCTCATACACTTGTTGGCCCATGTTCATAATCCCTCTCAATCTCCCCCCTAGCATCCTCTTTCAATGACATAACATATTCTTGTCGTTGATAATTCCTGAACACTCGAGGAATAATATGAGTATGTACATGGAGCCTCTGATTGATGATTTGGTCCGTGCTTGGGAGGAAGGGGTATGGACATATGACCGAGCTACAAAGATAAACTTCAAAATGCATGTTTGGTACTAGTACTCCCTACATGACTTTCTGGCATATGGGATATTTTGTGGCTGGTGTGTTCACAGGAAGTTCTCTTGCCTAGTATGCAAGGCGTCTCTGATGTTCATTTGGTTGACGAAGGGTGGCAAGTATTCTTCGTTCGACAAACATCGACAATTCCTCCCTCTTGACCATCCATTCAGACGAGACATCAAGAACTTTACGAAAGATGTAGTAGTTGAAGGCCCTGCACCCTAGATGATGATTGGTGCCACGGCTCATGCTCAATTAGACGCTCTCAAGGTCAATGACCAAGGAGATCATTTTCTAGGATATGGTGAGAAACATGCATGGACTCATAAGTCATGCTTATGGAACCTCCCCTATTTTGATGACCTTCTGCTTCCACATAACATTGATGTAATGTACACTAAAAAAAATGTCGTCGAGGCAATTTTTGGTACAATCATGGACATTCCTGATAAGACAAAGGATAATGTTAAGGCTAGAGTGGATCAAGCGAGGTTATGCAATAGACCAAAGCTAGACATGGCGCCTCCCGGAGGCGGGAAGTCATGGAAAAAGCCTAAGGTCGATTTTGTTCTGACAAGGGCCCAAAGGAGGGAAGTATTAGAATGGTTCTGAATGTTAATGTTCCCTGATGGGTATGCAGTAAATCTAAAGAGGGGAGTGAAGTTAGCTACTTTGTGAATCAACTGGCTCAAGAGTCATGACTACCACATATGGCTTGAGTGGCTACTGCCGGTGATGATTCAAGGCTATGTCCCTGAGCATGTCTAGATACTGCTGGCAAAGTTGAGCAATTTCTTTCGCCAGCTTTGTGCTAAGGAGTTATCTCGTACCGTGGTTGTAGACATGGAAAGAATGACACATGTGTTGCTCTGCAGGTTGGAGAAGATCTTTCCACCTAGCTTCTTCAATCCGATGCAGCATTTGATTTTGCACCTCCCGTATGAGGCACGAATGGGAGGCCTGTGCAGGGCCATTGGTGCTATTCAATTGATAGATTTCAAAAGGTTCTTCGAACTAAATGTAAAAATAAATGCAAAATTGAAGCATCCATAGTAGAGGCATACATTCTAGAGGAGGTGTCAAACTTCACAACAAAATACTATGCTGACAACCTTCCTAGCATGCATAATCCACCCCCTCGTTACAATGCTGGCGAAGATGAATCGAACCTTAGCATTTTCTGAGGGCAACTAGGAAGTGCAAGTGGTGCGACTAACAAGACCTTGAAACATGAAGAGTGGCACACTATTATGCTATATGTGTTGACCAACCTATCCAAAGTGGAGCCATACATGCTATAAGTTCTCAACAAACTTTTTCTCAACTACTCACAATTCTAGGTCCAACTCCCTTGTTTCTCATTGGTATAGGGAATTTCATGAACAATTCTAGCGTGAATCAAGAGAACCTACCCCATAGGAAACTTCGACCCTTCTTAGAGAGGGTGCAGGAAATGGAATGCCTAATTTCATTTCTTGGTTCAAACAGAAGGTATTGTCCAATTTGGCTCATACTTAGTTTGACATTACAAGTTGCTCGTATGTGCGACTAATATAACGAACTACCCTGCTTGAACTTGTAGGGACAAACCGATGCATCTATGAGTGCCGAGTTGAGACAGGTTGCCGATGGTTGTGCCTATAGGGTTAGGTCATTTACCGGTTATAACGTGAATGGATATCGCTTTCACACAACAAGCCACGAGCAGAGTTAGCCCAATCGAAGAACCACAAATACTAGAGTTTTTACGCAAGTCTTAGATGGGGTTGAGTATTATGGAAGAATTGAAGAAATATATGAACTCATGTTTCATGGTTGCAAACATCTTAATCCCGTTATATTCAAATGCCATTGGTTTGATCCTGAAGTTGTGAGGCGGACCCCTAATCTTGGGCTAGTCAAAATTCAACAATCATCCATCTTACCAGGAGATGATGTCTATATTGTGGATCAATAGGCCACGCAAGTTTATTATCTCTCATACTCGTGCCAAACTATAGACCGTCTTAAGGGTTGGGATGTTGTGTACAAGATATCGCCACACGGTAAACAACTTGTCCCAAACAATCAAGATTACAACATAGACCCCAACACATATGATGGAGAGTTCTTTCAAGAAGATGGGCTCGAAGGGAGTTTTGAGATAGACTTAACCGAAGCTCAGGGTATGGAAGTAGACAATGAAAGTGGTGCTGACGAGGACGCCGGAGATGAGGTTCAGAATGTGAAGGACTTAGAATTACTTCAGCTATTACATCTAAGCAATGACGGTGATGACGACATTCCTCCTTCAGAGCACGGGGATGATTATATCGACATGCATGATAGTGATGATGAGACTTATGATCTAGCTAATCCCGATCATGATGATTATTTCTAATACTTGTATGATCCGTGCTAATTGATTTATTATTTGTCATACCATGTTATTTTTTAAGTATGTTTTGTTTATTTTTGCATCTATTTTAATGTATTATCTGTGCTAATTGATTTACTCTTTTTAATTATAGGTGATTGAACAATGGTGGATGATATAAAGAGGATAACGTCGCTTTACTCAAAAGCGACAGCGACGCGTAAAGGGTTCGATGCAGCTGAGGGATCTAGGAAGAGACCTTGGGGTAGACCTAGGGGTCGAGGGAAGGTGGAGGCAAGACGAGACCACCGTCACCTATACCTTCGTCGCTGTCTGAGTTACCTTCCGCTCACTCATCCTCTGAGGAGGAGGAGGTACAGGTGTAGGAGGAGGTATAGGTGGAGGAGGAGGAGGCAGGGGTGGATGAGGAGGTAGGGGTGGAGGAGGAGACAGGGGGTACCTCTTCCTCTACTTCATCGCATGTGTGGTTGTGAGGTCCCTGGACCCTCCCGAGGCGACCGATACCTCTTGAGAGATGCCCGCAGATTTGACCCGATGGAGACAAGTAAGTAACTTTATATGTTATCACTAATTTTTCATTTGATATGTTCAAAATTACAATAGAAACTAATAATTTATCTTAATCTCTTGGGCAGGGGTTGGAGGAAGGTTGGTGGGGGTGATCACGCATGCCATGTGAACGGCATCCTTGATCTTTTGATCAAGGAAAAGTTCCCTGGCCTGGTGCAGTTCGGCAAACCTGTCAAGCCGGCCTACATGTGGGCCCACTATGCCGCCGTCCCAGACACCCCTGATCGAGATGGCAGGGTATTCGTCGACAAGGCACAACATATCAAGGCCGAGCTTTGGGTAAGTCTTTCTCGCACTACATTGCTCAATACATCGCATTGATTGGACATTCTCGAAATAATGACTGGATACATCATGTCTATATGCAGGATTTCTTTAGATGAGAGGAGGGATACGAGGCCAAGGCGGATGCTGTGGCTGACAAAGACACCAATAAACTCTTCAAGGACATGCACTACAAGGCGCGCATCTAGGCCATGATCCAATATGCCGTAGAAATTCTTAGAGAGAGGATCCCTAAAAGGGCAGCAAGAACCATGAGCCTGACCCTAGAACAATACCTAAAGGTAAATATAGAACATTAATACTTATTTTTTTTCTGAGATTAATTACGCTTAATTTGATATTTTTATGTCATATAGTTGATGACATAGGTGTATGACATAGGTGCCTCCGTGGTGGTGGACAGGTGGTGCGACCCCGCATGGGAGGAGAATCACAATGCTTGCTGGGAGCGGCGTTTGCTGATGCCGGGTGCACCACACCATCAAGGCAACCTCAACCTCTCAGAATACACGGCTAGATAGGTACGCGAATTCATTTCTTTATTCTAACGCTCAACTCTGCATAATTTCTAATCATATTGCTTTTTTTTGCAGTCAGTGGCGCATGGTGGCGAGCTTTGCTCCTAGTTCATGGCATATGCTTTGGCCCACAAGGGGAAGGCGACGTCCGACGTCGCCTACAACCCAGAGGACCCACCGTCGGCGTACAGCAACGAGTCCGTCCATAGCCGCCTCGATGGCAAGGGTGGTTCATGGCCTAGAGTATGATCCGAGCGCCCATGACCTTGATGGACAAGTGGTCATGAGGGCAGGAGGAGGTATGAAGCATGACTAGTTCTGGATTGGTGATGACACAATCGACACGGCTAGTACTCCCACTCTCTCCTAGATTCGAGCACGGAGCACGGGTTCTAGTCCGGCGATACGCCCACGGTCGGACTCTACATGGTTCTAGATGAACACACTCTAGGTTCTTTCTATTTTATTCATCATTCATTGATTTTTACATACTTTTGCATTGCATTGTAACATTGGGATGAAATATTATAGGCTCAGCTGGAACAAGAAACGAGGCGCCGGGAGGAGCTAGAGGCGAAGATGGAGGCAGAGCGATCGAGGATGGAGGCAGAGCGGCAGAGGATGGAGCTACAGATGTTTGAATATATGAGGGGTGTTTATGCTGCAATCGGTCAACCTTCGCCACCGATGCCAGTCCCTCCTCCTCAACCTGCTCCAAACACTATTTCAGGCACTGTGAGTCGCTTTACAACCTTATAATCACCATTTCTTGTTTATGTAGAATCAATCTTACAAAGATGCCCAGACACTAGAAACTTAGTGACTAATGCTATATGTTTGTTACCAACTAGTACTTAAGCAATCATACTAGAGCACAATGCAACTGAGAAGATATTGCTGATAGTTGCAAGGGTTATACTAGTTAGGCAGCAGAGAGACCATATGTGTTGTTTAATCTTGACTCACACTTGCAATCTTTTCTCCTTTGTGCAGCATCAATCGGCGGCATCGAATGAGCCTCATGACCCAACGTGGTCGCAGTGGAACTCATGGCCTAAGTGACTACTTGTGATTTTATTAGCATTTGCATTTGTGGATTACTTGTGACTACTTGTGGTTGTGAATGAACCTACTAGTGATTCTGAAGTTTATTTGCATTAATTTCTTGTCGATATATCTATATGAACTGCCTATGATGCCTATTGTGAACTATCTATGATGAATGTGATGTTTATTTGAATGTGGTACGTGGCTATGACCGAAACAAATAAACTAATTATTTGTGGCAGCTTTGCCGAGTGTTACACTTAGTAAAAGGGCTATTTGCCGAGTGCCATGGAAATTACACTCGGCAATGAGGGACACATGGCAAAAATCTATGCATTCTAGGACAAAAAATGATGAGAACATCACTCCTTCGGATGTACCCGCTGATCCTCCAACCGTCATGCAAGGTCCAATGACCCGGGCTCGAATGCGTCAACTCAATTTAGAGGTGAGCTCGTTCTTAAGCGATCCTTTTCATACTTTTGAGAATAGACTACTACCTAATGATGTTATCTTGCTTAGGAACATTGAAGAGGGTCATGAGGGACTTAGAGGATGTGGTGGAGGCGATGATGACTAGTAAGGACGTCCAACAAAAACTGGAGGCCCGATCCAACATGATTTCGAGTCTGTCTCGGCCTCCAAGACCAGTCTACCTTAAACTGATCACCCAGGACTCATCCATACTTTGTTTTCGACAATCCATATATGGTTGGAAAGATAATTTGATAAGGAAGCTAATCCAAGTGGTCTCACGTCAAAAGCCCTTCAGAATCAACGGGAATCGTCGAAACAAGTCAGCATCCAGAATCTGCCAGGGTGCTGCGATACCGTCTTTTGGTCCGTTGGACCGTGTATCATGTTTGGGCCCATTATGGGGCGCGTCTAGGGTAGGACGACCCTAAGACCTTTATAATCATACGTCGCCACCGCTATTAGGTTTTGGGTTTTTTCTTAGATTATTCTGTCAAGAACAGTTTCGCCGTTCATCGGTTTGTGACACCCCAACTTCGTGAGATTAATCATTCATCTGCAATTTGGTTGTGTTCTTTCTTGTTCTTGCTTGTGTTCTTCATTGCGCAGGCATGAATTAGCCTTCTTGGCGAGGTCAACCTGGTCCATGACTTGGTTGATAACCAGAGGAGCTGTGGTGCTAAGATTGCAGGGTTCGATCTTTCGATCTGAAGTCGGATCGGTGTGTCATTCTTCGCCACAACGATAGTTACCTCTACCTAACGGAAGATCGAGATCCCTGTCCCCATTAAAAATGGCTTCTTTGCTGAGTGTCTGCGCTGTGACACTCGGCAAAGAAGCCAACATTTGTACGTTCTGGACCAGTCTTTGCCGAGTGTTAGGTATTTGACACTCGACAAAGAAGGTAGGTTTGCCGAGTGTCCCAGAGTTGACACTCGGCAAAGGAGCCAGGTTTGCCGAGTGTCTGGAAGTTGACACTCGGCAAAGGAGCCAGGTTTGCCAAGTGTTTGGAAGTTGACACTTGGCAAAGGAGCCAGGTTTGCTGAGTGTTAGGTCCGGGACACTCGGCAAACGCGCCGTGACCGTCTCGGCGCTGTCACGTTACTTTTATTCGCCGAACGTCGGTTTCAGCTCTCGGTAAAGTATTTGTCGAGTGCCCGAGAGAAAATACTCGGCAAAGAGATGTTTGACAACACCGTAAATGCCGTGTGCTATTTGCCGAGTGTTACACTAGGCAAAGCCTTTGCCGAGTATTTTTTGGTCTTTGTCGAGTGCCCGTAGCACACAACAAAGCCAGTGTTTCTGGTAGTGCAAGCAAGTTATTCCAGGCCGGTCTAAAGGTGGTGGACTTGGAATCACCTTTCTTTCTGTGTTGCCCGCTGATATATTCACTACTACCACCGACTAGCTCAACATGATGCCTAGTCGGAGTATATATTGATGGGGATGCACAAAAAGGAAGCTGATCACGGTACATCCATTCACGAGCTGAGCTAGCAAGGCCAGGACCGACGACTGAGATGAGCCAATGGCATTGGTGAGCATAAGGAGCCATGTCGACCAGCACGGTGGCAGGGAATCAACAACGACCAATGCAAGCAGCAGCTGGCACTGGCAGGTAGGCATGGCGCGAATTGTGTCAATTTCACTACTCATTGCTACACAAACTTTACTAGAGGCGGGCGTTTTTTATTTTCCGCGGCGGGCAAAGCCGTCCGCCGTGGCCTAGAGGCCACGGTAAATCGTGGCTTAACCGCGGCGGGCGGCTATGCCCGCCGCGGTTAACCGATTTACCGCGGCGGGCGGTGTAACGTGCCCGCCGCGGTAAATATACTTTTACCACGGCGGTCACGTTGCACCGCCCGCCACGGTAAATTATTTTACCACGGCGGACACCTTTCGTGGCCCGCCGCGGTTATGTTCGTTAGCCGTGGCGGGCATTATTATTTGCCCGCCTCGGTAAATTATTTCCCGAATTAAAAAAAATACAGCAGGCATATAAATTCAAATTCAAATTCAAATCACATTCAGATTTCACAGATTAAACTTAAAAAGTATGCAGGCATTACACATGAGATAATATACATATATATACATTCACTTAGTTGTTCTTGTCATCATTAATTCATTACATTTACATATTAAAGTCGTTATACATGCCCTAAGGAGTAATCCTGCGGACGCATCATCGTGGGCCATTTCCTCAGCCTCTCGTACTCTGGTAAAATCGCTAGCTGGTTGTTCTCATTGAAGAACGTGCTCCCTTCAAGCACGCATTTTTCTAAGACAAACTTACATATGTCCGCCTTTGTCTGCTTAAAGGAGTGTTGGGTGCTCTGCATGTCTCTCCACTAGTTCAATCCATTCTTGAGCACCCTCCAACTGCTGCTGTACTGCTTGCACTCCCTCAGGTACTCACAGACGTAGAAGCCACAGGTTTGTGATCCTACCGGTTGTTTGGCACACTGCATGATCGATACACAAGCATTAGAATACAGGCATTGGAACGCTTATGAACAGAAAGCACAATTTAACCTTTCAAATACTTATCGGAAAGTTGCGTCTGATTTTGATGCGGTTCTTATGCTTAGCCTTAAAATTCTCTGTTCTTCGATCATAGCATTCAGGATCCTTCACGTACTCCTTATAAGCGCTATATGAAATGTACTAGTATTAGGCAGGGCATTAGAACGCATATGAGAAGATAGTTCAGTCACTTACACTCTGAGGCAATCTTCAAAGGCCTTGTACCCTTTTAAGTTTGGCATTCTCAACGAATCAAATACGCAGGCCCTGCCATCCTAAGGGTAGATGATAAATGCAACCCAGTTACCCTTGAGGCCTTGGCTACGCCATTAAAACAAAATAAAGGTTACGACGAGAAATAATAATACTAGCTAGCTGCCCACTTATCTCTACAGGCATGTCTTCGACTTACCCAAAGTGGTAGGCAGCTACGATACACCACCCACTTATCTCTACAGGCATGTCTTCGACTTACCCAAAGTGGTAGGCAGCTACGATACACCCATTTCTCCTGATCTTCTTCATTGCTCCTAGTATGTACCTTGAAATGTTCAACTTCTTATTGTCCATCAGTTTCTTCCTGTGCGCCTCTCTCTGTCGCTTGGTCAAGTCTTTCATGGTTGGATGATTGTCATCTAGGTGGTAACCAATGATGACTCTTTGAGCAATATGCATTAGAGATAGATAGATAGATAACATCAAGTTTTAGTTCCTTGGATATATAGGCCATCAACCTGCAAGGACAAGCCATCATGGCATATATAAGTAGTCTTGACCGATTCAAAGGCAGGTGATATGTGAAACTCGCAATTCATCACTTACATAGAGAACAAGGTGACTTGGGTGATGTCAAGGTCTTGTTCCCATAGTAGTCTGTACATGTCGTGGAAGTCCATGGGGAGTTCTACATCGTTGCCGGGCAAGTGGAAGTACTCCGCCACAACCTTGACTAGAAAACCATGCAGGCCAGCTTTTGCCGCTTCCATGTACCAGAGATGAAACCTCCTTGTCTCCCACCTTTCCTCGTCGATGAGCTGGGCCTTGGTTATCATGAACTTCCCATGCTCGTAATGGCCGGGGCAGTCATCCGATTCAGGAAATAGATGGAAAGGTGATCTCGGCCTAGGATAGAAATGTTAGTACCATATTATGGCAAAGAAAAGTTATTAACAAATTATGCTCTCCGCTACCATACCTTTCGAACTCAAGTGAGTCTGTGAGATGCCCTTGGTCGCCTTTAGTCTTCGCCGGCGGTGCAGGACAGTGGCTTGTGCTCGCAATGGCAGCAGGCAGTGTCTTTGCCCCCGGTTCCTCTGTGCCTCCCGGTCCTTTGCTTGTGCCCTTAGACGGACTGTTGGGAGGTGGAGGTGGACTTGTTGTCGGAGGAGGAGAACGAGGGTGAGGGCTTGTGCCTCGGGGTGACTTCCTTCCCTTGTCATCCCTACCATTGCCTTCGACATCGTCGTCGCCATGATCCAGATCATCGGGGGGACAAGATCCGGCAACGGATGGTTGTGATGCTGGTGTCGCCATCGGCGTAGAAGTCGGCGTCGAGAGAATGATCTCTATGTCATCCTTGTTCCATAGGACTTCGAAACCAATGGCAGCTCCAAGGATCGTTACCCCTTGTGCAGTTGGATATTCCATTTCAAATTCTTTGTATTGGGTTGCATACCATGTAAGTATCACGGCAGCATAGTTGGCAAGGATCTGGTCTTGGTTGAAATCTTTGATATCTTCTTTGGGGTGCATGTAACCCTCACCCACGGTCAACTTTTTTGCCCTACCGAACGGGATGTTGAGGTGGACGTGCATGGGTTGCCGGATGTCGTCGATGGGGTGCCTTGGGCGATCCTCAATCATCGGCAGTGGCTACCCTTGTGTCTGCCCTTGTGGAACTTGAGGCACGGCCACGCCAGCCTAGCGAAGCATCTGTGACCTCATCGACACCATATCTGGGTCATTGCTCATGAAGGCTTCTTTTATGGACCGACTGATCATTTTGGCCACGCCTTGATCATAGCCCTTCTGAAAGATGCCCTCCTTATACCTCTACCTTGATTGGTATGTGGCAGCATCGGATTTCCATGACTCCACTGAGTTCTAGCTCATCTTCGACGACATGCCACGGACGCGGCCACGGTGCTCGGGGGTTCCCAGCGCCAGGGTTAGCAAGTCCTAGCCCCTGCGAACCTCGAAGCTGCCTTGGATTTAGCGGCCTCGATGAGAGCCCTCTCCACCTCCTCAAACTTGGGCTCATTGAACTTGCTCGTGCCCTCCTTGAGCGTCTTTGGCTTGCAGGCATAGATGAAGTCCTTAGCCCTCAAGTCTACACCGTCGTACGGATCAAGAAGCCCAGCGGCAGCTCTAGCCCTTTCTTCCTCCCACCACTGGGGCCTCTTACCAGCAAACCCAGTCATGCCCAAGTGGTGGGGGTGTAGGTTCTTCTTTGCGAGTGCGCTGAACTTGGCGCTCTTTGCCTTTGCTTCTTCTATTGTTCTTTGTTTGCAGAACTCTTCCTAGTGATGTTCCTTCACCATAGTGTATTTGACATAGGGTGACTTGCCTAGCTTCAGGTAGTACCTGGTCAGCATGGACTTGAAGTTTCTAAAGGCTCTTCCTGCCATGTGCATGACCCACTCCCTGCACTTGTTCAGATCAGTGTCCTCGAGATAATGGAAGCTCCTCGTCACCTCACCCCAGATATGTGTCTTGTAGTCGATCGAGACATTGTTCCACTCCTCCCAAGTGATCTCCACCTTGTCCTTGACTATACATGCCACCTGGTTGCTGAACTTGGCAAGGACCGTGGGTGGCGACAATGGGTTTCCCTCTGGTCCCACCTCATGGATCACATGGACTTCGCCGTGGATTTCCCTCCGATGCCTCCCGTGTTCCCCCCTTCTTAGCTTTGTCCTCTGACCACTAGACTTGCCTGAAGTGGTTGGAGATGGAGCGAGGGGTTCTTTGTCACTGACTTGTTCCTCCTCGAAATTCAATTCTCGAGGCACCACCGGCATCTGTTCAGGGTTTGGAGACCGTGCACTTTCAACTTTGTCGTCCCTCGGTTGGTAGGTCGGATCATCTTCGTCCTCTGTACGATGTTTCTTTGTTGGCCTCGGGGTCATGGACACTTGGCTCTCGAGGCTAGTTGATGATGATGCACTAGGGGTAGGGTCGCGCCATTCGCTTATCGGTTCCTCCACCATTGGAAAGCTACAATGAATACATATTTTAGTTGTATAGACACAGTTATAGAGTAGTAAAGTAGAGTAGTACTAGAGTAGTAAAGTAGAGTAGTACTAGAGTAGTAAAGTAGTAGTAGTTGGCTCAGATTTGCCCCATTGTCATCACATCGCTTTTAAACTGGTTGCTTGTATCTGGTATACAAGCCATCCTAGTTTAGCGGGGGCACTCGATCATCATCGCCGCTGCCTCAGCATAAAAGGGTTCACATCATTGCATATGCCACTGCCTCAGCTTAAAAGTGTGAAAAGAATCATAATTGCAAATACCAAACAAAAGCCATCAAGATAGTTTCAAAATTCGCCCCCAAAGGGTGGCCTTCGGCCATCAAGATAGAGTAGAAGACTAGAGGAGGTGAGAGTAGAGTAGAGTAGAGTAGTACTAGAGTAGTAAAGTTGTAGTAGTTGGCTCAGATTTGCCCCATTGTCATCACATCGCTTTTAAACTGGTTGCTTGTATCTGGTATACAAGCCATCCTAGTTTAGCGGGGGCACTTGATCATCATTGTCGCTGCCTACTGAGGTTTAGTAGAGTAAGAGCTGTACAGCTCAAAATTTAGAACTGTACATTTCAGGGGTTGAGACAATCCAGCAAGGAAAAATTTAGTATATATGGCATGAAAGCCTAACAGCTCATGCCCTGCTCCTCAATGATTTTTCTCAATGTCTCCACACCCTAGATCAGGGATAAGATTAGGAGTTGAGAGGGAAATTAGAGAAAGAAGGGAAAGAAATCAGGCACCTGAGTACTGGGAAAAAAGACTAGCTCAATCGAATGGTTTAAATAAGACCACAACATTCCTTTGATTTGCAAATTAAGGATATGCTAATCTAACCCTAACAAAATATCGATAGGTGTGAATTAGTTTATAGCCTGAGCAGTCCAGTAGGATTAACATACATGAACTTATGCATTGATTTATTGTTCAGCGTCCATCTGCTGAACACTAAAATTGAAAAAAAAATCTCACAACATATAACCAATTGACAGTCTGATATCCAATCACCTTTCTGATCCAGGAAAAAATGTGCCATACAAATACCGGAAAATATAGTATTCTATCATTCATGGGGATAGTGTACATATGTTCACTCAAATGACTATTTGATAAAGAAAATATGAACAAGAACCGCCCATTCTGTTCTAGACTAGGGAAAAGGAACATGTAAGCACCTAACTGCACCAGATATCGATGAACATGCTACCCAATGAGTACAAATATACTATGAGCAGTATGCTGGGGCCTCGGGGCAAAGGGATATGCATTCGCAAAATGTCTATTTGAAAAACTGCAGATATGAGATTTAAATTTGGTCCTAGTCGGCGATACCGGATATACAGATGAAAGGCATCTTTATGGTAATCCACCAATTCGTAATTCTATAAGCAGACGTGGGTTACAAATCAATGTATATCATGCACGCCAGGCAGCAACCTTCTCCAATTCAAAATGGCGAGAAAAAAAAACCTTTGCTTCCTGTAAACTTGCAGCACAAGGAGTTCAGGAACCCAAAGTTCAGCGCTAGCTACTTTAGTCAAAGGCGAAGTGGAGTACTGAACCTAGTTTACCCAAAAAGGCCGGGACAAATACTCATAGGTTCCTCCCCAGAACCGCACACCAGATGCTCGATGATATGCCCCAGAAACCAACCAGCACAAGAATACCAATAGCTTGCTCCACAAATTTCCCCCAGGACATAGCACGATAAAATCGACACTAATAAACAAACACGGCGTGAAGACCGTAGAAAGCTGCTACTAGGAGAGTAGGAGAAGGGCATGGTTTTAGGCGTAGGACATGCATAGGTTAGGTTACGTACCGCTGGTGGCGTTGTTTCCTTGCGCGCTGTGTAGTGCTGCCTGAACTGGAGAAGGGTGGAGAAGGCCGTCGAGGAATTTGGCAGCGGTGGACGGGTCGGAGCCAGCGATGCACCAGAGCTAGGGTTCCGGGGATGGGGTGCCGGAGGAGCACGGGGACGGGGCGTGGGCAAGGGAGAGGAGGACGGGGGCGGGGCACGGGCACGAGGGAGGAGGATGGGGGCGGGGGTCACCATGGAGGAGCTCGGCGGCGGGGATGGTGGCGGCGGCGCTATATTTTGGCAGCCCTTCGGGTCGAATTCGAGGGCGCGAAGGAATAAAAAAATTTGTGCGAGCAGCGGCACATATATAGCCACGGATTAACCGCGGCGGGCAATATAATCCGCCCGCCGCGGTAAATGTTTACTGTAGCAGGCACCTTAAACTGCCCGCCATGGTTAATCGATTAACCGCGGCGGGCGCCGTTACGTGCCCGCCACGGTTAATATTTTTGCTTTTGCTCACTGATATTTATTATCAATCTAAAACTTATTAATCTAAAATTTATGGGCACTAATATTTATTATTAGTAGAGAGTTGTAGTGTGTAAGTAGAGAGTAGTGTTGTGTAGTAGTAGAGTAGTACTGTGTAGTAGTAGTAGAGTAGTGCTGTGTAGTAGTAGAGTACATGTGAGTAGTAGAGAGTAGTATTAGTACAATAGATAGTAGTAGTATTCTATAGTAGTAGTAGGTTGAGTAGTACTAGTAGAGTAGTATTGTATAGTAGTAGTAGTAGATTCAGTAGTACTAGTAGAGTAGTATGGTTCCATGATATTAATAATAAGTTACAAAACTTGTCTTCAATAGATCAAGCTATATTATTGCATATATGTCTCTGGGATACATATATCATTTTGGTGCAGGTGCTTTCACCGTCCTCTTCTCTAAGTCGGGGCGGGCCCACGACATCATCCTGGACTTGTTGAATCGGTCCTCGACGGCCTTGATCTTCTTTGGATGATCGGTAAAAAGCTCGAGCTCTGCGTAGTTGTTGTATTGTTCGGGACTCTGCACCCCATCAGCTCTCACAATCCGCTACTTTCCGGACACAACCACATGCCTTTTTGGGTCATCTGCATATATATAGTAGGCCACTTGCGCGATATTGGTTGCTAGTACCCACGGGTCATCTTTGTAGCCGATACTTTTGAGGTCCACGGTGGTTAGCCCATAACTGTCCACTGCAACCGCATTCGGTTTGACCCACTGGCAACGGAAGATGGTTATGCGTAGGTTCTGGCCGTAGTCAAGTTCCCATATTTCTTCGACTTGCCCATAGTATTGCCTCCTCTGGCCCGTGTACTCTTCTTCACCCTCGTATCGAACACCGCAGTTCTGTGCCGAACTCTTCTTGTCCTTGTCTTTCATGTGGAACCTGCAGCCCTGGATGTCATACCCTTGCCACGTGGTGATTTGGCTGGATGGGCCTAACACAAGCCTCTTAATGGTCTCTGTATCTTCATCAGGGCATCCTTCAAGGGGTATGTGTTGCTCTTTGAGCCACTCTATGAAATTGCTCTTGTGATGGTTCTGGACCCATGCCTCCGTACGTTGTCCATCATTAGCGGCGCGGATCTCTTCTAGGTTCTTTTCAATATATTTCTCCATGCTCACTAACTGATGAAGGATGCTGTAATGAGCTTCTTGCACCATTCGGTTTGCCACATCGGTGCGCACTTTTCGGCCTGTGCACCCCATCCCTAAGGTTTTGCCTTCATGATGATGGACAGGCAGCCCAATCACCCTCCCATCTCTTATGTACCTCATACACTAGTTCACGCCCTCCTCCATTGTGTATGCCTCGATCATAGAGCCCTCTAGGTAAGCGCGGTTATGGACATATCTGTTGAGGGTGGACATGAACCGCTCGTATGTCCACATCTGGTGTAGGTACATGGGGCCTAGTTGATGGATCTGCTCGACCATATGCATCATTAGGTGTGGCATAATATCAAAGTAAGATGGTGGAAAGCACATCTCGAGCTGGCAAAGGGTCTCCACGATGAACTCCTTCAGGGAAGGTAGCTTAGCCTTATCAATGACCTTCTGGGTGATGCGATTAAAGAAGTATGACATCCGTGTGATGACCATCTTCACATACTCTGGATGGATAGCCCTAATGGCAATTGGTACGAACACCGTCAGCATGACGTGGCAGTCGTGTGAGTTGTAGCCGGTCATTATGAGGTCTTTCATGGAGACCAGGCTCTTTATGTTGGAAGAGAAACCAGTCGATACCTTGATACCCCTAAGCAACTTAAGAAAAGTCGTCCTCTCGTCTTGCGTTAGGTTGCAGGCCGCACCCGGGATATCGACTTTATCGTTCTGAGGTGGTCCCGGGTGAAGGTCCGGCCTGATGCCCAGATTGACAAGATCCGTCCGTGACTTGATACCATCCTTTGTCTTGCCCTTGATGTCCAGCAGGACACCGATCGTGCTTTCGAAGACATTTTTCTCTAGGTGCATGCAGTCGATGGCATGGGATGTATTCAGTGTTTTCCAATACGACAGGTACTTGAAGAAAATTGACTTCTTCTTGAAAGGAACGGCGGCGGGGACTTCCTCCGTCTGGTCCCGCTTTCGCTTCCTTGTCTACTTGCTCCCCTCTTCAGGTGGCTTCTTCTTCTTTCCAAACTCTACCTGATCCATGTCCTTGACCATCTCATACACCTTTGTCCCCCAACTAGTCTGCGTCGGTTGATCACGCTGCGGCTTGTCCTGATTGTCAAAGTATTTGTTCATAATACTTCTTCTATACCTGTGATTTTTTGTGAGGAACCGTCTGTGCCTCGTGTACACTATCTTATTGGATCCCTTAAGGTAAGTGTAGCAGGTCCCGTCGATGCAAATTACGCAGCCGGTCTTCCCTTAGATCTGCCCCGACAGTGAGAAGACACCGGGGTAATCGGTGATGGTGACAAAGATAATTGCTTTTAGTGTGAACTTCTCCTTACGGGATGCATCCACCATCTAGACCCCAACATCAAATAGTATCTTCATTTCCTCCATGAATGGCTCCAGGAACACATCTATATCGTTGCCAGGCTGCTTCAGTCCGGAGATAAGCATGGTCAGCATAAGGTACCTATGCTTCTGACATAGATGGGGAGGTAGGTTGTACATGGTGAGCATGACGGGGCAAGTGATGTGCGAGCTGCTAAGCTCACCGAACGGGTTCATCCCGTCGGTACTTAGCGCGAACCTAACATGCCTGGGCTCCTTGCCAAACTCCGGGTAGGCCTCATCGAAATCCTTCCACTGCTTGCCATCGGATGGGTGCCGTAGCTTGCCATCGTTGTTCAGGCGGTCAGTTGATGCATGCCAGGACATGAGCTTGGCATCGTCCGAGTTTCCGAATATTGCACGTAGGTGATCGGTCACGGGCAGGTACCACACCGACAGTGCTGGACTTTTCCTGTGTGTGTAACCCTCTTCTTCATCGTCCTACTGAGCCGAGATCTGTTTGGCCACACTACTCTTCTTTGCCCCCTTCTTGTTCTTCTTCCGACCACCCCGCAAGCCTCCCTCGTCTTCTGCATCCACGCGACAACCAGCATTTTTCTTGTACCGACTAAAGCCGCAGTGTGGACAACTCGTCAAATTCTCATACTCATTGCCCCGATACAGGATGCAGTGGTTAGGGCATGCATCAAACTTTCTAAGCTTCATCGCCACTGGCCGGATCAGCTTCTTGGCCTGATAAGTATTGGCGGGCACCTTGTTAGCCGTTGGGTACGTGGTGGCAAGGTAGCTTAACAACTCATTGAAGCTAGTGTCAGACCAACCATGACGAGCCTTCAACATCAACATATGGAGGTTAAAACGGAGCGCCATGCACTCCTTCGGACAATCGCCGCCGTCCTTATAGAGAGGATCAACTGCCGCCTGCTTCAACTCTCTGAAATTCTCCAACCACTTTGGGCAACCCAACACAACGTCGTCTTCATCGAAATGTTTGACTAGATCTTCAACAAGCTGCACATCCTCAGGTTGGCTCACAGTATCCTGACCATCCCCACCGTCGCCGGCTTCGTCAGCCATGTCTTGCATTAGATCATCCACCATGATGTAATCACGACAACTGTTGTCACTGTCGGCTGGCGCAACTGCTGCTGAAGATGATGAGGAGCCGGGTGCTCCTAAAGGATCTTTATTCACCGATGGTGCTGTCGGCGTCGGCGTCGAAGAGCTCACTCCAGATGCACCGCCACTCGCACCAACTCTTTCGCCGTGAAATGTCCAGACTGTGTAGCCCTCGACGAAACCATACATGATCAAATGAGCTTGCACCTCGCTGTCTTAGTGGGCTTTCAGGTTCTTGCAACGAGAACATGGACATATGGTTGTCATCCGCTTCAGTCTCTCACGGTGAGCTTTACCAGCAGCAATAAACTTCCTTAATTCAAAGAGGTACCGCGGATCATTCACTCTATCGATCTGGTACATCTATTCCGACCTATCCATCATACCTGTGAACATTATCCGTCACAATCAACAAATAAAGAAGAATGAGGAGAAATTGATGATTTTTACGTCCAAAATCATGAAAAAGAGAGGAAATAACGATGTGAAAGATGAAGCATGCATCTATGATGAATCTAAGGTTAAAGAAATACATGACATCATTTTTTCCATTAAAATTGATCTAGATCTAGAGAGAACTCTAGGTGATGGAAATAGAGAGAGAGGATGGAAGGAGAGAGGGGGAGCCTTTATGAACCTCTTATGATGTCCTCCTCCCTCAAATCCAAGCCCTTCAACTCAAATCAAAAGTTTCTTCAAATTTTAGGGCAAAACCTCCCCCATGAGTTTGAGAGAGAGGAAGACCCGTGGAGAAGACGAAGGGGCGGCGGTGATTATTTGTACAGGCTTTACAGCGGCGGGCAATATAAAGCGCCCGCCGCAGGAAATGAACTCTTTACCGCGGCGGACAGTTTAAAGAGCCCGCTACGGTACATCGTATTAACCGCGGCGGGTGATTCATACTGCCCGCCGCGGTAAATAACGATTTCCTGTGGCGGACAAATAAGGTGGCCCACCGCGGTAAACCATTTTCCCGCAGCGGGCGCCTCGGTGGCCGGCCACCGGTTAACCGTGGCGGGCAAAAGAGGTGCCCGCCACGGAGCTTATTTTGACTACGCTGCGCAAATTGATTCATGTAGTAGTGACTTTTTCACCGTGTAGAAACTTAACAAATGTAAAATAAGACGATGAGCTGGGTGGACTTGGATGAAGCAGCAGCTGGTAATGGTAGCTAGCAGCACAAATAGTTATCCACATGCAATGCACCGGCCGGTTTAGCTGAGGGGCTGCTTGGTGTGTGTCACATTAAACGGAGGATCAACTATAGCCAGCCTATAGCGACGTCCATTTCGTCAGAGCATGCATGCATGGATCATCATCGTCCATGATTGGTGTGCCGAGCGAATAATTGACCGCACCACCACTTACTACACATACTGGTGACTGGTGAGTACTAGACAAGACCGTAGTGGCCTGCAACGAGCGAGGGGCAGAGAGCCGCAGAGGTAATGTTCTTTACTGTGATGATCCAGCAGAGGCCCATCATGCATGTCACTTCAAACACTACTACAGCGCAGGGATATAGTAACACCAACTTGTGTTATAATAGGTTGGAAAAAGTGTTACTAGCTCTTTTAGTAACACATTTTTGTGTGTGTTCCAATTGGCCATGTTACTATAGACTGGTTTATTGTAACACATCTACTTGTCTATAGGAACATTTGTCTAGTGTTACAATGATTTTTGCTGTAACACTTTTTTTTTCTCTAGTAACACTTCACATTATGGTGGAATACATAGTTTGTAACACATATATTTATCTATGGGAACATTTGCCTAGTGTTATAGTGATTGCCTGATGTAACACTTTTTTTTAGTTCTAGTAACACTTCTACATTATGGTAGAGCACAGTATGGAATAAAGGAACACATGTTTTGTAACACTTGTTTATATCTATTGTAACATATTCAGATTAGGAAACACATATTTGTTTCACCTATATATGTGGCACACGGATTATTATAGAATCACACAAACATGACACATTGCAAAATCACATAAACCATAAATTTCAATAATCATAACAAGATCCACATATAATAGGATGATTTCAAACATAGTGCTTGTTCAGATTAAATCATAGTATTTGTACATAACGATATGGCTCTAGAGAGCAAACACACATAGTCCATACTAGAAAAAAAAATTCAAGAACTTGCTAGGATTCATTGCTTCTTCTTCCATTATTCTTTGTACACATCGATGTAGGAATTCAACCATTAATCATTTGAACCTGCAAAAAAAATGTAAATTGTAAGATTACAAATTAGGCCACATATGTACAATAATATAAGTTAAGAAAGCTAGTTTGAACATACAAATATCAAAGGCCAAGCAATTGAGACTCATTTGGCTTGAGCATCACCAATATTGTTGCACCTAGGCCTCACTAATGGCTCATCTTTTGCTATAGCATGATCGATACGCACTTTGTAGAATTGACTTCTTGTCTTAACTCCACCAACAATGGCTTCTGGATCAGTGCTCAAGAGAGTTGCATAGGCCACATTAGCCTTATTAGGATATTTTGAAGTCATTAGTAGCACCATGGACCCAACCTACATTAATTTGACATAATCTCTTAGTGACCAACAACCCTTAGTTGTACATCAAGATTATGCAATTAGAACAAGTGTATTATGTTCATCTACCTTCATTACAGGAAGTTGTTTAGGTGCTTGACGCTTGTTGCATGTAACCTTGTCATGAGCCACCTCCTAGTGTGCAATGGTCGAAGTCTCTCCAGGCCCTCCATGATGACCCTTACACATATAAAATGAAGTATGAAATATTAAGACAAAAATTCCTCTATAAATACAATAGAGTGTGGTTCATAGATACCTTTTGTTTCTTTGTTGTTTTACTTGTGGTGGATAAAAGTAGACTGTCATCGTCACTATATTCAGACTCACATGTTTCTTTATTCTAGTAAAGAGAAAAAAGACAGTAGCATGAGTTAATATAAAAAATCCTTTGTGAATAAAATAATATTAAATTCACAACAAAGTGACTTTACCAATTCATCCCCGTGTTCAAGGAATCCATCATTCTGGTTGGGTGCAACACAGTGAAGTCTCTAAAAATTTGAAACAATATTAAAGCCAAAAGACTAAATTAGGTGAAAACATAGAAAATAGAGCAAATACCTTTCTTTTAGAAAGCACCGCTTGATTCTGAGAATTGTTATGATTACTCCTAGCACAATTTCTCTGGAAAAGAAATAAAGTTTGAGTAACACATTTCAATACGAAGTTACAAATTAAAATGTACATTGTTACCATTGTTGCTTCTTGGTTCTCATGGTGCCTTTGATTGTTTTTTAGTTCTTCAATAACTTTGTCTTGCATTCTAGAATGCTCTTTAAGTTGCCTTATTTCCTCCAACATGTGAGTCTCTACATCAGATGATGAGCCATCTAGTGAAACTATATTAATGTCCTTAAAATGGTGTGTTCTTCGACCATAAACTTGTTTAGGAACTCGAAGCAATCCCATGCCGTGCACTTGTCCAGCTTTCTCTTCTCCCAACACACGATCTTAAGACATGATGCTAAACATGGAATGTATTTGAACAAAGAGGACATGGAACTCAGTAAAAAGTTCCCATTGGAACAGTGCAGTACAATCTAGATAAACCTTTTTTTAGTATATACAGCCATATGTTGTTCAGTAGAGGACTAGAGGGACGGTACAAAGGCACAAATTTAATTTGACCCATATTGTTTACATATTCCTTTCATATGCAGTTACAAATACCATTTTACAGTAAAGTTCACCGAAGTTGTCAATCCCCTATGACCTACAATTTAAACTCTACTACTCTAGACCCAAGGACATCTCTTCTAATCACATCTCTTACCTGCACAAACTTCTAATCACACATGAATTTTCGGTCACAAGCATCTGTTAGCTTCTTGTATTTTCCATCACTAGCATCAGTTAGCTTCTTTGTATTTTACTATTTTCAAGTGCTATCTATCAGTATTTTCAGTCACTAGAATCTGTTAGCTTCTTGAATTTTTGGTCACTAGCATATGTTAGCTTCTTGTATTTTCTGTCATTAGCATTTGTCAGAGTTTGTATTTTCAGCAAGTGCCAACGATCTCTATTTGTATTTTCAGTCGCTACAATCTGTTACCTGGCACTCTACTCTAATGAAATAGCAGAAGTGCAGTACTACTACTGCTAAAGTTTTTTTTTTTAAAAAAAACTACATAAACAGTGGAACCACAGCTCAGAATGGAGTGCAGTACAGTTCAGAAGAACCAATGGTTTTGAACTGTCAAGTTTGAGTTTCTTCATTTAGACCAAAAACAGTAATACAATATGGTATGATCATATGACACTGAATCGACATTGCTAATGTCTAGGGATTTATGAGATGCAAAATCAGTACAAGAGTAGAGAAGGCGTATTTTTCCTTGCTGCGAACCAATCAAATTTCACCGATTCAATAGAGGCACACCAAACACCGCCATGCACTTAGTAGCATCACATAAGGGCCGCACCTTTAATTTTTCCACCAATCAAGACAATAATAGAAGAGAAATTAAAAAAGCGGAGAGCGATCACTCACGCCATAGGACGATGACGCGTCCAACGATGGCTTCGAGCATCTGGAAGATGTGCTTTGCTGTCGACGAGGAATCGGAGGTACTCCGCCACCACATCTGCTCCTCCCTGGCCGGAGAAATTGCTGCTGCATCCGCGTCTCCCCGGCCTGAGCTTGCATCGCCGGCTCGCTGCATCCTCTCCGCCCAGGCCCGAGCCAGGCAGCCAGCGCCACTTCCCTCCGCTGGCTAGCCGCCGCATCCGCACTGCAAACACGGAGCCGCCCACCCGTGCCTCCCCGTGCTTGCCTAACAGCCTTGGCGACACCTAGGTGCGATGACCGTGATGCCTATGAATAGGAAGGTCCACATGTAAATGTTTCTTTCTAACATTTAGACTATAACATTATTTTGTGTTACTACAGGGCATATATTTGTAACACATTTTATTTGTTCCATTTATGTGTTACAAAATAGTACACTTTTGTAACATTTTGCTTATAACATTAATTTTGTGTTACTATAATTATTGCCAGTAACACATTTTTATAAAAAAGGTGTTTTGTGTTACAACCGAAGTCTGTAACACGCTATTTTGTGTTACTATGAGATTTCACTGGAACACATCGATGAATATGTGACAAGAAAGTGCTACAATATCCTTGTTTTGTAGTAGTGAAACCAAGTGAATGTGGCTTTGTCGACGTTCCAAACTTGATGTTATAGTAAACACATGCATGCATGGACCGCAAGCATATATGTCATGGCCGTCACCAACTACACTACCACCAATATTCATCTTGCAAGCTTCCTTGTCAATCAGTGATGATACCATCAATTAATATTTGTTTATTTATGAATAATAATCCTTGTAAACAAATATTTGTTTATGGCTTCGGGTTAGTTGGCCTCTAAGGTAACATATCCATGCATGTAAACAAGCTAGAATGTTTAGTCAAATATATACAGTTTGTGTGTAACTAAGGGCTACATATCCAACGCAAGGCCTACGTAGATGTGAGAAATTATAAAGATATCGGTGACCTAAACAAGGATATTCTTCACTAGCTAGTTCCTTACGACTCCACCACCAAATGCCAATGATCATTGCATAACACTATAGACTAAAAACAAACTACGGAGGCTTAACTTAGCGCATGCATGCCTAATTCTTGTCGTTCACACTAGATCGATATGTACGCCAGCTCGACATACGTTTCATGACACGAACCGGCCAGACGACGTATATAATAACCACTAGTATCTTTGTTTCTTTGCATGTATGGCATGCCCCGAGTATAAATATAGCATGCTGGTGACAGGCTTTCCTTGCCAAATTGGCATACTTGACTTCAAGTGCATGATCGTGTGTGTGTCCTTTAGTACTAGTAGTTGATACGTGATCGCCGCAATGACGATCTGTCTACACAACACACAACTCGATGTAACACACTTACCTTCTTTGAGCTATCACGGGCCACATATATATTAAAATAGCCAGCTTGGTAAGTTAAAAAATAGGAGTTACGTGCGATATGATGCCTAACAACACTACTACAATAAGTATTTGTAGGGGCGGCTGAGGATAGTTTGTAGAGACGACTCGGTCAGCCATCCCTACGATACCGTCTCTACAAATCATGTATTTGTAGGGGTGGTTCCTAAACCGTCCCTACAAATCAATTTGTAGGGGCGGCCGTAGTACCAGGCGCCCCTATAATACCTGTCTGTAGGGGCGGTTCAGTCTAGAACCGTCCCTACAGTACATTTTTCCGCAAAAAAAATTCAAATTTACAGTTCAAATTCGACCAGAATATATATATATATATATATATATATATATATATATATATATATATATATATAATTCAAATCTGACCACAAGCACAAGAGCATTATATAAACTACCATTACAAGTCCAATTCACAAGAATATATACAATCCATCATTAAATAGATATAATCCACAAGTCCAATTCGTTTCATAAGTCCAAACCGTCCCACAAGGTAAGACCAATGTCAAATTCTATACACATTGTTATTAATGGCATAGAGCTAGCCTTTTAGTCTCATGAAGGTGTTGGTACTGAGGATTTCTACCTAAGTCAGAATCTCGGTCATGGTACGTGCCTTTGACGTGTATAATCTGGTCCAATATGAAGTTACAAAGGTCGCTGACGAGCTCTAAGAGTTAGTCATCCTTGTATGTGTCTCTTTTCATTTCTTTCTCTTCTTTCCACTACAAGAGAACAAGTTTCGGTTTAGTATTTCATATCATGTGCGAAGTTTTTATACTACGGGTGAAGAGGTTCAAACTTACTCTTAAGTGCTGTCTCCTATAGGCACCGGTGTTACTCATCATAGAACATACATAGTATCCACAATGTACACTCCCAGGCTTTTGCTTAGGGCACTGTGTGTTTTGCATATAGAAATGTTAATAATGCTTTTGACAGCCATGTAATGGAGTACTAAAGTAAGTTACACTTACCGCACATAGTGTTTTTATAGCTAGCCTTTCCTTCCTTACTGGATCATGCCTTCCGTGATGTTGATTGACATAGAACCTAAATGCCATGTTCGAATTATTTTAGCAAATGCAACTTGTTAGTATCCAAAAGTGAACGTTATAAGTATGTATACAAACATATAAGCTAATGAGGATTGTCGATATGTATACATCTTGAGAATCGATATGAAGTCTTTGTATGTCACTGGGTCCCTATCTATTGAATCAAGGACCCATGCCATGCACCTCCCGACATCGACGCCTATACAAATCCAGTGGTTGCTGCATGAATTTAATCATAGAACTAGAGAAGCTCTTTTGCATCGATAAAATATATCAAACAAAGTTTAAGTATAGAGTTGAACTTACTCGAAATTGTATGGTAGCCATATAGTAGAGTGTCGTTGGAGATTTTTAAAAGCTAGGGCAATGTATGCCAAAACCTTAAGGGACTCTTGCCTTAGTTTCTTCACACGGATGTCCTCTTTCTCCCGAAGGGTCTTTCCAGCAGCTAGCTCTTTGGCATCCAGTTTTCACTATCTAGGGTAATCAAAATTTATTTGTGCTATAGCTTGAGGGTCTATATACCCGGCTTTCACACTTGGCATTGTTTTACAATGTGCACTTGCATTCTACAAATCACGGCGTGGGTTAGTTACAACAAAATCCAAAGATTACATTCATATCATATCGGGAGGGCAAGGACTTACAGGCACCACATGCGAATTAGATTCATTTCCATTGCTCCGAGGTGAAAGCATGTCTGCATGTCATTGAAGTCAAAGATAATTTTCCCGGTTGGGCTTCCAAATGTGCCGGTGGGGAAGTATGCTTGTACGAGGTCTATGCTCGTTAGGAGAACACACAAGTACAAATCATGGAACCTTCTCATTCCAAGTGGTAGGCGTTCGATGTCCCAGTTTGGTAGGAAGGGCTTGCCTCTTTCATATGTTTTCGAGCAATCCTTTGACCATTTGATGGCATCAACATTTGGATACTACTTTGCTGTTTGGTGGACTTTACTAGTGACGGCCTCCTCAAAAGTCTGTGCTGGAACTTTTTTAACTTGGTTCTCAGGCTTGAACTGGTCATGGGCATACCACTTGTGCACCGACGAGACGTCTTTCATCAAAACATAAATTGGTCTTATGGTGATTGGATGCTTCTTTCGAAGTTCCCATTTAGGCATGTCCTCATCTTCTTGTGCATCACCTTCTTCAGGAGGCACTCATTGTTCATGTATCGGCTACGCTTGTTGAGAAGACTCTGGCATCTCATCATGCACTTGCTCGGTATGAGTTGGAGAAGGTTGTGGCTTATAAGGCACATGCTCGCTAGGAGGCGGGGAATAATGTGGCATCTCAGGAATGTGGTGGTCATAAGATAGTGAAAATATCTCCCCGTCCTCAACAACTCGCTCAAAATTTGAGAGAGGGGGAGGCAGCGAAGAAGCAGTCAATATAATGTCCCATTTGTGCCAAAGGATGAACTGCCCCACTACGTCTCCAAGTAACACCAGCCCCTCGGGAGTTGTGTAGTCTATCCTCCACTACATGAACTCGGACTTCACAATATGCACCTAGACCCTCATGTAGTCCGGTGGCATCTTATTATTGTGGTGTAAGCCACCGGAAGGATGTGCCACACCCGTTGCCACCTCCATCACAATGTTCTGCCGACCGCTGAGAAACACCAAGGTGCAACTAGTTGGTTCCTGTATGCAATCGATGGGGGTTGTGAATGCAGTAGAACCTTGGCTACTAAGAACTTTTAGAGGGCTGCAAACTAATACCAGTTCTCCTGGCGGCGTCATTAATGTCCGTGGCTCCATAGACAGTCCTTGCTTCTCCAGCACCTTCGCAACTAGAGCCTTCACTTGGAGCATAAGATTAGACTCCCGATCTCTGTCATGTTTCTTGTACATGTGCCTGTCCTCTTCGAAATCGTGCTTCTAGGTCGTCCTTTTCCCTAGCCCCCTTGTGTGGCATGTGTGTTCGTTGTTTCCCAAGCCAAGGCTATGCTCGTCCCTCTCTCTAGAAGGATTGAATGAGCCATTCTCCTTGTCTTTATCATATTTCAGTATCCTTGATACTGCCTCTTGGGTCTCTGGCTTATCAAACTTAAGATTACCACCGGATGGTTCTGTACTCTTGGCATATATCCAATTCCTTGAGCGTACCTTCAAATTCTTCACATCGATATTCCTAGAAGCTATGACCTCTTCGTCCATCTTCCTAAACTGCTCTTCCTTGGCATAGTAGCTCAGTATTACCAGATGATCATGGTGTTTGTTCCTCTTTGCTAGCTCGGTATTATGGGCACTGAGCTCTAATGCCTCCGGTAAAGTCTTCTGAGCCACGAGCTCCTCCCATTGACTAGGAATTATGTTGTCGAACTCATTGAAGGGAGATAACCCCTTTTGGATATACTTCTTATTGAGCTTCGACCTCCAATGTCGGAATGACTCTCCCATGATCTTGAAAGCATTTTTTTACCAGTTCTTGCTTACCCTCCGGAAATCTAAAATTGAGCTTCAGCTGCTTATCCCATAGTTCATCCTTTTTCTTCTCTGGTACCTCTTTCCAATTAGGGATTGCTAGGCTCAATTTATCTCTAATAGGGCCCTGATCGCATTACATAATCATCCTCTGAATTCCTTCAGCTCAAGGATCTCCCCTACAAGCGCGACCTCCGTTATCACATAGCATGCCTTATCTGGATATTGGTTTGCTTTTCTATCCCCTCGTTTCCTCTTTGGCTTGGTAGTCATGTTTGTGGTTGTGTCTTGAGGTTGTGGAGCAGAGGCCTCAATGTCCATCTCTAGGGCTATTGTCTCTGCTCTCCTTTCCTCTACTCCGTCTTGTCCAGCGAGATGTCGTGGATGTTGACGTCATCTTTTTCGAGTTTCAGGAGGGACCTATATATACGATAGGTCAAAGTGTTAGCAAAGGAAACACAACCAAAGCTTTAGCAAAATTTACAAGCTAAGGCTTTATCCGTGCCTCCTCATTCGGGTCAAAATCCTTGTCCAAATCTTCCTCTGTTGGCCTCCTTCTGGCTTTACATGGGAAAGGATCCTCGGGACTTACATATCCCTCTTCTGAGTCATCATCATCATCATCCTCTTCTTCTTCACCTTCAGCAGCCTCTCCTGCTCTTCCTTCTGCTCCCCCTTCCTCCTTGTCACACTACTCCTAAGTAAGCATCACTTCTAGATCCTTTTCTAACTCATTATTGAACTGCTCCTGAGTAAGCTGGTCCTCTAGTGCTTGCTCCATATAGGTATACCTGGCCATGCAGCCCGTGGGCTCGTGGCCCGGCCCGTGGCCCGGCAATTTGGCCTGACCCAAGCACGGAATGGCTCGGTAGCCATCGGGCCTGGGCTAGCCCAGCCCAAAGGACCAGGATGTGCCTAGGCCACCACCTAGGCCCGTGGCATGGCATGAGCATGGCCTGGTGAAAGAGGTGGCCCGGTGAGCGGCCCGGTGCCTCCAATGGCTAGTGAGGCAGGCTACAGGCAGCCCAGCCCATGAAGCTACCTCCCCCATGCCCGTATATATGCTGCCCCCTGGCCCACCCCCCAATCCCTAAACCTAATCCCACTCCACTCCCACCGCTCGCAGTCACAGTCGTCTCGTCTCGCTCGCTCTCGATCCGCCGCCTAGAGCACGTCGCCGCTCGCCTTGAGCTCGCCGGCCCTACTCCGGTGACCTCGTCATTGCTCATCCACCTTGACCTAAGTTTGCTAACCATCTCCTCTCTCCTTGCCCTTCCTATCCCCTCTTTCCCCCTCCTCCGGTGTACCATGTGAGTTCATCATGTCTGTCCTTCCGCCGCCGCTCACCATCGTTCTAACTGCTGTTTGTCTCCTCCTCTGGCTGCCTCCCTGGCCTCTTCTCCGACACTGGGCTCCGATGGCATAGGTTAGGGTTAACCCTAACCCTAACCTTAGATCTATGTTGTGTCTGTCCATCTTTCACTCACTCACTGACTCACCCCTGTTCTTCTATTCTGTCCTCTGTTCTTTGTAGGTTGGTGGTGCCTGACGTCGCATCTTCCTCCTCTAGAGGCGCCATGGCTAGGCCACTAGCGCCAAAGCACCAGCGTCCACCGTTGAGGGACGGTGTTGGAGCTAGAGGTCAGGGCCAGGGCCGGCCGTCCGACCCTTCATCGGCTAGGGTCACCATGCCGGTGGTGGCGGATGTCTATTCCCACCTAGCCGATGGCGAGCACCCCGAGCCCGAGGAGGAGCTAGAAATTGAGGACGATGAAGACATCGGTGAGGATGCCCGTGGGCTGTTTGGCATCGATCTCGGTGATGGCACCCATCTGATTGATCTCAATGCCGACGACGGCGACAGCAACGGTGGGGTGGCAGCCTCGACCAACACTCATGGTACCTCATCGACTGGTGGTACTGGTAAGCTCATATCTCTTGTTTGGGAAATGAAGAAGTGGTTCAAACACTCGGTGAAAATCTGGTGAAAATGAGATGTTTTTTGGTTGTCGGGCTATGGGCCAGCACAACACGGGGAAAATGGCCATGCCCAACGGGCGGCACGGCATGGTCAGATGGCCCATGGGCCGTGCCATGGGCCGTAGGCCAGGCACAAAGCCCGTGGAGGCACGGCACGGTAGGCACGATGGCTCGTCGAGGCAAGACCCCCATTGGGTCGGCATGGCCCGTTGGCCATCTATACTTATAGGTTGGCTGCTCATCATGCTCGGGGCATCGGGCTGCACTATCTGATGTCCACGATATTATTTCGCACTTTTGTTCTAATAGATGCAAAAAGTGGGCTTTAGGTACGTGAGAAGGTATAAGAAATAAAAAAGGTCTATAAACCAAAGTAGTCCTATAAAACAACAATATATCAAAAAAACGAGTAGTAGCAGTAGTAGAGGCCTCAAAAACATGTGAATCATCATTTGATCATGAACTTGGAGCATCAATGCATCATAACAGAGAAGAGAGGAGAAGGTAATGTAGGGACGGCTGATAATGATGCCAAGTTCCTCACAAGTTCTTGATCATCAGCTCATATTCCATATAATGCCATATAATGTATGGACTTGGACAATTTCATCATCGACAAAAAAAGGAGAGGAGAGGAGAGGAGAGGGGAGATTTGGCAAAAAAACAACAGCTGCTTAGCAAACATAGAGCAGCAACTGATGGCAAAAATAGCCAAAAAGCAGAGGAGAGGGGAGCTTTTGATGAGCATCATCCTCACTTGATGAAAAGACATGTAGAACAATTTCAGATACATAGAGAAACACAACTTCATAAAGCTTATTACCAAGAAGCTTGCAACATTCAAATGCAATCGAAGAATTGAGATAGCACGCTCCGTTTGACAAGAATAAGATACCAAAGTGCAAGCTTGCTGCATTGCTTGGAACTGAGCAGGAATTGAAACTGTACGAATAAGCATTATTGAACAACCAGGAATCCAGGATAACACAAATGAATTAACTGGAAAATACATACAAAATGATATAGAAAACAGAATCATGCATGCTGGAACAGTACAAAACATACTAGAAATTACATGCAAAATGATATAGAAAACAGAATTACGCATGCTGGAACAGTACAAAACATACAAACGAATTTAGTTAGATCTTAGTTTTCTTCAAAGTAAAATTAATTTACATAGTCTACAGAACATTTTGTTATCGTAAGCATTATGGCACAATTGCATATCTTCTATCTTCTAGTAGATTCTGAATCTAAAATTAAACAGATAAAAATACAATATAGTGCTCTGTTTGTCACTATATAGTATTAAATTCACTAACTACATCCATCAAGAAACAACAACAGGAGTAGGGAAGACCCCATTAGACAAGGAGCAAATAACTCTTACGCCAAACTGTATCACAAATAAAGCAGGTAACTAAGGAGTTATAGCTGGCAGTCCCTACATTACAAAACTTAAGGCATTGACAGACTTCGAGGCATGGTCTCAAAAACTAGATATAGACTCTTAATTTCTTATAATGCTTTAGAATCCCAAATATTGGCTAAAAGTACACAAGGGCATGTAGAAACCAAACCAAGAATAGCACTGCCCATGCACAAGAAAAATTTGTGTCCAGCTGCACACCAGCAATACCCAAGGTTGAATACGAGCGAAATTCAATTGAACTTAGTACTACTATGATTTTACGAAGTTCATCACCAATTGCTGATTTCTTTCATAGTCCTAAGTACTACAATAAATTCAATGAATAAAGCTTAAAAAAGTATAGCAGGTCTTTGAATGCCAGTGGTAACCAATTAGTTACTGCTGACAGCAGTGGTACACTGATTGGTCCAAAAATTGATGCAAGCTGTTGTTTACTAGTGGGCCAATAGCACATTTTATTGCCGTGACATAGCTTAACAAAGTACAGGTTTCTAATTGTCAGTGGTAACCAATTGGTTACTACTGACAACTTTGGTGCATTGATTGGGTCAAAAACTGGTATATGTTATTCTTTACCAGTGCCCTAATGTTCATGCCTGAGAATTAAGTTTATAATTTTAGCGAGTCCAGGGTTTTGAACCAATACATCTAGATGTCAATAACCAATCTACATCTAGTCAACCTGGCTTGCTTGGAAAAAAAGAGACTTTTAGTTTTAATAAAAAAACATTTGGTGCTGCCAAATACAGACCAGGTTATAGACCCTAGTCATCTTGAAGAGTTTCCTTACTATTCCCGCATTCATGTCTATAACTTGTCAACATAGTTTGCTTGAAGGAATGCTGAAACAGGAACTTATGTTTCTAACCAATCACTTTTATGTACTTCAATCATGCCAATTCTGAACGCAAGTTCATTTGCACTGCTAAACAGAAGGACACAATAGTTCCTTTAAGTGCCCAGAATAGACTAAGTAGCCCTCAGGCATCAACAGTGTTTGAACTATTTTGGATTAACCTCCAATACATGTACTGCAAATCATGGCGAGGTACCAAATCTGCTAAGACCAGATTTGCAGCATAGAATTTGAGCTCTATTAAGAATGCTCTAGTTGACCAGTAATCCAGTATAATGCAAAATGCAATAGAACACCTCATTAAAATTCTACTTTTCTAACACAAGGATTAAAAGCACAGTTTTACATTCCAACTTAGCTAGACAGAAATCACCAATCGTTTACCACCCGTTCTCTGGACATTTTTTTAAAATAGAAGGCAGTATTCACTAAGAATATATCATAAAGTTGCTACTGTTATTTTTAGTACCAATAGCAACATCAAATGTGCATGTGTGCAAACCAGAGTTTGATTAAAAGAGTGTTGAACATGATCGCTAGAGTAGGTGAGCATAACTCCCTGGTGGAGCTTGAACTCTAATATTTGTACCCAATTCCATGTGTGTTACTCCTACTTGCCAAAACATTAAATTAAGGAATAAGACAACCCTTCCCAAAACATTAAATTAAGGAATAAGACAACCTTGCTTGCTCCGCTGACCTCTCCCGAACCCCAGTTAACATAATTCAACATCTAAACCGCACAGATCTAATCTTATATCCAGCGGCAAGAAGGACCTTGTGAGGTAGCCAAATTTAAGGAGTAAAGTTACAGCCTAACATACAGCTAACATCTATTCCAGCTGCAAAAGACAAGACAACAAGTCCTGGGCGAGTCTATTATAGATAATAACCCGCTGGACAGTCACGCATGGTAATTCAGTCGCATCCAGGGCTAAATCTCATGGTGGCATCTAAACCAAAACGAATTGTTTGCACAGACCAAATTATGCCAGAATTTGAATTCAGGTTGACCAGAATTTGAAATCATAAATGTTTTTCCTTTCTTGTAATGCTAGCATCAAAAAATAAAAATTATCAAAAAGTAATGTCAATAACATTTGAGTAGCTTGCCACAACAAGATAATTGAATGAAGTTTCATTCTTAAGTAACTTGCCACAAAGAGATAATATAAATAGCTAGAGAAAATTGAGCGAGCAACATAGCAACATAAAAAAGCACTGTAGGAAGAACTGAAGGAATAGGATTTGAGGTGTACTCACATTGAACACAACGCACGAGCAGACCGCAACAGCGGGAGAAGCAGCAAAGAGGAGATCTGTAGAGCACGGCCACCAGGGCAAGCCCGTTGGGGGAGGGAGCAGGGACGCCGGGGTGCACCGGCACCGGGGCTATCGGCGGAAGGAGAGCGCACGGGCACCAGGGCACCAGGGCTGCCTGGGGGAGGGAGCGTGGACACCGGAGCGCACGGGTACCAGAGCCGCTGAGGAAGGGAGTACGGACACTTGGGCGCACCAGCACTGGGGCCGCCGACGGAGGGAGCACGGACACCAGAGCGCATGGCGGCAGAAACGCTAGCCACCGGGGGGAAACAGTGGCGCGTAGGGTAGGAGACGGACTGGGGGATGGAGGTAGATCGGGGGAGGTAGGGCATGATGGAGGTAGGGCACGGAGGCGGTGGAGGTAGGGCACAGAGGCGGCGGAGGTAGGGCACAGAGGCGGTAGCCTGCCGGTGTTGTGGAGGAGAATAGCGCCCACACTTAGAAAAAATTTGGCCTCCCGCGTTATATACCGGAGGTCATTTGTAGGGGCAGCTCCTGAGTTAGTCACCCCTACAAATCAATTTGTAGGGGCGGTTCCTGAGTTAGCCGCCCCTACGAATATTTTTCAATTTATTTTAATTACTAATTCTATAATTAATTCATATATAAAGAACACAATGTAAATTTATATATTAGTTTTTTTATTATTCTATATATATAAATATATGTATATATAAACAATTTTATTATATATATAGATATAATTCTATATTTTCTTCTTTACAAAAACAATATTTTAAAATTTTAAATTTTGAATTTTAAAACAACTGATAGAATTTGAGGACATTAAATGACATCAAATAAAAATTTTGTAAACATCAAAGTTGTAGAACTCATCGAGATGTATAACTTATATTTTGGTCATCTTTTCATTTGACAAAATTTTCAAATTTTGAATTTCAATAAATGACAACTTCAAACAAGATTTTGAAACCTTAAATGATTTCAAATAAGAAAGTTATGAACATAAAAGTTGTTGAACACATCACTATCTACAACTTTTATTTTGATTATCTTTTCATTTGACTAAATTTGAATTGTTCAAATTTTGAATTTTAATAAATGACAACTTCAAACAAGATTTTGAAACCTTAAATGATTTCAACTAGAAAAGTTATGAACATAAAAGTTGTTGAACTCATCACTATCTATAACTTTTATTTTGATCATTTCTTCATTTAACAAAGTGTTAGTAAACATTGTTCATAAATCACATATCACTCATAGTTTCA
Organism: Miscanthus floridulus; assembly: GCF_019320115.1. Taxonomy (NCBI): domain Eukaryota; kingdom Viridiplantae; phylum Streptophyta; class Magnoliopsida; order Poales; family Poaceae; genus Miscanthus; species Miscanthus floridulus. The sequence goes on along the minus strand of NC_089580.1, from coordinate 154,288,664 downwards.
TAAACTATACGAGAGGCATGTTGATTTGTGAACAATGTTTACTATCACTTTGTCAAATGAAGAAATGACCAAAATAAAAGTTTTAGATCTTGATGAGTTATAATACTTTGGTATTCATCACTTTTTTAGCTGAAATCAGTTGGTGTTTCAAAATCTTGTTAGAACTTGTCATTTTTTTTAATTTAAAATTTTGAATTGCTCAAACTTTGTCAAATAAAAAGAATGATCAAATCAACACAGTAACTTGATAGGGCATGATTTTAAAAAATTTTAGAAAAAAATCATCACATTTGGAGTTAGTATGAGGGAGAAACACTAGTTATAAATTTTACCCAGAGATTAAAAAGAAAAATCACAACTGTTCATGATAATCAATGATGAACAAGTGTAATTTCTTTTTTTAATCTATGGCTGAAACTTGTAACTAGTTTTTATTCCTCGTACTAACTCCAAATGTGATAGTTTTTTTTCCTAAAATTTCTAAAATCATGCTCTATCATTTTAGTCTGGTCATCTATCTTTGTCATTAATTTTGGACAATTCAAATTTTGAATTTCAGAAAATGACAACTTCAAACCTGATTTTCAACCACTAAATGATTTCAGTTGTAAAGGTGATGAATATAAAAGTTGTATAACTCGTCAAGATCTCTAACTTTTATTTTGGTCATTTCTTCATTTCATAAAGTGTTAAGTGCTTGTTTTAAGTGTTTCAATAGTAGACCGAACATGTTGCAGTAGTAATAAATGCTTGTTTCAAGTGTCTGCGTGTTACAGCTGTTTTAGTAGTAATAGAGTGGATGTTGCAATAGGTTCATCTGGATATTGCAAAGGGTAGTCTCACACACATGCATAAATATAGTCTCACACACATACATAAATATATAGTCTCATATATACATAAATATATAGTCTCACACACATGCATAAATGAAGTCTTACAAACACACACACTTACACAACACTCCACGTTCAACAACTAGCTAGCCCACTATAACAACTTTTCCCTTAACACCTTTTCGTTCTCATGACAATATGTCTTTAGGCAGGTTCTTTTCTACGACACTGATTTTGTTAGGAAAGTCTATGAATAGCGGCATCTCATCATAGTTATTGTAAGCTTCAACATCGTCCACACCATCAACTCCGATAATGTGTTGTTTCCTGAAGGCAACCACGTGCTTTGTCTTCTTCTTCGGAGAGTTACTTTGTGGGTCAGGCATATAGAAAACTTGTGCAACACGTGAAGCAAGCACCCAAGGGTTATCTTGGTAGCCTATATTCTCGAGGTCCAGGACTCTCAATCTGATCTCGTTTAGTTGGTGTTATTTGATCCAGCGGCATCAAAATAGGGCCACCATTATATCCCTTCCATAGTCAAGTTCCCATATCTCTTCAATAATGTCAAAGTATTGGATCTTTCGTCCCACTCCATTGAGAGCTTCTATTCGAACGCCGCTATTTTGGTTCACATATTTATGATCCTTTGCGTGGGTATAGTATGTGTACCCATTGATGTCATAAGCTTTCCAAGATGTCACTTGTCTCGATGGCTCCTCCGCCAACCTACTGATGGTAATAGAGTCTATGGTTTCTTTAGGCGGTATATTTTGGTCCTTCAACCATGTAGTTAGTCGTTGCTTGTGCTGTTTCATGACCCAATCATCTAAACGACCATTTCTCTCTACCATAATGATAGCCAAGTGTTCATTAATGTACGGTTACATTAGTTGTATACTCTACAAGACACTATAATGCGCCCGACTCACTTCTTTGTAATCATGGTCAATGAACACTTTTCTACCACTGGTGCCCTTCCTAGCTAGCCTACCCTTATGACGAGAATCCAGTTTACAATTCCCTTTCTCTACTTTTAGGTACTCTTGACAGCACTCGACGACTTCTTTAGTACTATAACCCTCTATCATGGAGCCCTCTATGTATGCTCGATTATGCACGTATCAGCTTAGAACTGACATGAACCGCTCATAGGACCACATTTCATGCAAGTAGTAAGGGCCCAGCGCCTGTATCTGATGAACCATTTGAATCATGAGATGTGGTATTATATCAAAAAAAGGAGGTAAACACATCTCTAGTTGGTTTTGTGTCTCCACCACAAATTTTTGTAGGTCACTCAGCTCTTTCTTGCCAATCGTCTTGTGAGATCTTCAAAAAGAAGTAGCACGGTGATGGTCATTTTCAAGAACTCTGGCTTTATAGCCCTGATTGCAATAGGTAGAAACACTGTCAGAATCACATGACAATCGTGAGCCTTGCAGTGTGTTATTGATAAGTCCTTCATCGACACTAGCTTCTTCACATTCGCTAAAAACCCAGTTGGGACTTTGACCCCCTCAGAAAAGTGCATATAGCTCTCTTCTCTTCTGGTGTTAAGTTGAAGCACGTCGCGGGCAGAGTGTATTTTCCATTAGCCTCAGGTACCGGGTGAAGCTATGGCATCACGTTTAGCTGCACCATGTCTTTCTATCATTTCAGACCATCCTTTGACTTGCCTATATCCATCAAGGTAGCAATGATACTCTCAAAGACATTCTTCTGCACGTGCATAGCATCAATGGCATGGGGGCCTCCAAGTCTGGCCAATAAGGCTGATACTGAAAGAAAATCGATTGTTTCTTGAAAGGTACGCCTTCGACAGGAGGTGTGCTTCTATCTCTATTTGTCCCATTCAGATTCTTCTTTCCATAGACGACGCGTATATTTTCACCATTCTGTACACGTGTTCTCCGTTATGACGTCTCTCTAGAGGGGGTTCAATCTCTGGGGTGTTGTCATAAAATCTAAAGAACAATTTACTGTGGTACTTGTGACTTGTCTTTAAGAAGCGCCGGTTCCTTAGGTAAACTATCTTCTTGGATGCATCCAGGAAAACCCATGTAGTACCATCCAAGCAAACTAAGCATCCCGTCTTCCCTTTGATCTGTCCAGACAAAGCAAATAGCATGGGGTAATTATTGGTAGTAACAAATATTATTGCTCTACATATGAAGTCCTCCTTTCAGAACGCATCGTACATCGACTCCCCATGCCTCCATAGCCTCTCCATTTCTTGTATCAAAAGGCTTGAGGAACACATCTATATCAATGCCTGGTTGTTTAGGGCCAGAAATAAGAATAGTGAGGAGAATGTACTTTCTCTTTTGACACAACAACGTTGGGATGTTGTACATGGTCAAGATCACTGGCCAAGTGTTGTGGTCGCTCATCCTCTCATTGAAGGGATTCATTCCATCGGTGTTCAAGCCAAACCGTACGTTTGTTGGGTCATCGCTGAATTCTTTGTGCTTCTCATCGATCCTTTACCACTGACTACAATCAGTCGGGTGTGCAATCTTATCATCATCCACCTTGCGCTTATCATCCCACCATGTTATGAGTGCAGCTTCTTTAGGGTTTAGGAAGATACATCTCAAGCGGTCGGTCATTGGCAGGTACCATATTACCAAGGCAGGAATTCTTCTCTGCTTTGCATCGTTGCCTAATGGAGTGTCCTCTAAGGACTGAGATTCTTTTACCACCTTTTTCATACCCTTCTTATTCCTCTTTTTCCCTGTGGAGGTTTTGTTCCCACCGTAAAGGTCATTGTTCTTGTACCGACTAGCCCCACACCAGAGACATTTATCTAGTGACTTGAACATTTTACCACAAAAAAGGATACAGTGGTTGGGGCATGCATGGATTTTTCTAACCCCCATTGTCAATGGACTTATGACCTTCTTTGCTTGGTATGTGTTGATGGAAACTGAGTTTAGTTGTGGCAGCACCCATGAAAGGAGACGCAATAGATCATTGAAACTACAGTCTGACCAGCCGTACTTAGCCTTCAGGATGAGAAGCTCAAGCACAAAATGTAGCAATGTCTAGTGTGTCGAACAATCCTTCTCAACACCATATACAGCCTACTTCGATGCTTTTTCACCACTTCAAAATTTTCTAGACCTTTTGGGCTCTTTAGTAAAATCTCTTGTCTAAGGGCTCGAATCATGTCCTCCAATCATCTTCATCCCCGACACGTGCTCCGTCATCATTATTGATACCACCTTCGTCGTTACCATCCCAACCACCAGCATCACCACCTTGTTTATTGCCAAACTTAGGATCCATTCATGCATCAAGCTCTGCTGAATATTGGGACAGGGATTTTAAGGTTTCGTCGTCGTATTCCTCCTCATCCTCGTCGTTAACAATAACCGTTTCACCATGATGAATTCACACTGTGTAGTCCTCAATAAATCCTCACATAATCAAATATGATCTGATGATAGTCACATCTGTCCATGACATACGGTTCTTGCAATCTTTACAGGGACAAATAATTGTATCCTTATTATCTATTAACGTCGTTGCATGCTTCTCTACGGCTTCAATAAATTTATCCACCTCTTCACGGAAACCTGCCTTGAACCTTAACGAACCATACATCTAAGAGTTCATGTACTCCATCTTTTACAACAACAAAACGAACATTAAAGGACTACTTATTCAGATATATATATATATATAAATTAAATTAATAATAACTTGAGAATAATTGTATATACTTTAGATATATATGAATATAAATCAAATATAATTACATAAAGCATACAAACACACCATGATAGAGGAAAATTAATTAATGGCCTATTTATCCATAAATAATTAAAATACATATTTGTTGATTACAATAAACAAATTCAAAGACAACAATTAGCAACAATTATATTTTACCCAACATCTTTCATGCAACCCTAGTCCAATTTCATCAAACCATAAATTTACAAAAATAAATTTAATAAAAAAACCAAACCCTAGATCTAGATCTAGATCTACATGCACATGAAACATACATAAAACTAACTAATTGTTCACTAAAATCAAAAAACATGGACCAAATAAGGGTATGATCTTATTTTTCTACCTAATTTACCCTAGTACATTCAAAACTTGGGTCTAATTTGCTTCATAAGTAGCTCAAGCACTATAGAAGAGAAAGAAAAGCAAAACTCTAATTACTCACTAACCAACCATTAAAACTTCAAAAAAAGTGTGGAATAATATTTTCTTACCTTCTGTAACCTCTTCACCAAAGAATTTGATATCAAAACCTTCTCCTTTAGTAGAGCAATTTTTGGGAGATGGCCAAGGCCTCCCTACCTTTTTTTCACGGGTTGGAGTGAATGATCCGAGTAGGAAGAAGGGGCTGTTGGTTTTTATACGTGGGGCATTTATAGGAGTGACCGGTGATTGAGCTGTCCCTACAAATCGCAACACCGGGGGCGGCTGGTGAGTGAGCCGCCTCTACAAATTGACCCATTTGTAGGGGCGGTTGGTCTCGTGGGTCCCGAGCATGCTCACTGTTGGGGCGACTCCATCATCAGCCACCCCTAAAAAAATTATTCTGTTGCTACAAACGTTTTTTTAAATAGTGCAGCCGTGGCCGGTGATTAACTACTCTATCTCGCCATTTTTCTTTCTGCGGTGGAGATGCGCTTTCTAGCACGTTTTTTTAAATAGTGCAGCCGTGGCCGGTGATTAACTACTCTATCTCGCCATTTTTCTTTCTGCGGTGGAGATGCGCTTTCTAGCTCTCTACGAGTACTAGCACCCCAAAGAAGATGCACGGTCGATCGAGCGACACACACGATGGATCGGAGAAAACAAAAGACAGTCCAGTCTTCCACGAGTAGAAAGATTGCAATATACTCCCTTCATTCTAAATTGTAAGTGACTTTATCTTTTTTCTAGATACATACCTTTCATTATATATTTAGACATATGTATCTAAATACATTGCAAAAGTTAGTACATGTGTAAAAAACAAGAACGACTTACAAACGTGGAATGGAGGGAGTACCTCTACCTCCTACACTATGCCAATCCACCATATGCAGATACTCTAAAATGCCTCTCTGTCTCTCTCGGGCTGCTTATTTAGCATGCAAGAAGATGCATCGTACTTAGCAGTTACTAGAATCCGATCGAAATATAGTATATATTATATAGTCGTTTCTGATCTACTTTTAATCCATTCCGATCAGCCCCACAAATCCTTGCAAGATATACTAAGTAATAAGGCCCTACAAAGTTCCAAAGATATGATGAACCAAATCAAATCTATAAAACAGAACCGATGCCTCTGTATGTAATTAAGCTCGGTGACAGAAAGACAGTAGTGGGAAAGCGAGAAGGAATGGAACTTAGACAAATCAAGTACTCGTAGAAGGGATTACAAACTGCATGCAGTGCCAGTGCCACCATTGAACAATTTGCCGCCGTTATTTCGCATATATAACTTTTATTTGGCTTGTCTTGATACCAACAATAATAATAGAGGTTGAAACTTGGAGTCCATAGACCATATCTCTAAATTGACAAATAACCACCACCAACTTGTACCTATATTTAGAGGCTGGTCACGTTACCAACTACCTTTAGAAATCGATTTCTAGAGACATGTCATCTCTGAAACTGTTGAGAGACGGTTATTGATAGAGACGTCTCTAAAGATAGTTTGAGAGACGTTTATTGATAGAGACGTCTCTAAAGAGTAAAGATAGTATAATTTCTTTTGAATATAATCAAATCTTCAACCTCTCTTCATCCCTTGCAAACTCACCTAACTATCTCATATAACAAGCATCCTTACAAAGTTAGCTAGAAGCCTGCTAGAACCTATAGTCCATTATTGAGCCCTTAATTTGTTGCCAAATTAAAACCTTGAGAAATGCAAGAGCGCACGTATATAGGTTACTTATATATGAACACAGCGCACGACTAATCGCAGACGCCCATTCCTTTCACCTAATATTCATCGGCCCCTTGATTCTTCTTAGCTTGTGTGTGCATGAATGATATTGATATAAGGTCTTCCCGCATAGTTCTTGTACTTTTCCATGTATTGTGTGCCTGTAATTAGATTATTTATGTGTTAAAAAGAGATAGGCTAGCTAGTAAATATTTGTTTCAAAAATATTTCTCAATGCAATAAAAAAGTCTTGTTAAAATTGTTAACTATAAAAACGTTTCTCATTGATGAAACTTACAATTCTAAGTATTTTGTTGGAATGCGAACATTCTAGAATTATGCAAAAAATTTGCTGGAATGAATTTACTTTTATAAGAAAAATGCATCAAACAAGAAATTTTTTTGCATTCCAAAGGAGGCCTTGATGTGAAAATATCGATACAGACTGCACCAACCAAAAACAAATCATGATTATAAAACTCAGGATGTCGTACGCGTTGTCCAATTTATTGACTATTTTATTATTTCTGAACTGGTTACCGTAAGTTTTTTTTTACTAGAGTGGTTCCCGTAAGTTATGTCCCGTTCCATTATATGGTTGTTAACCGTTTATAATAAACAGATTATTTCAGATATTGGAACCCAGGACGCCCGAATGTTCCTATTTTTTTAAGAAAAGGAATAGTTCTGATCTCTGCACTGCCAAGTTGTTACAAGTTTTTAGCTCATCTACGGATTATACCCAAAGGGATAAGAAAGCACCAAACGGAAGGGGAACATAGAAAACAAATTCTATTATTACTTTTTCCTTCATTCTTGGCGATATAGTATCCAAAGTAACAAACCTCCAATAATGTTTTGCTCAACGAGCGAATGGTGTCCCTTGTATTCTCACGCTGTAGCAATGCCTTGAAACATAGCTAATATATAGGTTGTCTCCCCTAATGTTGGTTCCCAAAATTTTTGTTTCTACGGGATGGACCTTTAGTCCTGATATCCTCTACCTGTAATCAACTCTGCTTGTTGATTTCCCTAAATACTTCATCTGATCTGCTGGCTATGTTCACCCACATGTGTGGTCCACCGTGTCGACACAACTTGCTGATCGATGACAGGAGAAAAAGTACAGTAGTTAGAGTAAAATATATATGATAACGACGTGACAAGTGTTCTGAGGAGAGCCGTAATAAGCGACTACCAATGACAACCAGCGTGATGATGCAAATCAGGGGTACGGTGAATTATTAATAATTTAATAAACACATAGGCCCTATTCACTTCTCTTATAATCCGTATTTTTTAGCAGGAACAATATTTTTCTCTCACAACAAATTAGCCGAAACAGTGTTTTGACTTATTTTTTTTAGCGAAGCGGAAAGGGCCATACTCCTATACGTGAGTACCTGTTTGGACAATTGGACTTGCTTTTGGTTCACGTGGTGGTCCGAACTCCCAACACCAGACTGTATGTCTCCCAAAGCTAACCCTGCAAGGGCAAGGGGTGAAGCTTCGTGGTGGTGTCTGGCCGGCCTGGTAGGGATTATATTTGGGTTCTCGCTCGCATCGATCGGAGCACTGCTTTGCACGTATACGTTGCAGTTGTCGACAATATGCACAGACTTTGGCTACATATGCTTTACCATCATTTGGTCTGGATCGAAAAAAAAACTTTGAATACTAGTGGTCTGTGTTTTTTAAAATATAAAATATAGGTGCACATTTATATAGAGCTACAAAATAAGTTATTCTGTAGCCACCTCCATTTACGATAATTTTATATACTAATTTACGATAATGTCAATACATATTTACGATAATTGGGTTACTAGAACATATGGGGATATTTACCATAACGCTATAGTAAACCACTTAGCAAATGAATTATTATAATATCGTAAATTAACATAGTAATTATCGTAACTCAAAGTGGCTACAGAATAAATTATTTTGTAGCCAGCTACATGGTAGTAGTTATATATATATATATATATATATATATATATATATATAAAAGTAAATCTCACTAACTTTTAATCTGGACCAACATGCTATCCAAATCATTACGCTAAATGCCACATCATCTCAACTAACTTTTACCTCTTCGTGCAAGTAATCGACGTCATCCCCATGCTAAAAAATGTCCATATCATGCACAGGCTATCCACATCATCACTCTCTATACTTTATGCATACATTACTATTTTAATTTTATCAAAATATAAGGCATCCATAGTGCACAAAAAAAGGCATCCATCATGCTATTGGTTTTGTCGTTCCATCATATCTTATAATATGATCTAATATTGTATTTGTTTTTATTGTATTCTTTCGTGAGCTTGAACACAATTTCGACCGCAGCCAGTGTAAGAACATGTAAATCTAGCTCATGCATGCAATATCTTTACTTCTAAGAAAATCCGACTACAGTATTAAACGACAAACACCATGCGTGCGTGCTTAAGTGATTTGCAAACGCGACAAACCTCTAACAGTATCATTAGGCTTCATCGTCACTGCATTATTCATCTGCTGAACTGGTAGTACACTGAACCTTTCAAGTTGGATGCATGTAGCGGAGGCAAACAAACATGCGTGCTAAAAAACTAAAATGGATCTGCATGCATATTAGTCAGCACTCAGCAGTCGCCGGCGAAAACTCGTGTTGTGTAACATGGCAGAGCACCATTGATCTGACAGTGTAAAGACATATTAACTTAGTCTAGCCCTAATGTGTCAAACTGTCAAGTCTAACGGCCGTACGAAACTTCGACCCTTCTTAGAGAGGGTGCGGGAAATGGAATGTCCGGTTTTATTTCTTGTTCAAACAGAAGGTACTGTCCAATCCGTCTTACCAGGAGACGATGTCTACATTGTGGCTCAATAGGCCATGCAAGTTTATTATCTCTTGTACCCGTGCCAAACTGTAGACCATCTTAAGGGTTGGGATGTTGTGTACAAGGTATCGCCACACGGTAAACTACCTGTCCCAAACAATCAAGATTACAACATAGACCCCAACACATATGATGGAGAGTTCTTTCAAGAAGATGGGCTCCCAGGGAGTTTTGAGATAGACTTAACCGAAGCTCAGGGTATGGAAGTAGACAATGAAAGTGGCGCTGACGAGGACGCCGGAGACGAGGTTCAGAATGTGAAGGACTTAGAATTACTTCAGCGATTACATCTAAGCAACGACGGTGATGACGACATTTCTCCTTCGGAGCATGGGGATGATTATATTGACATGCGTGATAGTGATGATGAGACTTATGATCTAGCTAATCCCGATGATAATGATTATTTCTAATACATGTATGATCTGTGCTAATTGATTTATTATTTTTCATATCATGTTATTTTCTAAGTATGTTTTATTTATTTTGCATCTATTTTGATGTATTATCTGTGCTAATTGGTTTACTCTTTTTAATTGCAGGTGATTGAACAATGGTGGGCGGTATGAGGACAACAATGTCGGTTTACTCAAAAGCGACAGCGACGCGTAAAGGGTCTGATGCAGCTGAGGGGTCTAGGAAGAGACCTCGGGGTAGACCCAAGGGTCGAGTGAAGGGTGGAGGCAAGACGAGGCCACCGTCGCTTGTACCTTCATCGTCGTCTGAGTTACCTTCCGCTCACTCGTCCTCTGAGGAGGAGGAGACAGGGGTGGAGGAGGAGGAGGCAGGGGTGGAGGAGGAGGCAGCGATGGAGGAGGAGACAGGGGTACCTCTTTCTCTACTTCGTCGCGTGTGTGGTTGCGAGGTCCCTCGACCCTCTCGAGGTGACCGATACCTCTTGAGAGACGTCCGCTGATTCGACCCGATGGAGACAAGTAAGTAACTTTAGATGTTATCACTAATTTTTCGTTTGATATGTTCAAAATTACAATAGAAACTAATAATTTATCTTAATCACTTGGGCAGGAGTTGGAGGAAGGTCGGTGGGGGTGATCATGCACGCCATGTGAACGACATCCTTGGTCTTTTGATCAAGGAAAGTTCCCTGGCCTGGTGCAGTTCAGCGGAACGGTCGAGCCGGCCTACATGTGGGCCCACTATGCCGCCGTCCCCGACATCCCTAATCAGGATGGCAGGGTATTTGCCGACAAGGCGCAGCGTGTCAAGGCCGAGTTTTGGTTAAGTCTTTCTCGCACTATATTGCTCAATACATCGCATTGATTGGACATTCTTGAAATAATGACTGGATACATCGCGTCTATATGCAGGATTTCTTTAGATGCGAGGAGGGGTACGAGGCCAAGGCGGATGTTGTGGCTGACAAAGCCACCAAGAAACTCGTCAAGGACATGCACTACAAGGCGCGCATCCAGGCCGTGATCCAATACCACGCGGAAATTCTTAGAGAGAGGATCCCTAAAAAGGCGTCAAGAACCATGAGCCTGACCCTAGAACAATACTTGAAGGTAAATATAGAACATTAATACTTATTTTTTTAGATTAATTACGCTTAATTTCATCTTCTTATATGTCATATACTTGATGACGTAGGTGCCTCCATGGTGGTGCGCCTACGATCTGCAGTGCTAGGCCCGGATGGTGTACAAGTGGTGCGACCCCGCTTGGGAGGAGAATCACAACGCTTGTCGGGAGCGGCGTTTGCTGATGTCGGGTGCACCACACCATCAACACAACCTCAACCTCTCAGAATACATGGCTAGATGGGTACGCGAATTCATTTCTTTATTCTAACGCTAAACTCTGCATAATTTCTAATCATATTGCTTTTTTGCAGTTGGCGGCACATGGTGGCGAGCCTTGCTCCCAGTTCATGGCATATGCTTTGGCCCACAAGGGCAAGGCGATGTTCGACATCGCCTACAACCCGGAGGACCCACCCTCGACGTACAGCAACGAGTCCGTCCATAGCCGCCTCGATGGATACACATCGATGGCAAGGGTGGTCCATGGCTCAGAGTACGATCCGAGCGCCCATAACCTTGATGGAGAAGTGGTCATGAGGGCAGGAGGAGGCAAGAAGCATGGCCAGTTCTGGATTGGCGACAGCACAATCGACACGGCCAGTACTCTCACTCTCTCCCAGATTCGAGCACGGAGCATCGGTTCCAGTCCGGCGATACGCCCACAGCCGGACTCTACATGGTTCTAGATGAACGCACTCCAGGTAATTTCTGTTTTATTCATCGTTCATTGATTTTTACATACTTTTGCATTGCATTGTAACGAGGCGCCGGGAGGAGCTAGAGGCGAGGATGGAGGCAGAGCGGCAAAGGATGGAGCTGCAGATGTTTAAATATATGAGAGGTGTTTACGCTGTAATCGGTCAACCTCCACCACTGATGCCAATCCCTCCTCAACCTGCTCCAAATACTATTTCAGGCACTGTGAGTCGCTTTACAACCTTATAATCACTGTTTCTAGTTTATGTAGAATCAATCTTATAAAGATGGCCAGACACTAGAAACTTAGTGACTAATGCTATATGTTTGTTAGGCAGTAGAGAGACCATACGTGTTGTTTAATCTTGTCTCACACATGCAATCTCTTCTCCTTTGTGCAGCATCAATCGACGACATCAAATGAGCCTCATGACCCAGCGTGGTCGCAGTGGAACTCGTGGTCTAAGTGACTACTTGTGATTTTGTTTGCATTTGCTTTTGTGGATTACCTATGACTACTTGTGACTATTTGTGGTTGTGAATAAACCTACTAGTGATTCTGAAGTTTATTTGAATTTATGTGTTGTCGATATATCTATAAGAACTACCTGTGATGCCTATTGTGAGCTATCTGTGATGGATGTGATGTTTATTTGAATGTGGTACGTGGCTGTGACCGAACCAAATAAACTAATTATATGAGGTAGTTTTGCGAGTGCCATGAAAAATACACTCGACAAAGAGGGACACGTGGCAAAAATCTGTGAATTCTGGGACCAAAATGGCTTTTTTACCGAGTGTCTGCGCTGTGACACTCGGCAAAGAAGCCAACATTTGTACGTTCTGGGCCAGTGTTTGCCGAGTGTTCAGTATTTGATACTCGGCAAATATGGCAGGTTTGCCGAGTGTCGGGTATTTGACACTCGGCAAAGAAGGCAACTTTGTCGAATGTTAGATGTTTGACACTCGGCAAAGAAGACAGATTTGACGAGTGTCCGGTGTTTGACACTTGGCAAACCAGGCAGGTTTGCCGAGTGTTAGGTCCGGGACACTCGGCAAACGCGCCATCACGTTACTTTTTTCGCCGATCGTCGGTTTCAGCTCTCGGCAAAGTATTTCCTGAGTGTCCGATAGAAAACACTAGGCAAAGAGACGTTTGCCGACACTGTAGATGTTGTGTGCTGTGTGTCGAGTGTTACACAGCAAATTCTTTGCTGAGTATTTTTTGCGCTTTGCCGAGTGCTTGTAGCACACGGCAAAGCCACTGTTTTTGGTAGTGTAACCATGTAACTAGTTGATCGTTGAGTATATTTGCTAGTTATATATAAAGAAAATAGAATATGCAAACATAATTCCGACAAGAAAAGTGAGGTGAGGGAAGATAAGTTCACGTCATGACCACTCCGAAAAAAGGCAGTGCAGGATAATAATGTTTAATAAAAACTAAAGAAAATCACCAATCAGGCAATGTATCATGTATGCCCACTGGGAGGAGTAGCAGTTACATCTGACCTAGCTAGACACATGTAATATAGTATTTACTAATTTCATATTGTTGGCGTCTTCCTAATGTCGAGCACGTAATTAAATTTCTGAAATATGGCACTATATCTGACAAAAGCCCTTATCTTCCTCGTTTTTATAAATGGACAACGGGCCTGGCCCGGCCCAGCACGGCCCGGGCCCGGGCTAGGCACAGCCCGACCGGGCCAGGTCAGGAAGATGGGCTTCGTGCCTGGCTGACGGCCCAGGCACGGCCTGTGGGGCCACTTTTTAGCAGGCCGGCCCGAGGCCCACGAGGGAGAGCATCGGAGGGGATTGGCACAGCGGGGCGGGGAAGGAGACGGCATGCGGCTCCATCGCGGTGCCTCTGAGGCCCCGGGGCTAGCGCGACCTCCACACGCAGGGCACAGTCACCGGCTCGCCGCTGGTCCGCTCAGGTAAGCTGCCACTGCAACCGTCACCGAGGCAGGAGGGGAGCCATCGCCGCGCTTGCTCCCACGTGCTCGCGGAGGCTCGAGCGAGGAGGAGGCGGCGCGGCAGTGCTCGCCGAGGCAGGACCACAGGAGGGGAGCCACTGCCGTCGCGCTCACCAAGGCTTGAGGGAGAAGGAGGCTCGAGGGAGGAGGGGAGCCTCCACCGTGATGCTCAGCATGGGAGAGAGGGGGGAATCGAGGGAGGAGGAGGAGGCGCGGTGCTCACGACTAGGGGAGGTGCGGGGAAAGGGAGGCGAGCGAGGTGCGTGCGGAGTCCTCGACTCGCCTGTGTGTTGCGAGTACGGCGCGGCTGCATGGTGGGGAGGGATGGGGTGGGATGGGAAAGTTAGGGTTAGGAATAGTATTGGGCTGGGAAGTGGGGATTCTTAACAGGCCATGCCAGGCACCGGGCCGCCACCGGGCCTCCCTTAAATTGCGGGTCGTGCCGTGCCAGCCCACGTGCCTGGGGTAAGGCCAGGCATAGCCTGCTCCCTCAGGCCGTGCCAGCCCGGGCCCGCTGCCCATCGAGCCGTGCCGTGCTTGGGCCAGGCCAAAAAAGCGGGCCTCGTGCCGGACTGACGGGCTCGGGCTGCATGCCTATATATACTCATTTTTCATCAGTAACCATGCATTTAAAGAAATACTCCACTACTTGCCTTAAAATACAAAGGTATCCTACAAATTTTAAGACAAGCTATAGGAGAAAGAAAGACGGCCACGGCCCTACGCATGGCCCAAATACTCTTTATAGTATATATAGTTTTCTGGCCTGAATTTTCTGTTGGGCCAAATGTTTAGACTTCCAGCCCAACATAGAGAGGAAAGAGGCAGAGAGCAATCATCAGCCTGTCCGACTCCCGTTCGCCGTTCCTGCTTTCCTCTGTCAGGCACTGGAGCTCGACGACGCTAACCCTAGCCACCGGTTGTCGTCCTCCACTGCCGCCGGTATGCCCTCTCGCCGGGCGCTGGTCCTCCACTCCACCCCGCCGAGCGCCGGCCGCTGCCCTGAGCCCCTGAGTCCCTGACGGCTTTGATATTGGCCCTAGACGTCAGAATTGACTAGCTCCGCCACTGAGTAGGACGGCCTGATCGAAATTGTTTATCTAGGCACATGCTCTCTCTCTCTCTCTCTGTGTCTGTCTAGTTCATTCATATTCTAACACATTATATGTGTAGATATTTTAGTATTTTTATCAGGTTATATTAAACTTAGGTACCACCTACTTTATATACTTTTCCATCCCTATATTTATAGTTTCCCCTACATCGCACGTTTGAATTTGTTTAGTTGAAACCTTAACTTGAGCCATGTGTTTGACATGGAAATTAATATGTCATCGCTTCCTTCATAGTACAAAGTATACCTGGTGTGAGTGGTTATGCACATTATGCATATATAACTTGAGTTAGTTTTTCTATATTAACAATGGTAAACATGATCGTTTAGAAGCATATATAAAATAGTGAGTCCTCAAAAGTTCAGTGTTCTATGAACAGAACCCAAGGTATGTGAACTGAAGTTCAATTCATCATAATTTAAAATGTTCATGAGCGTGTATGCAAAAATTCCATGCTTCTTTTGTTCAGCCCTGAATATTGTATCAACATGCTTGCCTGTTCGTCTTTGTTGAATATGTTATTGCTGGATATTCCCACATCTTGACTACTCGGCGATGCATGATCCTCCAAAATGATGCGCCATAGGAGCTGAGTTCACTGAGTAATAAGCTTTGCCGTATAGAAAAGAAAGAGTAATAAGCTTTGCTGTATTAGGGCATTTGATTATTTCAGTTTTTCTTAAAGAAAACGCTATCTGCAACTGCAACATGGTTGTATGTCCTCTCTGTCAGTATTGTCAGTAAAAGGATGAATCAGTCCGATATTGTAGTATATCGCAACTGTTAGGACGCGTGATTATTTCATTTCTTTTAAATGCTATGTGCAGCATTGTTGTATGTAATCTCCGTCAGTTTCATCAGTAAAGGAATGAACCAGTCCGACCTTGTTGTATATAGCAAATGCTCTTAAAAAGGGCGTACCCAGTGCAGAGAGCTCCCACTCTGTGCGGGGTCTAGGGAAGGGTGTCAGTGGCAAGCCTTACCCTCGCCTGTGCAATGTGAGGAGGCTGCGACTCAAACCCGGCACCTTCCGGTCACAGGCGGTAAGACTCTACCGCTTGCACCAGGCCCGCCCTTCTATATCGCAAATGCTCTTCATCCGACAAATCTCAAACTGTCCTACAATGTTCTAGCATTTGATATTAGGGAAAATTGTGTTCTTACCCCTGCTTTTTAAACTTTGTGTTTTTGTCCATATTATTTTAAAGTGAATGGTCCGTTTCCCCTGCTTCCTGCTTCTTACGTCCGTCAGATGGACATGGATTAAACGAATTAAAAAAGTTCCAAATCTGAAAAACAAAGGCCAAAAGACCATAGTGCCCCTTATTCTCCTCATCCCAAACTGAAGCACGGGTCGTCGTCGCTCTGCTTGGGCTCGGGTTTTCCAGCAGCGGCGCAGAAGCACCGAAGGGGATGGGAGGCTGCGGGAGGGGCTACCTCCAGGGCGCGGGCGCTGGGAGGGGCTGCCTCCAGGGCGCGGGGCTGCCTCCTGGCCGCGGCTCCCGGCACTGGGAGGCTGCAGCGCCCGCCCGTGGGTCGGCGTGCACGCGCTGGTTGGCAGCGGCGGCCTACCACAGCTCACCAGCAGCGTCCGCCTGCAGGTCCCGGTGTCCTCCTGCAGATCCTGGCGATGCCCAGCCGGGGTTGTCTTCTTCCTCTGGGCGTCCGGCTATAGGGGCGCGCAGAGATGTAATTTGCTAACAAAATGTTGGATTGTCATTATTGTGTTGTAGGTGAAGACAAGTGGACCAAAGCACACTTGTGATTCTTTCAACAAGTGTGGTTAGTCCATGGCCTCAAAATAGATGGGTTTGTGATAGAGTTGTGGACTTACTGTAGGATGACCCAGAAATGGGTCCAAAGGAATTGCAAGATGAGTTAAAAGAAGTACTCAATGGATGTTCCATATGATAGAGTTGTGGACTTACTGTAGGATGACCCGGAAATGGGTCCAAAGGAATTGCAAGATGAGTTAAAAGAAGTACTCAATGGATGTTCCATATGATAGAGTTTATAGAGTAAAGATGAGAGCAATTGATATCATATACGGGAAGTGGGAAGATTGTTATGACTTGATTCCTACTTATCAAGCTGAGCTTCTGAGGTCAGTGCCTGGTAGTGTGGTTGAAACGGAGACTGAAGAGCACAATGGACATGTATGTTTCTGAGATCTATAACCATTGCTAATTTTTACATCATGTTTCTTCTCTTTTTAGTGCAAGGGCTACGGCGAGGGGGAGGATGAGAGGAAGAGGTAGGGGAAGAGGAAGGGGAGGAGAGTCAGGAGAGGGCAACAATGATCCAATGTGTTTTATATGTGCCTCATATTGTTGTTATGATGCTAGCAAAATATTGCAAAGGTGCTGCCAAAATTTTGAACATTTTTCAATATTAAATCTGAGTTGAAATAATTACAAGTTATGCCAAATATATGTGACCAAATTTAATCAATTGTGTCAACATACAATAAAAAAGTATAATTCCAAATCAGGGGTAAAATCACAAATAGGCATAACAATAGGGGCAAAATTATATGGGCATTTATGTCCTTATGTACAAAATTTAACACGTTAGGGGAGGATGACGGAGTAGGGGCAAACTGATGCTTCGTTTTAAAATCACAGGAATAAATTCACAAAGTCAAAAAAAAGGAGCAAAATCATAATTTTAATATAAAACAAGAGTAAAAACGCAAGAGCCCCTTGTTTACCAAGACAATGGCCACCTGCTCCTCCGAAGGAGGGGTCGGCCACGTCGCCCCATTAGGAAACCACCGTTCGATCAGTCATCGTGTGCCTCGGATTTGTTAAAGCCGCTTTTGCTCGAAGCTGCTTCTGCTGATTCCAAATTCCTTCTCAGTCTTCCTGTGTGTTTGTTAGAATCCGGATAGAGACATATATATACAGGGCTTCCAGCTTCTTCTCCGACACATTAGCCTCGGCTTCTTCCCAATCGAGCTGGTCCGTGTCGTCGCCGTTTCTCTTCCTCCTTTCCTCGCCGTCGCCTTCGCTGCTCTCCATTCTTGCTAGGGTTTGGTCCACGCCTTTCTGCGCCGCTCGCTTCTCGCTGGTCTCGGCGGACTTGGTGGCCGGCCGCCCTTGCTGCTGTTGCTGCCCGCGCTGCTCGTGGGGGGGCCGCGCTGCTGCTGATGCTCGCGGTGCTGGCGGGGGGGGGGGGGCTGTGTTTCTCTGGCTCGGCGCGGTGCTCGTTGGGTTGTTGTTCTACGGCTTTCTGCGCCTCTCTCTTCCTGCTACGCCGCTCTTGGCGGACTTGGTGGCGGGGGTGAGGGGGAGCGCGGGCGGGAGGGAGGGGGGGGGGGCGTGCGCTGCTCCACCTGCACATAGGGATTTCGGCTAGGTAAAGATGGATTCGTTTATGCCTTTTACCAAGTGTGTGCTGTTCTTATTCGATTTGGTATGCATATATAGAGATGGATTCATGTTAGGATATGGTGCTGCGGTGAGTCTAATAAAAAATGGAGTTTTCGAGTTACATGATTGTTGTCCAACAATTGATGTGCCACTACTACAACAATAGCTATTAAGTTAATAAATGCGCTATTTAGATTTTACATCTATTATTGGTACTTATAATGTTGTTAAATTGTACCATCAGTTTTATTCAGCCTATGGCATTGGGCTCCAGATCTTCATGATTTGTCTTTTAATGAGTGCCTTGTTTCTTAAATAGTGTGGATGCACTATTTAGGTTCCTTAGATATACTTACGTCAGTTGTTTTATATTAAACAATAGTGTGTCTTCAGAATAGATGATATGTGTGAAGAGTTATATTAAGAGCGCACCAATTAGTCCTGTGAAGGAGTCATATTATTGTTGCTAAATGAGGTCAGACTGATCATGACATGCATCAGTGTGATATTTTCTGGACGACGTCTACCTGTAGTATGTATCGGATGAGCGTAATAAAGTCTGCTTTATATGACAGTTGATTAAAAAAAATATGCATTTTGCTGTCATGTTATTTACCGCTGATTACTTTCTGTTACTATATATAGTTCATTGTTATTATGATAGGTTTTTTTTGTGCTAGGCTCGCAATGGAATGCCGCCTTTACCTGATGCAAAGCTAACATCTATTGTTTATATTCTATTTTATATCAACCATATAGATGTTTTTTTTGGGTCCGCCTGTTATGGGAAAGAAAATAATTGTTGGTAATGCTGTGCCAGCTCAGGCTGGTGCTAAATTCATAAAACATATCGATGTTCATCATCTCTTCGAGAGTGCTTATCAATTGGATAAGCCTCTTTTTTTTTACGAGGTTTGAGTAGCTGCGTTATATATATACAATGTAAATTGCCTATTTTTAGTGCCTTGGTCAAAGAGGACATTTAATGAAACCTGTGTTTTCGCGGGTGGGTTTTGGGTGTGCAAGGTAGGTTGTGGTAGTGTGATGAACCATGAACATTAGATCACTCATATTACCTGCATTGGTGCTTGTTTTTATTCCATATTATGTGATGAACCATGAACATAAGATCACTCATATTATCTGCATTGCTGCTTCTATGTTCTTTGTATGTTTGTATTTCATATTATTTAGTTACAAGTATTTTTTAGATACATGTAGGATTTACTTATATTGATTCGTGTGGTCATTTTTTTTATACCTACTGTTCCTCTGTTCTTGCAGTACGTCTGTGCCGTCTTTCGCAGTTGCTTCGTTCCTTGCTGTGTTGTACCTGTTCATATTGGCTGTCCTCGGCTCCGTTGGTTGCGGCTCTGCGGTTTTGGCTTCCTTTTAGGTAACACTACTTTTCTTATTTGGTTTGCAATATCTATGTTATGTTATCAGTATTGGTTGGTCTGCTCTTTCGGACTGATACACGTCTGTTCTGCTTTCGTTTGTGCAAAAACATCTAGACGACAAACACGCTCTTCGCAGCTGTCTGGACACTGGAATTGCTGTTTCATCCAAAAAAAAATTCAAAACATTTTTAAAATTTCTTAAAGTTTTCAGACAATCAGACTATCTGCTTTCTCATCTTAATTAAACTAAGTGAGGGATGGGCCGCTTAGGTTCGTCTGCTTTTCTTCTCTTCCTGACGGACAAAGGATTCTTATTGCCCTCATGTTTCCCATCAATTTATCCTACGTAGCTATTCTGCGAGAGGTTGTTGTTCGCTGTAATTTACCTTATGTGGCTTGTATACATGAGATAGCAGATGATGGGAGCCATGTATATGGAATTGAGGTAGAGCTAACTCCCTCTGTACAGCGGGGTATTTCCAAAACACTCTTTTTTTGGGCTCCTGTTTCTGTGAGTAATCATTTGCCTTATGAGGCAGCAGCTCTACAGGCTCTTATAGGTTTACAAAGAATATATGGCTTCTTGGTTATTGATTATAGCATCCATGGATTACAGCTATATAGATCTTTGGCTGAACGTCTTTTCCCAGTTGCAAATAGAGGTGCACATCTTGCCAGATTAGTACTGGCGTCCTTAGAGGAGGACACAGTTCCATCATCTGTTGTGCTGATGTATGCACAGCAGTTGTTAGATCAAGTCAGTTCATCTAAAGAGAGTCTTGCACTATAGTGTCGTTGTTTTTGTTCGATTCAGATTTGTACTCTCACTTTTTTCTGTTTGGTTCTGTAATTTTTTTTTAAAACTATTAAAAAACAAATTATGTTCATGTGTTTTCGGATTATGTGGTCCTCTGTTTGTCTTCCAGATGAATACATTAGTCCTTTTAATTTATATCACATATTATCATGTTTCAATGCATGCTATTCTTGTGTCAGCCATCCTTACATTATTTCATATGATGCTATGATCAGGCTGTGCAGGTTAACCTTTGTTTCGTATGTATATATTGTATCTGTTTTCTTATCTTATTGCTCCCTGCTGTCTCATACCAAACACACAACAGACTGTCTTTTTATGCCTAAGGATGTTTGCTTTTTTCCTAAACCAAAAGACTGTTTTCATAGTTATATCTTCATGCAAAGATGTGTAGCCTTCGGTGTTCATGGACCACCAGTTTGACATCGCAGCTCAGCATTTATGTATGTACAATAGATTTTGTTTAATTTAATTTCATATATATATTTTCTCCTGCCCTATGAAACCTTAGTGTGTTTTTACAGTGTTGTGCTTAACTGTGCATGTTTATATTTATCAGCTGATGCTTCGGTGCCTTTACGCACCTCCGCTACAGCTAATTCGAGAGGCCATCGTGCAAGGGGACGTATGTATCCTCCAACGTCTAGGCCAATATATTTACAAACATTATTATACTAGGTCTATTCTTATCTTATCTTTGCAATTCTTTACTTAGGAAATAATACTTCCTATCCCCTTGAGCGTCCTGATCCATCAACCTCTAGGCAAAAAAGAAGGAAATTGCTAAGTCAACATCGGTGTGTGTGGGGAGGTATTGAAAGCCACTTGATCATACATGGTCTATCTACATCTTTGGATCACTCTGTGCTTAAAAGCAAAAATGTGTAAACAGGTGCAGCTACTGTTTACAATGCTCATTTGGACTGTGGTCAGTTTGATGAAGATTTTGTAGAGGCTCTGAAAGGTACACATCCCAGTTTCCTAGGTTCCGTCTGTGTTTCGTGTGGTAGCCTGTGACTCATCCATGGCTTTATGTCTGCTGTGCATGGACAATGCAGTTTCATATCCAGAGAGATCATACTATGGAGCACCCGATCAGCGATGTTGTAATTGCCGTGCAATATTTTGGCATGCAGAAAAGGTTAGCAAGGAGTCGCGGAGTTCATCTGCTTCGGTTATTTACAACAAGTGCTGCAAAGGAGGTCGAGTAGTTATACCACCGTTTCTTCCTAGACCTGAGCCTTTGGCATCTTTGGCAACATTTGGTGGGGGTCCTATTTCTAACAAGTTTATGAAGAACATTAGAAAGTACAATTGCCTGTTTGCATTCACCTCTATGGGTGCAAAGATAGACCAGACTACAAATGATGGTAGGGGTCCTCCAGTTTTCAAGATTTGTGGACAGATTCACCACCGCATTGGTTCTTTGTTGCCTGTGGATGGTCGAATTCCAAAATTTATCCAGCTATATGTATACGATACATCCAATGAGATTCAAAATAGGATTACTTCTTTAGATCATGGTGACGCACCACCATCAGATCTAGATGGAGACATTATTCAGTCCCTGATCACCATGCTTGATGAGCACAATTCATTTGCAAAACAATTCAGAATGGCTAGAGATAGGTTGGCAGGTGATGATGTTGAAGATTTTATTATCCGCATTGTTGGTCCAAAAGATGGAGATCCACCTCAATACAGTTTACCAGCTGTTGAGCAGTTAGCAATGCTTGTAGTTGGAGATTTTGGCACTGACACATTTGAGAGGGACATTATTGTGGGGAAACAGACAGGTGAGCTGCAACAGATATCTGCTCTACATCCTGCTTTTATGGCGCTTCAATATCCATTATTGTTTCCGTATGCTGAGCGCGGATGGCAGACTGGAGTTCTATACACTGGTGTCATAGAATCTACACAGAATGCTCGTGTCAAGGTTACAATGCAGGATTATTACTGCTACCTATTTCACTACAGGAAGAATGAGCCCAATCCCTATCTGTGTTATGGTCCACTTTCAACCCAAGCTAAGGTTGATGCTCGAGCATGTGTTGATGAAAATAGATTGAGGTACATAGTGGATAATCAGGATGATATTAGAATGGAGAGTATACAGGGCATTTGTGATGCTATCAGTAAAGGATCTACAGAGGGCAGTGAGATGGGAAAGATGACTGTGTTACCAACATCGTATACTGGTGGAAGACGTTACATGATACAAAATTATCATGATGGCATAGCTATCTGCCGAGAATATGGCCCTCCAGATTTTTTTGTTACATTCACATGTAACCTAAGATGGTTGGAAGTTGTTGAGGCTATTTTCGAACCAGGACAAAAACCAAATGATAGAAATGATCTCATAGTCAGAGTATTTAACATGAAGTTGGAGGAACTTCTCAAAGATATTAGACAGGGTATGCCTTTCGGACCTTGCAACACAGGTACATTTTGTACATGCATACAAAACATCTATGTCTTTTCTTAGATATTGTTCTTTGTATTCCTCTGCCTATACCCACTGTTTCTTAAGTGAGTCATGTTGCTGCTTTTCATTGCAGTACTACATACTGTCGAATTTCAGAAGCGAGGTCTTCCACACGCACATATTATTATCTAGAATTCGGCTGATACATCTAATCCCACTCCAGCAATGATTGACAAACACATATCTGCTGAGATACCTGATCCAAAATTAGATCCATTACATTATGTTCTGGTTGCAGAGCACATGATACATGGACCCTGTGGTAAACAAAACCCTAAGTGCCCTTGCATGAAGAACAACAAGTGTTCCAAGCATTTCCCTAAAACCTATCAAGATGATACTGCAGTTACTTCAACTGGTTTTGCTACCTATAAAAGAGGTCAGGCCACACTTTTTGTCATCAAGGGAGGTTGCCACATGGATAATAGATGGGTTGTTCCTTACAACATGCTGCTCCTTAAAAAATACCAGGCACACATAAATGTTGAGTGGTGTAATAAGACTACTTTTATCAAATACCTCTTCAAGTATGTAACAAAAGGAGCTGATTGTAGCAAAGCTTACCTTCAGAGAGTTAAAAGAGGCCAGCAAACGCCGTTTGATGACGACACACAGACTATAAACGAGGTTAAGGAATATCTTCATTGTAGATACATCTGCGAACAAGATGCATGCTGGAGAATGTTTGGATATGATATTCTCAGACATTTTCCAGCTGTTGAGAGAATGCCTGTGCACATGCCTAATGAGAATTTCATAATTTTCAGTGCGAGGGCTAAGATGGATAAGTTATTGTCTGCAGAGTTTTTGAGGTGAACTATGTTAACACAGTGGTTTGTATGTAATGAACTTTTTCTTGAAGCTAGAACATTGACTTATCCTAAATTTCCTTCTAAATGGGTATGGGATCAGAGAGATAGGAGATGGAGTAAGCGCAAACAGCGGCATGATAAAATAGGTTGACTTCACTATGTGCATCCCTTGGCTGGAGAACGGTACTATCTTCGGATGTTGCTACTCATAGTTAAAGGAGCTACAAGCTATGAACATCTTAGATTCCACAACAGAGTATACCATCACGCATTCAAAGAAGCTTGCAAGTCACGTGGTTTGCTCAGTGATGACCACGAATGGTATGATGCATTTGATGAAGCAACAGCTTGGGCTACTTCGCCATAGCTGCGCGGCTTATTTGTCACTATGATACTTTTTTGTGAAGTAGGTGATGAGAACACTCTGTTTGAAAAAGTTTGGAGACATCTAGCTGATGATATCATTTATCAGTATAGAGATATGATTGGAGACCCCAATTACCAATTACCTGATTCAATGGCTAGAGACTATCTTCTTGATGAACTCTCTGCTCTTTTTTCTCAAAGTGGCAAGAATATAATAGACTTCAACTTATCGCCAAAGACACATGCTGCTTATCCTATTCTACACAATCGTTTTGTTGAAGAGGAGCTATCACATCCTCTTGATCCATTGATCGATATGAATAATCCAACTGTTTCCCTTAACGAAGACCAGAAAAATGCTTTCCATAAAATAGTATAGAGAGTTGAGCAGAATGAGGCTGGTTTCTTTTTTGTAGCTGGATATGGAGGAACTGGTAAAACATACCTATGGAATCGGATAGTTGGTTATCTAAGAGGAAAGAACAAAATTGTTCTGATCATGGCGTCCTCTGGAGTTGCAGCGCTCCTCTTACCAGGAGGCCGTACCGCCCACTCAAGGTTCAAAATACCTTGTGAGGTAGAAGATGATATGATTTGTGATGTAAGTAGAGGTACCATGCTCTCTGAACTAATTGAACTCACAAGTCTGGTTATTTGGGATGAAGCACTCATGGCTAATAGGAAATGTTTTGAAGCTCTGGACCGTACATTTCATGACATTGAAAAAATTAAAAATCCTGAGCTCACAAATATTCCATTTGGTGGTAAGGTTGTAGTCTTAGGAGGAGATCTTAGACAGATCTTACCAGTAGTTGAAGATGGTAACAAACAGGATGTTATTGCTGCTACTATCATCACCTCCCGTTTATGGTCCCATGTTGAAGTGCTAAGTCTAAAACAAAATATGTGGTTGCTTTGCTCACCAGAAGATCCTATTCAGCAGCAACAGGTGGCCGCATTCAATAAATGGATACTAGACATTGGTGAAAATAAAATACCTACCCTTGCAAAGGAAGGAGAGGATGAAGGAAGCTAGATCACCATACCACAAGAATTCCTTGTAGGTCCTGCTGAGAACAGACTTGCAGCCATTGTAAAAGCAATTTATCCTGATTTCCATGCTAGATACAAAGATCCCATCTATCTTGTACAGAGAGCCATACTTGCTCCAACCAATGAACTTACGCATTCAGTTAATGACTATATGGTTCCATTGGTACCTGGCAGAGAGAAAGAATATTTTAGTTCAGATACTATTGCCAAATCTACTGCTCAGCATGAAGCATATGACCTCTTATATCCAATTGAATTTCTTAATTCCATTAATGGAAACAATTTCCCGCAACATAGAATTGTGCTCAAACAAGGAATTCCGATAATGCTGTTGCGCAATCTGAATCAGAGAGCAGGCCTGTGCAATGGAACAAGACTCATTGTGACATCTATAGGAGAATGGACTATCGAAGCAAAGATTATGAATGGTTCTCACGCAAATCAGAGTTTTGCCATACCACGCATTACTTTGTCTCTCAAAAATAATAAGTGGCCATTTGTTCTACAACGGCGTCAATATCCAATTAGAGTTTGCTATGCTATGACCATCAATAAAAGTCAGGGACAAACACTATCAGCAGTGGGTCTCTATCTCCCAAAACCAGTTTTTACACATGGACAGCTCTATGTAGCTGTTTCTCGTGTAACAGCGAAGCAAGGCCCAAAATTTACATAGAAGACGATGAAGGTAGACCTACAAACCAGACAAGGAACATTGTTTATACAGAGATTCTTCAACATCTATCCTAAGCATCAGTTGCAGAGATCTCCTATCAGTATTTTGCTTCTTAGTTCGTTCTACCAAGTGATGGCTACTATAGCATATGATGATTTTGCATATCAGTATTCAGAGGATGCCTGTTTCTGTACAGAGTTTGTTCTATAGTTTGATGTATATAACAAATAGAGTCTCGGTTTATATTTAAATACACCAGGTCTATATGCCTGGGTGTCGCCATATGTTGCCATGTGTATAATAATCTAGATATGTTATAGGTCACAATGTAGGCACTCAAATGTTTTTTTTGTAATAAAGGACTAGGATATTGCTATGTGGTTGTGTGCTATCTACCTTACAATTTTTCAGTCATTGTTCCATTTTTTTAATATACTATTTCAAAGTCGTTTACACATTATTTTATTTTTCATATATGCATGTGTTGTTCTAAAATTTTTTTTTTATATATCACAGATACAATATGCAGCAGCCCAAGTTTCTCAATAAGCTGGACAAAGGGAAACATCCACATGGTGTTGTTGTTCGAGTTGTGAGAAAATGGACTCATTATGAAACTACGAGTCAAGGTGCCCCTCTATACATTGGCATGGTTCTGGTAGATGCAAAGGTGCTGTTTCTATTTGTTCTGTGCATATTGCGTATTCACAAGCAGTTATAGTAGAAATAAACATAGTGTAACCATGGTATTCTGTTACAATTATAACAGGCCAATGCTATCTATGCTGAAATCTCTGATGACCTCATAAATGAGAAGGAACATCTTTTCGACATTGGAAAAGTGTACATCATAAAAAAATTTGTTGTGCAAGATGCCAAAAGAAACTACAGAGCAGTTGATTACAACCTGATGATTGACATCACAGAATATACAACTGTTGAGGTTGTTACAAAGGTTCCACAATCAATTCTAGAATATGTTTACAAGATCACTCCACTGCCAGCTATAAAACCAACGTGTTTGGTCTTCAATTTGACAGGTAAAATGCATGAACATACACTATTTTCTACACATTCTAATGTTATTCATTGCACTATGTGTTTATGATAGTCAGTATGACATACTTTTTGGTTTGTAAGATGTTCTTGGATACCTTATCAAATACGAGGCGGCTCATACATTCGTCCCAAAAAATACTGAGAAGGCTAAAACACTCAGAGAGATCTATGTTAAAGATTTAGGGTACGTATGTGCACTACATATAATGAACAAAAATGGCATACAAAATATGTAATGTCCTGTGATGGATTTATATGCAGTGAGAATGTGATGAAGATTACATTGTGGGGTGATCAGGCCATAAATTTCAACATTGATGCTGTGTATGACAGTGAGGTCGGTAATCTCGTTCTTTGTCTTGTCGTTGGCTGCACAGCGCGAGAAGATTTCAAGAACAAAGGTGACTCCTTACTCTCAACCTGCATCAAAAAGCAGAGATGTGTATAATGGTCACAGCCACTTTACATCACCTAAAAGTATATATATATTTATATGGATCAATTGTATTGCAGATAAAGTATGTCTGACTGGAAGTTCAGGCTGCTGCTATTATTTCAATCCAGCCATTCCAGAAGCGCGTTCTTACCACTCCAAGTAAATAGCTTCGTGCAATTAATTTGTATACTGTTACTGCATCTGCTGTTACAACAACGCATTTTTCTGTATCAGGTTCAAGAACACTCCAGTTTACATCGATTGTCCATTAGCTGAATAGCAAGCCATCGTTGTTCCAGTCCACGACATTCAGCTTCTAGAAAAAACTATTACTCAGCTGAACAACATAGACCCTTTTGATGATGAGGTATAACATTACAAACCCCAGACCTACATTATCGCTTCGATAACCCTTTTGATTTTGCAAACTTTCTACATATCATTTTACGTTTCAACATAAAGACAACTAAAATTGTCCACAATGTACTTTGTCTAACAGGAACAAGGTCCTTTCAAATGCTCACTGACAATCACTTCTATTATAAATACCACCAATTGGTGGTATATGTCATGCGAGCTATGCAAGAAAAAGGCCGAACAGCAGCAGGATGGCAACTACAAGTGCTCAAAATGCCAAGCAAGCACTATTATACCAAGGTACTGTTATTCAAATAATCCAAAAAATAGTATATGTCTATAGGTAGCCGTATGACTGCAATATCGACAAACTATTGCAATCTCAATTCTTCTTAAATTGTACAGATACTTAATATCATTCATAGGAAAGGATGACACAGCTGAGGCAAGGTTCTTTGCCTACGATGACGAAGCACAGAGGCTGGTTCAAAAAAACTGTCAAGCAGTGGTGAACCCACTGCGTGCAAGAGATGGCCTGCCGCAAGCGATACAGAACATAGTTGGCAAAACTTATGTCCTATCAGTTGACCTCACCAATGAATCTTGCAAGAGCAGCAGAAACAGACAATATCAAGTTAAGGCTGTCCTAGAAAGACCTTCCAAACGTGCTCCAGCCAAAAAAAATTCACTAACTCATTATGATCCAGTGCGATCATCAAATTCAGATGCTGTCACAGACAGTCCACACAGTCAAAATGAGGTGCTCCAAATCGAACCAGCAATACAGATGGTAACAAATCCATACATCCATTACTTCTTGCATATTTACGTTATATTTGCTGTTAATATGTCCTATTACTCACTATTATTGTAGACTCCTACAGCTGGATCCGAACAACAGAGTGAGATTTCTAAAGAAGCTACTGACAGGTAAATGATTACTGAATCTGGACACCATTCTTTGCTACACATTTGATTTAGACAAGGTACCAACATATATTGATGGTTCATATTTACATTTTGTTAGATTACCAGCTACACACAGTAATGTTCGCAGAAGCCTGTTCACCTCTGTCGATGAAACAGACACAGAAAAAAGTGAAGCAGAAAAGCATCATGACAATCTGAGGCCAGTATCATCAGAACCGTCGCCCAAAAGGTATGCCGCTATAAACGCTAAGCTTCTAGCATTGCTTATACCACTTCATTGACTATGGCGCCTAAATAAAGCTATTTCATTCAACCACTTCTACAATGGTTTCAGATCAAAGACGCTCAGTGCGGACAAGGCTGCAGAACATCACTCCACTACATAAACCAATGCTGCTGTGACCACAGACATCAATCTTTTGGATCGAATAGTACTCTGCATTTGCCCTTAAAACTTGGAAAAATATTTATGCAGCCTAGCTATATGTAAATTAGTTTCCTTTCCTATTTTGCGTATTGTTTAGATAGACATTAGATGATCGTCTGTTGACCTGTAAATCTACCAGGCAACTCATCTTCTCCGTAGCACTCCAATCAGCCTTTATAAGAAAACTGCACCTAAAATATTGTATGCCGTACTCACCGCTATGAAACTACATTTCAGGTCCACCAAAACTACCCATATTATAACATCCGATGTAAAGTGTTGGACTTGATGACTGTGTATGGATGCTTAATCTATTTCATATCTAAAAATGTTGCATAGTCTATGATAAACATGAATGATTAATGTATTTCATATTTAAAAAATGTTGCATAGCTTTTAATAATAATTTTATCATATTATATCATTATATTTCTTACAATGAACTAAACCGTTCACCGTATGAACTATAGCTATATCCCTTTTCTTTCATAGTAAAATAGATGCTCTCTTAGTTACGCTTATGAATCATTCGTATACGTTACCTGTTCGACGAAAGAAAAAAACAAAAAATAGGTGCTTGCAAAAAAAGGAGAAAAAGATACGACATTCCAGGCTTCGTGCCAGCGAAACAAAGGGGGAAAACTGAGACGCTAAACCAATCTTCGATCCATTAAAAAAAATATAGAATGGCTCAGCCCAAATAGATCTAAGTGAACAAAAACGGCCCACTCTAAAACCCTACCTAGACAAAACAATCTTTGAGCTTCACAGCTCCAATCAGTCGGCCACCATTCCACGGATAGTCAACAGACTTCCGCTTCCACCCATTTCTGAAACCTTCCAGAACTCTAGCTTGCCTAACTTTTTCTTTCCCATCTTCGGGAGTCGTGGTGCTGTTACTGAGCGGAGCAGTGTTCTTTGTGCCGTCGTTCAACGCCTTTCCGCGCCTCTCTCTTCTTGGTACGCCACTCTCGCCAGACTTGGTGGTGGGAGAGGGAGGGGCAGGCGAGAGGGGAGCTGTGTTGCTGTTGCTACTCACACTGTTCCACTTGATATTGCGAACGTCGGTGGTGCGCTGCCTGTCCTTGGCCTCGCCTGTCTGCCTCAGATACCATGATCCCGTCCTCGCTGCTCAGGTAAATTAATATTTGTAGATTGTTTCTTATCATGTATCTTATGTAATTGGATCTGAGCCGTACGCTTCTCTTGCTCGCTCCACTCCATGCCGAAGATAGCACAGGCAGCACCAATTGTGATGTTCCATTGTTTTCATGGCACAGCCAGCACCAATTTTGATGTTCCATTGTTTTGTTTCACTGTCTATTTTCTATTTCAGCGCCATATCTTCTTTCTGGTTCCCAGGTAGTTAAGTGACACAGCACACCACAACACCCGTGCAGCCACCACATAGAGATTTGGAACAGGTAAAGATCAATTCCTTTATGCCTTTCACCAAATGTCTACTGATTGTTTTATTTGATTTTGTATGCATATAAACATGGATTCATGTTAGGACATCGTACTCCAACAACTCTAATAAAACCTAGAATTTTGGAATTAGATAATTGTCGAAAAAAATACATGTTCCACTGCTACAACAATAGCTATTCACCTTATAAATGCACTACTTAAATTTTACATCTATTATTGCTAATTTCAATGTTTCTAAATTCTACCATCAGTTAGTTTCAGGCTATGACATTGGAGTCCATGCTTGCATGATTTTTCTTTTAATAAGTGCCTTGTTTCTTAAATAGTGTGGATTAGCTGTTCAAATTTCTTACACATGATTACATGAATTGTTTGAAATTAAGCGCTGCTATATCGTAAAAAAATAGATGCAGAGCTATATTAAGATGAAAGCAGGTGCTCCTATTAATGAGTCATATGATTCTTGCTAAATGACATCAAACTGATCATGATACAAATCATTGTAATATCTTCTGAACAATGTCACATGCATTTGTAGTATGTATCTTGTGGTACCTGAATTCGACAATCATAACGGCCACCTATATATGCATATATGTGTGTATCTACAAACAACTTATTAGTTTACATTGTTTAGTAGTATGTTCAAATTTTTCTTATGTTCGTAGTACATATTGCTAATATGCATCTCATAGCAACGTTGCAGCACTTTTAAAACTACCATCGTGGTTACTCTTGAGCAGTCTCAATTTAGACCAAAATAGGTAATCCATGCCATGCACAGTAAGGCCCTTACAACTACAATCTATGTTTTCATCATGTCAGTTTACCAAAACACAGTTGTTAAAATAATATGAACAGAAGATAACCCAAAAATGTTTAGTTATAGTTCTTTTAGTTATATATATAATAAAGACTCAACCTTTTTTGCCGTTGCACGAAATACTGCATCAGTTGACCACCTCTGTCATTGCAGTTCTACATTCCTCTAACATATTCACACTACCAGCTTGAACACTGATAATTTAGTTGACTCATACAGGTACTGCCCAAACCTGGTCTTTACAATGGAATCCTACTTATACAGACATCTGAAAGTTCTTGAAGATGATGGCAATATCTTGTTAGAGGGTCTCCAGCTCGACCATGCCATGATTGCTAGATATCCATCTTACGCACAAGGTAATTTCACAGCTGAGGACATCCGTTATGCAATCGAAGAAACATTCCAATTTAAGATACACCCATAGAGAATAACACCATACAACGGAGAATACTTAATCCAAGCTCCATCCGCAGTGTCAGAGTGCCTCCTACTTACAAGAGGGTCAATTCCGCTGTTAGAATGCAATTTAGCACTCATACCATGGACCAAAGAATATGGATCCATCATGGTTCCACTTCGAACGCAATTATCAGACCTTGGAACAATTGATTTTGATGCCATCACATGGAACATCCAGAATCAAAGGCAGCAAATCAGATCTGATGAGGCCATAAGTATAGACATCTTCGGGATACCACCACATTTATGCAGCAACAAGACTGTCAAGACACTATTATCAGAGTACTGTTCCATAGATCGCATCTCCATAATCCGTTATGATTGCTCAGTTCAGGCCTATGCAACAAGTGACATCGCCATACCACGCAACGTTCATCTAGGCGTGAAGAAGCAAACAGCAGATGGACTCTTTATTAAGATTTGGCCGATATGGTTTAGAACCTACCCAGATTTTGATGCACAAGAAATTGCATATCAGGATGAAATTCAAGCTCAAGAATACAAAGGTATGAATAGGCCTTTACATTTATCCGCGACTTGCAACTAATTAATCTAACAAAGGATAGATTACAACCCCATTTACTATGAGCTCACACAGATTTTCTGCCTAACAGATGGAGACGCATTTTACCGCGCAGCTGCCGATAGAGACCAGGCTTGTGTTTCTTGGAGCAACATGGTCTCTCCAGATCATCATCCTTCGTCACCGGACTCAATTGGTATGCAGCTTTTTACTTATCTCAGCTCAGCATTAATAAGACAAGAAATTAATACCTCGCAATCTTTGAACACAATTAATCCCAACAGGTTCTGTCTCTGGCTACAGCCATCACACAGAATGTATGTGCTACTATGAATTCTCAAGTATACCGAGACATCTATAGTTCTCCTTGCAATACAACAATATATCTATATACATGAAGACAGCAGCTAACTACATACACCTAATTAACAGATTAAGAGCTGAAACATGTGTATACATCAAATGCAACACTGTTCCTGCTGACGGCCAGACCGAACAACCATATGAAGCGCCTACTCAGTACCTTGTATAATTATGTGATGTAATATATATATAAAGTGAACAGATGATGAATCAGCGTAGCAACATAACCCTCACATGCAGTTATGAAAACTAGATCCTGTTGAACACAGGAGTTGTATATATATCTAATTACATAGCTGCTACAAGCACAATGCCGTACTTCAAATTATATACCACTATGTCTGTATTTTTATTTCTATCGATCTGTGTCAAATTTTCTGTGCATCAACGTTCTAATATGTTGTCATGATACACCAATTACCAACATATTTTAAACCATTTGCACATATGAATAGTATTTTTTCCCCTACGAAAATTGAACTGTAAGACTAATAATAGCAAAATAATACCATAATAAACTCGATTTTGCATACGCAACTCATCAGTTCAGTTTTACACGCTATGGACAACACGGCCCAAACTCGAACCTGCAACAAGCATGACCTACTACAAGGATATTGAGCCCAGCATTTCAACCTTCTAAGATGAAGCCTATCTACTGATCCCGCAAGAAATATGGCCCATAACAAACTCAGACTACATCCACACACCCTACAAACAGAGACGCAAAAAAAAAGAAAAAAAATTCCATCGGCATATCTACGTCCTTCGTCCTCATTCCACCTTCCCTGTTACTCTACTCAGTCCAGCTCCGCCATGTCCGATTCGCAGCTGAAAGCAATACCGCCGTCGCCGTAGTAGCCGCTAGATCTCCTCGTCCCCTCTATGTATTGAAGCAGCCGTCTCTCTCAGTCTCAATTTTTACTAGGAAATCAATATCACGCTCCAATCGAACTACCGCATCTCCATTACACGCCCCCCTACCACGACGCCGATACAATTGAACTCCTACATACCAGCAGCGATTTCAATCGAAGATCAAACACAAGCATTACGCAAGAAGACACATACCACCAGGAAGAATTGTACACTCCAACGACATCTGAGACACATACACAGAATCAATCAGATATCACTATATGAACTATGTTTACCTGCAACTACAGATGCTGCAAACAATGATTCAGCCATCATCATAGATCCCTTAACAATCCTACCTGTTGCACGTGCACACAAAAAAGAAAAAGGTATGTTGTACATAATTATAGCAGTGTTGTCATCTACCAGCTTGTATAAATTCTAACACTCTTTCCCATGAAAAAAATTTTGGAACACACGTTCTTCATGATCAATTTGCAAGCACACTTAACGTTGCCTATGATCTCAGAGCACCTGACTACAGCTACATTGCACTGGATGCAATCATAGATTTATACCATGCAAAGCATAGTGCTATTCAAAGATGCAAACAGATTATTTCACACATCAGACCGTTCATGCAGCAATTCTACCCTCAGTTACAATCCATAACCGAAGCCGCATGCAGTAGACTGTAGGTTCTCCAAAGCAACAAAGCAAACACACCAACCAAATCCATCTATGATGAATTGATCCATTACCTAAGAAACGCCAAAGACCATGCAATCGTAGAAACTCCAGCAATCATCGAACTCCTACATGCAATCCAAGATTTGCCAAATCGATATGTAAATCTTGACAACTTCAGAACCATCCCCTCACTTCTAAAGGTAAACATTCTCACTTTTAACACTACAATCAACATTGGTATGGTGCAAGGCAAACATAACATTTTTTTGGATGAATTGCAGGTGCCTGTTATAGATTCATACACTAAAAGGCTTAAACAAATTCGTGCAGCCGCTATGAAACAGGTGTATGGAAATGAAGCCATTGTCACAACAACTGAAACAGCAAAAGGCAGGTTCCAAACATTCATCACAATACGAGATCAAACATACAGGTACAGAGAGATTCCACTAAAAACTGCAGCAACCATTGAGGCCATTGCAATCTATGAATCACTAAGGTACATCACCAATGTACTAGGATACAAAATCATTGACCTCAATCATGATACTTTAGCCACAGTTGTCTCTGCAATAAATAATTACAACGCAGATATAGTACTCTTGCAATCTTATATATCAGCAATCACAACCGAGACAGAGGACATCTATGAAGGTTTCCTACAGTTGGAGAACCTGTTCATAATAGAACCTTGGTCCACCACCAACAGCCCTACAGACTTCACAAGATTGATAAATCCAATAATAGCTGCTGTCCAACACCACCACACCACCATCAAGAACATATTTGATGAATTCACTAGCTCCAAGGTAAAGTTTATAATTCAAACTCAGCATGCAAAACCCAAGATGTAAGACTAACAATATAATGCATTTTATTGTTTTATCAATAGATACAATATCTCTCAACATACATAGAATCAGAGTCACCAACTGCAGTACCAAGCCGATTGATTCCAACATTGATGCAAAACAATCCTCAGGACAAAGCGGAAACATCAGCTGATCCAGCTGCTCCAACAAACTTATGAAGCACACTTACCATGACAGCAGCACATGTAGCATCATCATGGTCACAATAACAATGTATAATTATCTAGACTGTATGTGTTCCTACTCCACTATATTGTAATGCCTGCTAGGTGCAAGTATTCAACGACAAATGATGTATGAATAATATGTCTGAACCTTATACTATATATGAAATAGCTATTTGTATGCACAGGTATTGTTTACATACTTTACAGCTACCAATGTCATCTAAACAGCAGAGCTTGAACAGATTCATACCAAAATAAAAAAGGAACCAAGTTGCAAATTACATCTGACTATGACATCTTGGTCTAAATTTTTGTTCTGAATAATATATCAGCCAGTATTGTTCTCCATCCGATAAAATCTGAGAGCTCAGGCTCTGCTCATTAGCATGCTTATGCTATCTTTATATGCCAAGATTTACTAAATCTCATTAGCGTGTTACAATCTAGGCACCCTGTTACTAAATCTATTCGTAAAAGTACCTCCAGTGATCAAAATAAATCAACAATACTGCTATGTGACCATATACTTTTACAGAACTGCTCATACTGCTTCCATAACCACCACTCCCACTAATTGAATCTCTAAAATTTATAGCATCTATTTACCTCATCAATCTGATGAAATTTGCAATTTATGCTTTCACATTGTAAAACAAAATACCCCACACCCCCCCCCCACTGTCCACCCCCCACTCCCCAACCCCCACTCACCTACACCACTACCTCCACTCGACCAAGACTATCATCAGCATCGAAAAACAATATCTAAACAAACGAATCCCAAACAGAATGCGTGTATACGCCGCAAACAAAATCAAAAAAAAATAAAAAAGGTCCTGCCTCCATAATATTACCGGCAGAGCCCACCGCTGCGCTTCTTCCCATCCTCATGTGCTTTTTTTTCCTTCGACCAACCAGCATCTCCTCCCGATGCCTTCATCGAAACCCTAAAACAACACGTAATCTATCAAACCCGTGATTCAAACTACGGGAAAAAAAGAGGAGAACTCATCTCAACGTGCGACGGAAGATTAAAATCATTGATAACAGCACTTTGCACCCACCTGATTAGTCCTTGTAGACAACTAGCTCCGAATCGCCGCCGTGCTCACGAGATTGAATCGAAAATCTATCGGAGCCACGAAGAAGAAGAGACTCAATACTCCCGTGACGGCGAACCGCTGCAAATGCTTCCCGTGAATGTACAGTACACGAGCCGGAATAAAACACACGACCACAGGCCCAGCCCATCCACTAACCGGTCGCACATATGTGGCCCAAAATTTTAACATGCTGAAAGGAATGGCCCAATATTCATAGTAACCTCCATCCATTACGCTCGCCTTCGGCGTTTTTTTGCTCCACCCCCTTCCACGGACGCGCAAGGGTGCGCCCATCCACTAGTATTATTACAAAAGGAACATGATCGAACTACAATTTTAGAAGCATGTTCTAATTTGATGTCACCTGTACTTTTTTCATTAGGATGTTCTACCCTTTCATATCCCATACCTACTGCGTGCGCTCCCTGTTCGTCGTCCGTCTGGCGTTTGCGGTCGGTCAGGCCTACTCAAGCAGCTAGAGCTGACGGCCATTGTGCGCGGTATTGTTTCCTCGCGCGTGGCCCAGGGCACGTTCACAGTTTAGACGGCTGTCGTCTGCAAGCACGGGTCATGTCACATAGAGACAGTAATATAGATAAATTATACAATGGGTTGTCTTTTAGGCTATCTGCAAGATAATTAATTTTTGTACAGACTCATAAATTAACGTGATAAAAAATGGCTTGGGAGCACGAGCCCGCAAAACGACACGGTTGTACGTGCCCTAAGCCACAGGTTGCGGGTCGCTGGTTCCATACGAAATCCCAAGGCGAGCTCGCCTGGTTTCGTTTTTGTCAGGAAGAATTGAGCTCAAACACTAGTGCATCAGGTTCAGGTTCAGCCGTTCAGGGCAGCCAGTGCCCAGTGGTTGTGTGATTGTGTTATCACAATTCATACTACTAGTAGCTCTTAGCAACCTTCAAATTCCCCTCCCTCTGCACACCCAAACTAGAAACATCCCCCGTGCCTTGCAGAACGCCATGACGTAGTACACCACAACGCCGCCGCCGGTGAACGCAGCGCTGGACACGCACACCTTCCACCCGGCGATCGACGGCCATGACAAGCACCAGGAATGCCGGTAGCACGGCGCACATCGCCCCATGCCTGTGGTGCAGGCATAGCATTGCAATAGATGTGTTTGCAGGAATGTCTAATTATGTGACAAGTTTCGACTTTAGCCCGAAGCCCCTTAAAATATCTTATGTGAAACATGTATATAATTGCTAGTATAGTACTCCCTCTATTATCTTTTATTAGACATGTGCTGATTTTTCATTTTTAACTCTATGGCTTGCTTTGGCAGCGGAGGCCAATTAACCCTGGGCAGATAACCCTGCACGTGGAATTATTTGGATTTTTTATTCCTACCTCTGCCCAGAGAAGATTACCACCTGTGGGGGAGTTTCCCTGTCGCTGTTTGGCAACAGCTCCTCTTCTCTTCCTCCCCACGCCCACACAAATATCTCCGTCCCTATCCCGATCTCTTCTCACCCGCCACCGCCGGCGGTTGAATCGACGGAGACGTGGCTGGATTGCTCGATTCTGTATGGAAATTGGTTGATTGATCTGGGGTTGCTGCTGTGCCTGTGCTGCTGAATCGATTTGGGGATTCGAATTGGATTAGGCAGGTGTGCAGGGTAGGTGGGGATCCATCCATCGATTCGGCTGGGCGAGGAGGCGGTGGACGATTACGAGCTCGACATGGTGTGCTACGGCGGCGGCGGTGGCGACAACGACGGGCGCGTGATGGAGTGGGAGTCGGGGCTCCCAGGCGACGACGAGCTAACCCCTCTATCGCAGCCGCTGGTGCCCCCGGGTCTGGCGGCGGCGTTCCGCATCTCGCCAGAGCCCGGGCGGATGCTGCTGGACGTGCACCGGGCGTCGGCGGCCATGGTGTCGTAGCTACGGCACGCGCCGTCATCGTCGTCGGGAAGCAAAGGGAGCGGCTCCTCTGTGGCAAAACCTCCGAAATTATAGGATCCACATGCACTTGTCACTGTCCAACGACCTTTGGCAACTATGCATATGTTCCTGGTAACTTAAGAAGTCTATCGGGTGTCCTCGGGGAACCCCGAATCATCCACGATTTCCAAGCAGGATCACATTACAGAGTCATTGCAGTATTACAATATTTATTCAAATATATACATCAGAGTAAAATAGCGGAAGTCTTACGATAACATAGTTTACAAACCAGTTGTTTCAAACCTTACAAACTAAGTTCAATAATTATTACAAACCATAGTAGCAGTGGAGTGGCATAATTAACATAAACATAACACACAAAATAAGCATCTTACCCAAGGATCACACATTCACTTATCGTCATCGACAGGAACAACAGTCATGCAGCAAGGCCCAAAACAGACCTGCTCATGAGGCTCACCTGCAACAAGGGTCAACAAACCCTGAGTACAAAAGTACTCAACAAGACTTAACTGAAATAAAAATTGAGAAGACTCAGAAATGCAGGCTCAGGGATTCAAGGTATGGCTTTAGCAATACTCAAAGTTCTTTTGCGTAAAAGCTCTTTACAAAATTTTAGTATTTCAACATTTAAACTTCATAAGAACCATATATGAATCTGCCATGATTTGTAATGAGATCATGAACTTCATATCAAACTCTTTCTCAAATCCAGCTCAAGTTTCAGTTATTAAACTACGATGATGAACAGTGAGTTGAGTCTCCATAACCGAGGAGCAATGACGATTCGAACCGATTATTAACTCAGCTGGGGATTCCAGACCACACGACATAAGTAGATCCCCGACTTACATATATCAACCTACCCTTGGATCTTCTAAAACAAGAACGGGTCCGCGCCACCCGAGAATACAGTACTCCACCAATTCGACCCATTGCCACGTGGGTACACGCTATTCCCGCCATCTCTCCACTCCCAGTGCACGAGTAGCCATTCTCATAATAGAATAGCCAAGTTAAGGCTTACCGGAGTATGTGGTTAGTACTACAAAGTCTCATCTCATGCAATTCAACAACGGACGGACCTTAATCGACACAGGCGGAAAGAAGCCGCTCACAAGACCTCCATGTCTTGTGGCTCTCACACACCGAGTCCGCCCGGCCTAGATTTATTACTTCTATGCTCATATCTCATGATAACATAAGTAACCAAAGATCCATTTAAAATTCTCAGGTGACAGGTAATCACCCGACTAAGCATGATTAAGCATATCTAGACATTTACGAATAAAACAAGTAATCAAGGTAGATATGGAAAAACAAGATTGGTAATGCACCAATTAGGTTTCCACTTGACTCCTAATCACTTAATGCAGTAAAGAAAAGCAAAAGCGATAAAATTTGTAAAACATAAGGTAGGGTTAAATGCATTCGGGGCTTGCCTTTGTTGACAGAAAAGTTAGGTTCCTGCGACGTTCCACAATTATCCGATCCGACCTCAACAGACGGATTAACCTCCTCCGCAACTTGATTAACTACCACGTGTTCACCTTCGTTCACTACACGTAGTAACAATGCCATGTTTAACATGATGCGGAGTACGAAACATGATGCTTGATGATGGATGTAAAATTAACAATTCGAATACAACTTTCCTTCGCGGTATAGTTGCAAGTCAAACGAACTAAATCTTTTTCGTAACACATACATCAATTGCCAAGGATCATTACCAACTAATGATTCAAGGTCATCACTCAATCCAAAATTTCAAACAAAACCTAAATTATTAAAGTTCACTATTTGCTTTTATGAATTAATTATTTAATTCAAAATTATGAAATAAATCAACTTATTCCAATTGAGCTCAAAATTTTTGTAAATGTTCATCACATGATAACTAAGTGGCAAAACAATTTTCATAATTTTTGGATAATTAATTAAGCCTAGAAAAATCATGAAATCCCATTTATTAATTAATTGAGCAATTTTTATCACATTCAAAAAGTGCTGAAAAATAATATTTCATATTTTTCCTAAATATTATTCATCACAGAGAGGTCACACAAAATTTTTCATAATTTTTGGAGCTCTAATTAAATCTACACAAAAATAACAAATCACATCACTATTCATTTAAATATGAAAAATAGAAAATTCATTTTGAACGCTGAGTCACTGACATCGGGTCCCACCTGTCATCCCTAACCTCAAGCGTTTGACCATGACGACGACGGCGCTGGCCGATGAAAACTCGTCGACGATGAGTCCAACGGCGACGACCAAGGTACCAAAACGTTCACAAGGACTAGGCGCACCTACTGATGTCCCTACTTGTACCGATTACGGCTCTATACAAGCTCAACGCCGACCATGGCAGACGCGGTGGCTCGGCGACACTACACTGGCGAAACAAGGCCGGTAGAGATCAAACAAAAGGCATGGGAAGGCCCAGCAGCTCACCACGAACACGTCGGAGCAAAGAGCGAGACCGGAGAAGCAACGGTGACGCGGGTCGACATTGACAGCGGCCACGGCGGAGCACGCGACGACGACGATGGCGCTCAGGCGACTGTGATGGACAAAATGAGCAAGCAACAAGGTAATAAGCACCACGGCATCGAGACAGAGCTATAGGTACACAAAGCAAGGGCAACGGCTCATCGTAGAGCGCTGGCCACGGAGATGCGCTTGCGGCGGTGAGGTTGCCGGCCACGAGGAAGAAAGGTGGCTAGCGACGATTCTCGATGAAATCAAGTGACCATAGTTGGATGGCTAGGCGCGCAAGGAGTAGGTGAAGCTATAGAGCACTTTGCTGCGATGGCACAGACGCTGGCTCGACGGCGAGGGCTCACCGGAGTTGAGCAAGGGCGACGGGAAAAGTAGAGCAACGAAAGGAAGGTCGGCGACGGCGTCTGAGCTTTATAGAGCGGCCAAGAGAGCAAGGAGACGACACGCAGTGGCCTTCCCCCACGCCAGCGCGAAGCCAAGAGCGGCCATAGGCGCGTCTGGAACCAAGCAGAAGGTCGCCGACGGTGGGGCGGTGGTCGTGACACTGTTCACTATA
This sequence comes from Miscanthus floridulus, assembly GCF_019320115.1. Lineage (NCBI taxonomy): Eukaryota > Viridiplantae > Streptophyta > Magnoliopsida > Poales > Poaceae > Miscanthus > Miscanthus floridulus. Next base: position 154,247,206 of record NC_089580.1, on the reverse strand, counting down.
ATTACAAAATTGCCATCCATTGAAAATCCAAATTACTCCTAAATTTGTATAACAACTCAAAAATCTCCAAAAATGAAAGTTGCTCAAATTCAAAGTTCTACAACTTTTCTTTTATAACCATCCCCTAATTCGGTCTACATTTTGAAATGAACTTTTGAATTCAAATAGGGGGCATTTAACGAATTACGCCTTTTCAAATTACTTCAAATTTTTCATAACAACTTTGAAAATTCCAAAAACAAACTTTGTATAACTTGTCAAGCTCTACACTTTTTCTTTAAGACTCAACCCCAAAATATGCTTAGATTTTGAAATGAGTTTTCAGGGTAGGTTTTAAATGCTGAAAATCAGGGTTTTCTTGAAAATTCAAATCCAAACCAAATTTTGAACTTGATTCAAACAATACAATTCAACACATACCACATAAAGATAAACTTGTTTTAGTGTATGCAAATCAAAATTTTCACTAAATGCCAAATGCTTTGCAATGCATATGATGACATGGCAGGTTTAGTATTTAAACACCCGAGGTGTTACATTCTCCTTCGCGCCCTTCCATCCCCAGGCGGGGGCAGCAGGACACGCAAGGGGGACAAGGGGGCAGACTCGTCAGCAGCCATCGGCCGCGCAGCAACCAACAACGACAACAGCAGCAAGCGTCCCCAGCTAGTTTGGACACCGCAGCTGCACAAGCGGTTCGTGGATGTGGTGGCGCACCTGGGGATCAAGAACGCGGTGACCAAGACCTGTGGCGGCGATACACAAGCTGTTTGTCGAAGGGATGGCATGGTGGAGACCTGTGGCGGACGGTGGCGGCGCAGTGCCTCCTTGCATCAAAGGGATGATGGGCGGTGACGGCGTAGCGCCTCCTCGGTCCTCGCCTCCTCACGTCGAAGGATAGACAGAGCGACCCATGAGCGGACGGGGAACCGTGCCCGGTGTCTCGAGACATGGGGCGACGCCCCAGGGAAAATGCGTGGGTCGGGCTGCCCTCCCCCTCCACGTAGGCTTCCAAACAGCGTCGTAATCTGGCCCGTGGCTAGTTTCCGCGCGGGCTTCTCGCCCCAGGAAAACGTCGGGATCCCAGAGGGATTCCCTGCTGCCAAAGTAGGCCTATATGTTAGGCGTGGGGTTGGTTTCTAGGCCGGAGTCATGAGCAGGCTTTGGCATTTAAACTTGATCGCAGCAAACTCGAAACATTTTCTGGGTAGGAGACGTCAAAAACAGTTCATGGTGATGTGCTGGCTTCTTCTGGTTGGTTTATTTCACCGTGACAATTAAATGTCGCTACATGCATGCATACATGAATTCGGCATAAAGTGGTCACTGCTTAGGGCACTCCTAATGCTAGACTCTATCATGGTTTCCATAGCTTCAAGACTTCATCACTAGAAATCATCCTTCCCAATGCAAGTTTATACAAATAGTTTTCATGGAGAAAAAAATTAATGAGCATCTACATAACCCCACAAACAAAGAAGATCATCTGTGGCAACGTGAGCCATAGTATGCTCTGCAACTCACTGTTGAAGGAGCACAAGTGCTAGAAACACCTGTCTGCAACACGACCAGTAGCAACACTGCAGCAACAATAGATACTATTGTCCATTATGATAGGAATAGAAATATAAATACCAGTGGCATGCACCTAAACATGCATGACATAGATACCATCGTCCATTACAATAAGAATAGAAATATAGATAGCAAAGCCAAAATAATTAGATAATAGTATATATTTAGATAATCTCCAGACGTGGCTTCAGAAGTCTTCCTAGAAGTCTTCCTACCTACAGAAAACATGTCCAGCATCCTCTAGATAGAAGCCATCAACATTCTCAAGTCCTGATCATCAACCTGTAAAATAAGATGAGCTAGTAAATTAACTTTGTTGTAAGAAAAAGAGATGGACAGTACATTAACAGAACCATAGTAACATAGTGATAGGAATGTATTCATGTAATAGGCTAGTATATAAATTAACATTTCTACCTACTTAGTTCAATTCCCAAACTTTTGCCAGATGTGATCAATCAAATCAGATTGAAGTTGCCTGTGAGCTTCACGATCATGAATATTGGCATTTCTTTGTAGTACTTCTTCCATCACTGGGTCATGTCCTTGAGAGATTGTAGATGCTTGAACAGTCGACGTGGTTGCTTCCTCGTTCAAGTCAAGAGAAACATCCTCTATATCCTTCTCATCCTCAATTATCATGTTGTGAAGGATTATACAAGCTAACATGATATCCTCAAGGTCCCCTTGTTCATATAGACGTGCCGGCCGACGCAAAATGCAAAACCGAGATTGCAAAATCCCAAATGCACATTCAACATCTTTTCTTGCCCCTCTTGATGTTCTGAAAATAGCTTGTGCTCAGCTGATTGTGGTGCACGTATGGACTTAACAAAAACAGCCCACTCTGGGTATATGTCATCTGCAAGATAATAAGCTTTGGTATATTGCCTTCCATTCACAAAGTACTACACCTGGGGAGCTTCTCCTCTTAACTGATTGACGAACAAAGTAGATTGATTCAGCACATTGATGACATTGTTGGATCCTACCACTCCAAAGAAAGCATGCCATATCCATCGGTCATGTGAAGCAACGGCCTCTAGAATGATTGTTGGTACACCATGATCACCACGAGTATATTGTCCCTTCCATGCGTAGGGACATTTTTCCCAATGCCAATGCATACAATCAATGCTCCCTATCATGCCAGGAAAACCACGACTCTCACCGATCTCCAACAATCGTTCTACATCTTGTATTGTGGGTCATCTCAAGTATACTTCACCGTATACTTCAATGACACCCTTAACAAACATTTTCAAGCACTCCACACCAGTACTTTCTCCCATCTTCAGATACTCATCATGCTGGTCTGCAGAACCGCCATATGCCAGTTGACGAATCACTACTGTACACTTATGAATTGGCGAGAATCCAGGGCGATTCAGAGCATCCGGTCGTAAGGTGAAATACTCAGACCACCCACTTAAGGCCTCAACAATCTTCAGAAAGAGGGGTCTCCTCATCCTAAATCTTCTACGAAAATGTGTCTCATTGTAGACTGGATTAGGCGAGAAGTAGTCATCCATTAGTTGTTGGCTGGCTTGTTCACGAGGTCTGTCCACATATCGCCTAGGACCACGCTGAGTCCTTCCACCTTGTAAAACATCAGCAACGGACTGCAATTCGGATACTAGATGATCACCTAAATCATCTATAATTTCTTGCTCTTGAAGATAATCATCCATGGAGTACAGATCACTAGGGTCGATACTGCCATCTCCATCCATGGATTACAGATCAGTGGGCAGCAGTGGCAGAAAGAGAGTAGCAGAAAAGAAAGAGCAGCAGTACAGGAAAGGGGAACAAGAAGAAATAGAAGCAGTGACTGAAAGTGCCGTGGGTGTGCTGTATATATTCACAAAGATAGTGGAAACAGTCCACACTTGCATGCGCAAAAACTAGTGGAAATAGTGCGCGCTTGCATGAAAATAATAGTGAAAGGAGTTTCACACTTGCATGCAAAAAACACTGATCACAGGAATTAAAATAACACTGATCATAGGAATTAAAATAGTGGAAGGATTTCATTTACCTTATAGAAATTACTTGGATGGTCACATTTGTATGCACACACTTCCTACTGCATAATCAATTTCAGAAAATTACAAGTTTATCAGTTAACACTTCCCAGCAATTAAATAACCAATTGAAGAAGGGTCGACAATATCATACCTTAGGAAATAAAGCAAGTCTCAGGCTCTCTAGTGCCAACTTTCTCTCGGCCAAAGCATCTGCAGTAAGCTGATCAGTAGGCGCAAGCATCAGCTGTGTGTAAGTTTCTAGCATTTTACACTTAGTTTGTTCATGGGCTGCTTCATGACTAAGCTTAGCTGCTTCAATCTTCTTATCAGCCAAACTTTGCTGAATTTCAGTCATCTTCTCTCTCTCTTCCCTATTCCTCGTGCTTGCTTCAATGAACTTCTCAAGTTTTCCACTGAAATCAGACAAAGTATCAGTTGCCTTCTTTTTGCCATTGCGTTCCTTTTTTGCTTTCTTATGTCCCAGAGGTCGCTTTTCTCCATCTAATTTCAAATTCACCACTGGAGATGGGTTAGCGTTAGCCTTTGGACTCTTTTCCTTTTCCTTCTTCAACCTACTCAGATATGCTGACCACTTCTGTTCACCACGTACTACCTTCCACATATGCACTAGAGTGAAGGCCTTACCATCACGTGAACCAGCATAATACTCGCATGTTTTTTCGTCGCTCATCCCACTTTGCCACACTCTATCAGCATTTACCCAACAGCCATGGAACTCAGTTAATGGTTTCTTAACACGATCCCAACGTATTTTTAGTTGGTCCGGTTCCTCTTACGGCTATTTTCTGTGTTCTTGTTGTATTCTTCAGTAACATCTGCCCAATACCGCTCTGCCTTTTTGCTATTTCCGTCGACTGGATCCTTTGAATTACGCAACCAAGCACTGGCCTACAATTACAGAATAATCTCAATGGGCATACATGGACATAGCTCTCAAGTTGAAAAGTGAGAAAGGGAGCGTACCAATCGTTTATCTTCATCAATCGACCAGTTCAAACGCCTGTCGGTTCTAAAATCCTCATCGACGTTAATTGTTTCAGTTTCTTCTACATCTACACCATCCACTAGATCATCAGTTTCTTGTGCCGGAGAAGGAGTTCTTCTAGCACCCAAATCAATTGGAGACATTGAAGACTGGCCCATTGCAGCACCAACAAAGTGAAAATTTTCTGGAATATTATTTCCACTAGGATGGTTAGCAAATGGGTTTGACTGCAGATAATTTGTGAACCCTCCTGGTGGGTATAACCTGCAAACATATGAATTCCCATGCTCTAATTAATCATATCTTCACCAAAATAGCACAGTATGCCATACATCACTAGTGACTAAAAATGAAACACTTTGCACTGCATATGCAGGTAAACAATCTATATCCACAGACCACTTCTCTGATGACTTACCCTTCACTAGTAGATGACGTTGACCACCATGCACCAACGGGAAAAGCACCAATTTGAGGAGCACAAGTTTTAGGAACACCAACATCTTGAGGAACACCGGTGGCTCCAGCTTGAGCACGGGTTGCAGCAGCTCCTCTAGGAACACCAACATCTTGAGGAACACCGGTGGCTCCAGCTTGAGCACAGGTTGCGGCAGCTCCGGCGACTGGAGCACAGGTCCCAACAGCACGGACGGATGGAGAATGGGTTCTACGGACACCTCTGCCTTGCCGAGAATCAGTCTTTGTTAATCGATTCATCTGTGAGATTTGGGGATATTTTTGGGTCACAGTGGATGGGGGAGGAGATGGAATCGAAGAGAGCTATAGATGGACCTCGATATGAATCGAAGGGAGCTATGCAGAGATTTGGGTATGGATTTGGGTTAAAGATTGTTGTCGGGAGGAGATCAGTTGGGGATGGTCATGGAGCTTGGGGGCGTACCTCGATTTGGTCCTGGGGACCTCGATCTGCAGCCGGCGCAGGAGAGAGCAGAAGGCGCGCGGGAGCTCGCTGGACGGCGCACGGGAGAGGGCGGTGCAGCGTGTGGGAAAGGGAAGAGCGCGCGCGGGAGCGGGATCGCGGGTGCGTGCGGGAGCGAGGGTGGCGGCGATGGGAGGGAAGGGGAAGGCGCACCGGATCCATGGAAACGATGGACAACTCCACAATGCGCATGGGGGCTGGTTTCTTCGGCATCGGTCGAAGTGTAGACTCAACGTCTATGTTAGACGTCGTTTCTTGTTTCTTCCCTCTCTTTCTTCAATAAATACATTGCCACATCAGCAAAAATCAATAAATAGAAGGGTAATAAATAGACATAGAAACCATTGTAGAGTCTGCATTGGGAGTGCCCTAACAACAGTTGGCACTTGGCAGAAATGCTTGACATATGAAATCAATGTACCACACTCGAGTTTAATTTGCAGAACGCGTCTGCACGAGCTTCCGCCGGCATTCGTATAGTCCCCATCTTCAACTTGAAGCATCTGCAACTGCAGCCAGGTGTTCCTTGCCACCGTCACCGTCACTGTCCGTGAGAACCTTGGCATCCCCCTTCCGCATCTGGACGGCCAGACAGCTTGACGCATCCCCGGGTCTTGCAGAACGCCATGACGTAGTACACCGCAGCTCCAGCCACGGTGAACGCGGCGCTGGTGACGTACACTTTCCACCCGGCGACGACCATGACGAGCACCAGGAACGCCGACGGCACGCTGCACATGGCCGCGAAGCCACGGTGCCCATGGGCACGCGGTAAGGCCGCGGCAGCGCGGGCCACCGGATCCTGAGCCAGACGAAGGTGGTGAACTCGAGGAGCATCCCGAGGCTGTAGAGGAAGTTGGAGGCCGCCACGATGCTTGTGAAGATGGAGAAGGACATGCCCAGGGCGATCGCACCCGTGACGGCGATGCTGGCCCACGGCGTGCGGAAGGCGCGGTCGCGCGACGCGAATATGGGCGGCAGGAGACCCAGGTCCGCCATGCCGGCGAGGAAGGTACGCCGCGCTACTCATCGACGCCGAGTAGAGGCCGATGGAGGAGAGCACGGCGCCGACCTCGATCCAGTACTTGAGCCACTTGCCGGCGATCAGGCCTGCATGGATGCAGAAGTCCATGGTTGTAATATAATTCTGACGTGACGCGCGCTAATATAGTGACGTGACGGCCGCATACCGTTGCGGTCTGGTGTTTTCGGTGGACGCGTGCGTACCTGCAGCGTCGGCAAAGTAGCCGTTCCCCCAGGCCTCCGGCGGCGAGTCGGTAGCACCGGTGCCCGCCATGAGCGGCAGCAGGTACCCGAGCGACGCCATGCACACGGCCGACAGCAGCGCCTTGGGGAACGTCTTCCCGGGCCGGTCCACCTCGCCGGCCATGGTGCTGACGCTGTCCCAGTAGTTGAGGTTCCAGAACAGCGTGTTGAGGAAGAGCTTCCAGTCCCTTTCGCCGGCTGTCACCGCCCACCGGTGCGGCCGGATCTTGAGTACCGCGACCCCGGACGTGACGAGGAACGGCGACAGCGACGCGAGCCCGAGCGCCACGGCCGACCCTGGCGCCGCCGTGAGACACGGCGGGGGCCACGCGCGTCAGGTAGTCGGAGCAGAGCGCCGGGAAGGCCGCGGCGCTGGAGGCGCTGCAGACGTACTTCCACGTGCCCATGAGGGACCCGGCGAACGGGCCGAACGCGCGGTCCACCCACACGACGTACCCGCCGTTGCCCGGCATCGCTGTCGACAGCTCCGCGGTGACGAGGGACTCCGGGACGGCCCAAACGAAGGGGAACATCAGGAAGCCGAGGAGCGCGAAGAGGGGGCCGGCGGCCTGCACCGCCGGTTCGGCACCGTACCAGCGACCTCGAAGAATATGAGGAAGATGAGAGGGAAAAGCGTCAGCTTGTTCCGGCCTCTTGCTTGGGCGACGGGGCCGCTGCCGGCAGCGGCGGTGATTGGGTCGCCGGTATCGAGGTCTTGGGATTTGGCTGGAGACATGCTAGAGTGAAGTGGTGAGGCCTTGTCGCTGCCAGCAAGGGCTCCCTGCGTCGTCGTCATCTTGGCTGCGGCCTACGGGAGCCGTCCTGGTTCCCTCTATAGATGATCTTTATTATTCTTACATGTGCTGTGCCGGCCAAACTAGATGGGTTGACCCTCTAGATTTGGAGTGATTTTTGGATGGTGACAAGTTTGTCTTCCTTGACTTCTGCGTGAAAAATTGGTGGCTTAGTCACACAGATCGCCAAGGTACCAGAAGGCACACAAGATCCATGACGTGGCTTAGTCGCGGATAGTTACTAGGATTAGTATTTATCATCCATCTAATTGGGCGATTCCTGTACATCCCCTATATACACTGACATAGCCAATTGACGGGTCCGTTAACGGACGATGACTCCGAACGGATACCGGCCAATTCAGTGGTGACGGTTCATCATATATAAATGCAATGGAAGCAGAATTCGCAGTTCAATCATTCCAGTTTCCTAAAAAAACATTCACTCAAACAAAAGCGAACAGATAATTAGCTAGTTCGACTCTTAGTCCCGCCTACTCTACTCTAATTTCAGTTGTTATATTTTAGGTGTCTGAATTTTAAGATGATTTCAGATGACAATCTAATACAGTAAACTAGTATAATCAAAAGGACACACATCAGCTGCTTGATGTTGTGGCACCATGCGTTACAGGCAAGATGAACGAGCACCTGATGAAGGAGTTCACACCCGATGAAATCAAACTAGCGGTGGACTCTATTGGGGATCTCAAAGCTCTGGGGCCTGACGGATTGCCTGCAATTTTTCAAGAAGTTCTGGGATGTGATTGGTGATAAGCTTACGTTGGAGGCGCTAAATGTTCTCAGGGGTGGTCGAATGCTGGTGGGCTGGAATGATACTATTATCCCTCTGATCCCGAAAATTAATAAACCTGAGAAGGTGACTGATTTGAGACCCATTAGTCTCTGCAACGTGGTGTACAAGATTGTGTCGAAGGTGCTTGCAAATAGGCTGAAAAGTGTATTGCCAGACATCATCACACCAAACCAAAGCGCCTTTGTGCCAGGATGGCTAATTTCAGATAATATCCTCATAGCTTACAAGTTGACTGATTATCTCATGACGAAGAGGAAAGGCAATACAGGCCACACAGCTATCAAGCTTGATATAAGTAAGGCGTACGATTAGATAGAGTGGGATTTCTTGAGGAAAATGATGACTAAAATGGGCTTTGCGGATGAATGGTTGCAGCTGATTATGGAGTGTGTTACCTCTGTGTCTTACCAAGTGAAAGTGAATGGAGAATTATCGAACAAGTTCCAGTCGGAGCGGGGTTTGAGACAAGGCGACCCGCTGTCCCCATATCTTTTTCTCCTCTGCGGAAGGTTTTTCAGAGCTACTGAACCATGCTGAACAGGAAGGCTTATCTCGGGTGTGAAAATCTGCCAAGCAGCGCCAAGCATCTCTCACCTTCTTTTTGCCGATGACTCTTTGATTTTGATTCGTGCAACTCAGCTCAAACACATCTTGGAGCCGTGTACGAGCGCTGTTCGGGTCAGATGATTAAGAAGACCAAGTCTGCCATCTTGTTTAATAGGAACACAAAGGATTCAGACAGGTTCCAGTCCGTGATATTCTAAATATTACCAGAGAAACAAGGCTGGTAAAGAGATCCTGATCAAGGCTGTGGCTCAAGCGATCCCCCACCTTCGCTATGGGCTGTTTCGACCTCACTAAGGAGTTGTGCGACCAAATCAGTGCCATGGTGTGCCATTATTGGTGGAATCAGCAGGAGGGGCAGCATAAGATTCACTTGCTAAGCTGGGATAAATTGATGAAGCCGAAGAGAGAAGGCGGGCTGGGCTTCAGAGATGTCCACGACTTCAACCTTGCTATGCTCGCTAAACAAGGATGGCGGCTCTGCAATAATCCAGACTCTCTCTGTGCAAGAATCCTGCAGGCTAAGTACTACCCAGGGGTCTCTTGTTTGAAAGCCAAACCGCGCCCGGGAATGTCATACGCTTGGCGCAGTATCTTACGAGGCTTGGAGTTGGTGAAGCTAGAAATGGTCTGGCGGATCGGTGATGCCCACAACCTTAAGATTTGGGAAGATCCTTGGCTCCCGCGCGATTGGTCCAGACGTCCTATCACTCCGAGAGGCTCAAACATCATTTCTGAAGTCTCGGATTTGATTAATCCGATCACAGGGGACTGGGATCAGCAGCTTGTGAGGGACATATTCTGGGAAGAGGACCAAAAGATTATTCTAGCGCTACCACTGAATGAGAACCGGCCAAATCTATTGGCATGGCATTATGATCGTAAGGGCCCTCTTTAGTGTTAAGAGCGCCTATAAGGTGTGCAGGGAAGATAAATTGAGGAGAGAGCAAGGCAGTGTTCAAAGTAGTAGCAACGGCGGTGAAGACCATCTATGGCGCAAGATATGGAAGCTAAGCTGCCCGAGCAGAGTTAAGCATTTTGTATGGCGCCTTGTACATTTTTTTAAAGGACGGCAAAAGCTTTACCGCGGATTTTATTAGATGAAGAAAAAGAAAAAACGAGCAATTACAACTCTCTATCTACATCGGCGTGACAAGCTAAAACATGAAGAGAAATGACCAGCAACTAACAAAACTACCAAAGGTCGGGAAAAGAAAAACCTAAGCTCGTCCACCACCAAAAACAAGAAAACCGCAACTACATGAAAATGAAACGTAGAAAGATCTACTGCGAGATCGCCGTATTATGCCTTCGGGCTGTCGCCAAAGAAAATTGTTTGATATCATCTTTGCATAACATCGCGACTTGTCTTGGGCTTGAACTACGTTGTTGGAAAGTCCGCCTATTTCTCTCTTTCTAGATATTCCACCAAAAGTAGATTATGATCCCATCAAAATGTCTTCTCTGATTTTTGTCAACTTTTCTTCTGCATCTTCTCCAGTAATTATGGATCGAGCCACTTGTGTTTATAGAGCTGAGGTCTGTTAACCCAAACCACACCTTGATCAACTCCCAAACTTCCTCAGCGAAAGGGCAATCTTTGCACAGGTGTGTTGGCATCTCTTGATCATTTGCACAAAGTTTACATATAGGTTCATCCGTCCATCCTCGCTTCATCAAGTTGTTTGCAGTCAAGATTTTTTTGTGTATTAGTGTCCATGCAAAAAATCTGCATTTCGGTTCCGTTCTTGCCTTCCATATTGGCATAATTTTGAGTTTGAACAAAGTCCCCTGGAACTTAATTTTATATGCGCATTTTGTGGTGTACTCTCCATTTTCGGTCCAGAGTATATCATCTTCCACATTGTCGATCAGCTGCGTATCCTTGATGGCCTCCCATAGGTTGACAAACTCAGAAACCTCTTCATGTGAACTCGGAGGGTATATGTGGTCTATCCATCTGTTGTTTTCTAGAGCCTTTTGCACTGAAATCTTCTTCCTACGTGTCTTATGAAACAAACTAGGCGTGATTGTTTTTGCTGTAGCTCCGTTTATCCACGAGGAGGTCCAGAACAAAGCTGTTTTTCTATTGCCAATGGTTACTATAGTTGATGCATTAAAAAGCTCATGATCAGTCTTGTCACATGGGACTTCCAGGTCTGTCCATGCTCTTTCCTTTTGTTTCCACTTAAACCACAGCCATCTCAGTCGCAAAGCTCTTGTGAATCTCTCTAAATCCATGATACCAATTCCTCCCTTTTCCTTTGGGAGGCAGATGGTGGGCCAGTTAATCAATGAATGTCCTCCGGTAACATTCTCTGGGGTTTCGCCGCGTCAAAGGAAACTATGCCGTAATCTGTCGATCCTCTTGAGCACCCCTTTCTGCGCCTGAAAAACTGTAAAATGGTATATTGGGATGGAAGAAAGCACCGTTTTTACTAATGTTTCCCTTCTAGAAGTTGACAAGAGCTTTCCTTTCCAACCCGGCAGCCTAGCGCCAATTTTATCTACTAACGGCTGGAATTCGATTTTCCTTAGCTTTCTTGTATGAAGTGGCAGCCCTAGGTATTTTCCTGAAAAAGTTCCAATTTTCCCCGAGAAATTCTGGATGAGTGCCGGGATCGAGTCGGGCTCTACTCTTATCGGAAAAATCTCCGTCTTCTCCAGTTGTTTTTTAGCCCCAAGCATTCTCCAAAGAACTTTAGGATTTTTTTGAAAATTCCTCAACTCTGTAGCTGTCGGTTTGCAAATATGGCAGTATCATCCGCATACAAAGAGCATCTCAAAGTTGCAGTGTTGGGCAATACCGGATATAGAATATTCTGCTGTGCCGCATGCTCGATGATACGTTGTAGCGGGTCTATGGCGATAATGAACAATAATGGCGATAATGGGTCGCCCTACCTGAGATCTCTCGCATGAGGAATATTCTGAGTCGGTTTGCCATTGATGAGAATTTTTTATGATGTGGTGCCCAGAATGGCTGATATCCAATCACGCCACTTCATGCTGAAACCAAGTGCTTTAAGCACCTCAAGGAAATAGGGCCATCCTATTGAGTCAAACGCTTTTGAAATGTCCAACTTGATAAACAGTGCCGGCTTTTTGTTCTTGTGTAGGAGTTGGATGACCCTTTGCACATAAATGAAATTGTCATGAATACACCTCTTCTTGATGAATGCATTTTGAGCATGTGACACCAATTCATTCAAGTGTGGCGCCAATCTATTCGCCAACAACTTAGTGATGATCTTAACCATGCTGTTGACGAGGCTTATGGGTCTATATTCGGATAAGGTCCTTTCTTCCTGTTTTTTCGGCAACAGTACTATATTGGCCTCGTTGAACAATCTCATCTTAGCATTTCTGTGGTTATAGAACCCAAGTATTGCTGCGTAAAGATCATCTTTAATTATTTCCCAACATTTTTTTTAGAAAATCCCAATGAAGCCATCTGGACCCGGAGCTTTTTCTAGCGGCAGTTCTTTGATTATTTTGAGCAGCACCTCTCTTGTGAAAGGTGTGTCTAAATCCTCGAGGTTGTGAGGTGAATAGCCCAACTGCTCCCAATTAATTGCCCGTTGTCTCGGCATTCTACTACCGACAGCCTTGGAAAAGAACTCGAGCGATTTTAGTTTTATCCTGCTGAGTGACGGCAAGCCCCTCCTCACTTTGGATTGTGCTTACTTAACTTTTCTTTCACCTAGCGTTAGCGTGTAGCTGAAAAAACCTAGTGTTTGAATCCCCTTTTCTAATCCAAGTGAGCCGGGAGTGTTATCTAGCTCTTGCTTTTTGAATGGTAGCCAGGCCTAAAGATTTAACCTTCAGGTATTCTCTAATTCTAATAGTATCAAGTGAAGAATGGCGTCTCTTAGTTTCCAATCACTGAATTGTGTTCGCCTCCATATTTTAAGCGCTCTCGCTGTGCGTAGCAGTTTGACATGCATACGCAACATCGGGTCCTGAGAATCTACTGGTTGCTCCCACGCAGTCTGGACCGTTTGAGTAAAACCCGGCATGTTTATCCAATGTGCCTTGAAACGGAAGCCTCGGTAGAAGTCATACTCCGTATCTCCCTGAAGGAATAATGGGCAATGATCGGAACCCAGTGATGCTAAAGCCTGGAGGTCTGTTCTTGGGAAGATTTCCAACCAATCAGTTGATGCTAGGAAATGATCGATTTTCGTCATCGTCGGGTTTTATTGGTCGTTGCACCATGTGAAACACCTTCCTTTCAACTCCAGTGGCGCAAGCTGCAAATTGTCTATTGTATTCTTGAATCTGTTGAGCATCCGGATGTTTACCCTATCGTTGTTTTTATCTTCAACTCTATAAATGATGTTAAAGTCTCCTATGATGAGCCACGCTGCCCTCATGTGTTGCCTGAGATCTGAAATTTCTTGCAAGAACGTGACCTTTTCTTGGTCAGCTCGTGGCCCATACACTCCAGTCCTATCGATGGAAGAAAGTTACAATTCCTAGCCAACTCAGGACCTATGGTTTCTACCAGGAGACTCTGAGTCCAGTTTTCAATCTTGGTTTCCTGCAGGCACACAATAGTCGCACTGGATGCGCTGATGAGATTGCGCACACTTGCTCGCTTCACCCCATCATTGAGGCCTCTGACATTCCAGCATAAGGTGGTGCAATTTTTCTGCGACATTAACCATCAATTGAAACTAGTGCAAGGTCCGAGTTCCTGACATACATAGACCGAAGGTAGCCTAGCTAGCAGGTCCCGAATATCCGAATTAGAACCAAAGAGGGTTTGCCACAAGCGAAAGAGCTAGCAGGTAGTAGTCTCCCTTGTCGGTCAAGACACTGAATGATCCTTGCAATGATCGACCCATCCACATTCCTAGTTGGTTCTGACGATCTGCATGACATGGGCACGTAGGCCCCTTAACAGCCTCACAGTGCCCAAACTAAAATGACAATTAAAACCTGGGACACCACCGATGCCCAGGTGTTGTAGCTAGCAAGTGGTGTCATTTGGAAAACACCCCCTACTGTATCCCGAGGCTGAGGCGCCTCAGACCACCTCCATGCTTATTGCTGGTCCTTGCTTCTTGGGGTCAGCCCTCTTCTTCATCTTCTTGGCTCCGTACTCCACCAGAACCTGAAGGGCCTCCATTCTGTTCTGGGTTAGCGGCTGGTCGAAGTGCTGCGAGAACAAATCAATATTAGGAATATTTGCGGCCTGAACCACTGGAGAAAGATCTCCCAATTTCTTGACCAATAAGTCCTGAGCTATTTCTGCTAGATTGATCTCCAATCCCAAACTGGGCCCAATGGCCCAGTTGGACCTTTGATCCATGCCCTGATCAGAGGCGCCCAATCCACTATGGCTGGAGGGCCCTTGTCACATTGCGCAATAAATAGAGGTGGGGGCCGGCGGCTCAAGTCATGAGGTTTGCCTGAGCTGAGCTCTCCACCGAAACCTAAACCCTAATCTGATCTAGAGGGGCGCAGCCAGTGATGGAAAGCCACCAACCGCGCCGCCCCGCTCCACCGACGTCGACGGCTTCATCGACCTCTTCCCCGAACGTCGTTGCCCGTTCGCAGACTTCACCGACGAACGAGATGGCCGATGCCTCTGGATCAACTCCCTCTACGGTGTCAGGTTTGACACGTCCATCTTCTACCCCTTCCTTTTTCTCTTGTTCTACCTACTGTTACTGCACTAGTAGCTAGGGTTCATGATTCTATTCAACAGCAAGTAGACATGCTAGTTCTATGCCTATAGATCATGTTCAAGGTTTAAAAATGGTACCATAGCCTCGTTTGGGTATAGATCTAGCCTATCAGATTAGATCCATTCGGATCTAAGAAAAGAATAGAGGGTTCGATCCATTTTCGGATTGAAACCCTAACCCTAATCGGGAAATGAACCCTAACACGTCGGGAAAGAAGAACAGTGACTCAACTATACACTAACCCATCGGGGAAGATGAACAGTGAATGAAACCCTAACCCTAACCAAACCCTAATCTCGATCCTAACCCCATTCCCAACCCTAAATCGGATAGATCCGAGAAAAGAAGAAAGGAAAATCAAAGAAAAGAAAAGGGGAAGGCGAAGAGGCCTACCTCGACGCCGCACTGTGCTGCCGCCTCATCGGCGCACGGGCGGGTGCTCGGGCCAAGGGCACCGTGGCCAGGCTGCTCGATGGCGACGCGCTCACCTGCTGGGGAGCACGCGCCGGCGAGAGGGCCAGCGACGGCGCTGTCATCATCGGGACCGAGACAAAGGAGAAGGAGAATAGGCTGGGTCAGATCTAGGGTTTCGAGGGGATCAGGGCACCACCGCTAGTCCGCTCGATGGAGGCACGCTCACCCACGTGGGGAGAGCACACGCCGGCGAGGGGGCTGGCAATGGTGCCAAAGTCGCTTGCGCTCTCACTCTCGATTACTGCTGCTGCTTGCTGCGCTAAGGAAGGAGAGCGGCTGAGAGAGAAAGAAAGAAATGCCTAGGGTTTCAGGGGCAGCACGCGGCCATGGGGGGTTTTGATCCAGCGACATCGTCGCTCGGCCATCAAATCAATGTGGACGCTCCAGATTCACTGGATCATCGGCCGGCCTAGGCAGGCGCGTGCGACCGTATGGCTTTGCCGGCCCAGGCCCAGGTTGCGGCCTGGGTGCGGACAGCGCGCGTGCAAGGGAGGAAGGCCGGGCCGATTTCTTGGTCGGGCCGAAGGAACAGTGTTGATTTGAGTCAATTTTTGTTTTTATTTTTCCAGTAAAAGATTTATTTCCTAGAAAATGGATAAATGGCTTAAAGAAAATAGAAAAGAGAATTTTCCTGTGGGTAAAATTCACTAAATTGAGATTATTTTTCCGCTACGTATTTAAAGTTGTCATTTTTATTATTAAATTCGAACCAATGGGTGAATTTAATTTTGAAAATGGATATGTTTTAAGTTGATTATAATATTGTTATTATTCTGACCAACGTTGATTAATGGCAATATTATGATGTTATTTATGAGTTTTGTCATGCATTAATTCTATTTCTGCCCAACGGCTTCGACATCTGCTAAGACATGCAATTGTTATTATTATGTTTATGTTCTCACTCTATATGAATTGTATTTTCAGGCGGATACAACTTGATGGGTTGTATCAAAGACATCCCCACTCTCAAAGGTGACAACTACACGGAGTGGAAGAAAAAGATTGACCTGGTCTTCATCTTGGCTGAGGTGGACTGGGTAGTTACCTCACCATGTCCCACTGAGCATGTGGCACCGGTGAGGGAGACAAACGAGGCTGATGCTGCTTGGGCAACCAGAGAAAGGGATTTTGTATCCCAAAAGATGTCCTATGACCTTGAGCATAAGAAGTGGGTCACTGCCAACAAAAAAATGTTTGGCTGTGGTAAAGAACACTATTGAGCCTGCAATTATGGGCTCAATCCCAGAGTGTGACACCATCATCGAGTACCTCGATAGAATAAAAAGTTAGTTCACTAGCTCTTCAAAGACATATGCTACCCAACTGATAAAGTAACTCGTGATAGAGAGGTACTCTAGAAATGGTGGCATAAGAGATTTCATACTAAGGATGAGCAATTTGGCATCCAAGCCAAAACCAATGGATCAGGCTCTCAAGGAAGAGTTCCTTATCCATCTGATTTTTGCTTCCTTGACAAAGGAATTTGACACTTTTGTTGTCAATTACAACATACAGCCCGAGAAGTGGGACTTAGAGAGGCTCATAGCTATGTGTGTGCAAGAGGAGGAGAGAATGAAAGTTGCCAATGGTGGCACTATAAATTATGTGAAAGACAACAAGAAAAAGAATAATAATGCTAACTCCTTCTCAAAGCCAAAGAAAAAGGGTCCCATGCTGCATCAGCCTCAGCAGAACAAGTTCACAGTAGAGAAAGACCAGTGTCTCTATTGTAAGAAGATGGGACATTATAAGAAAGATTGTCCCGATTACTTAATGATGATCATGGCAAAGAAAGGTGTTACGTTCATAAATGAATCCATGTATGTACAGTATTCAAAATCTACTTGGTAGATTGACTCAGGTGCAACTGTTCATGTTGCTAACTCTTTACAGGGCTTCCGTTCGACGAGGACTACGCAAAAAAGCGAAAGACACGTTAAAGTTGCAAATGGAGTCCGAGTAGATGTTGAAGCCGTTGGCGATCTTTCTCTAGAGCTTGTTGATGGCTTCACACTTTTACTTAGAGATGTACTTTATGTTCCCGCTTTACAGAGAAACTTGATTAGTGTTTCATGCTTGGACAATGATGGATATGATTGCCATTTTGGAAATAGCAAATGTGAGATAACATTTAATAATGCATGTGTTGGTCTTGCTATCTTACAAAATGAGCTTTATTTGTTATCACTACGTGATGATGTGAATGTTGTATGCGATGATGGAAACGTTGCGTGCGGCAATAAGAATGTATCCTCGTCTGCGGATGTAAACAAAAAATGAAAGAGAGCTCACGATGCATTGTTGAAATTATGGCACTGTCGTTTAGGCCATATTTCGAGGGGGGATAGAAAGACTAGTTAAGAATTATATTCTTCCTCCATTAGAGTTCTCAGATTTAGAACAATGCAGAGAATGCATAAAAGGAAAGTATGTAAAGAAAATTAAGAAAGATGCCAAACGAAGCGTAGGAATTTTACAAATTATTCACATAGACATCTGTGGTCCGTTTCCTGTAAAGAGTGTGGATGGTTATGATTCGTTCATAACATTCATAGATGATTACTCCCGTTATAGCTACATTTATCCAATCAAAGAAAGAACATAAGCATTGGATAAATTTAAGATATTGAAGGCAGAAGTTGAAAACCAACACAATTTAAAGATTAAGATAGTCAGGTCCGACCGTGGGGGGGAGTACTACGGTCGACATACCCCATATGGCCAAGTTCCTGAACCTTTTGTAAGGTTCTTATAGGAGAATGACATAGTAGTCCAGAATTCTACACCGGACGAACATCAACAGAATGGAGTAGCTGAAAGACACAATCGTACCCTGATGGATATGGTGCGTAGTATGATAAGTTACTCCATCTTACCGTTGATCCTGTGGATGGAGGCGTTAAAAACCGTCATTCATATTCTTAATAGAGTACCAAGTAAGTCGGTGCCCAAAACACCGTATGAGTTGTGGACAGAAAGAGTACCCTCACTAAACCACTTACGTGTGTGGAGAGTTCTGCTGAGGCTAAAGTATTTAACCCAAACATTGGGAAGCTGGATCCCAAAACAGTAAGTTGTCATTTCATTGGCTACCCAGAAAAGTCAAAAGGTTTTCGTTTCTACTGTCCGGACAGACATACAAAGTTTGTGGAAACGAGACACGCTGTTTTCCTAGAGGATGAAATGATAAGGGGGAGCATGGTAGCTCGAGAAATTGACCTTGAAGAGAAGCTGGTGTATGCGCCCACTCCGGTGATTCATGAGCCATTTTTCTCACTACCTGCTGTCGCTGCACCAACAATGCAAGATACTGTGGTGCCAGCACCTGTTGTTATTTCGCCTGTGGCAACAATGAATGATGATGAGGAACCTGTTCTTCAAGATCCTATAGAACCTATTGCCACACATGAGGGGGAGAAACAACAGCCTCAAACAGAAGATGTGTCAAATATGGAGGCCCCTAGAAGGTCTCAAAGAGTTAGAAAATCAGCTATTCCTGCTGACTATGAAGTATATACAACACTGAGAAATTTTAAATAGAGGATGATCCCACCTCATTTGAAGAAGCCATGAGAAGTGATCATTCATCAAAGTGGCTTGAGGCCATGGAAGATGAAATAAAAACTATGAATGCCAATAAAGTTTGGGACTTGAAAATAATTCCTAAAAGAACCAAAACAGTAGGTTGTAAATGGGTCTGCAAAACAAAACTTTACTCTCAAGGGAATATAGAGAGATATAAAGCGGGACTTGTGGCAAAAGGCTTTACACAAAGAGAAGGGATTGATTACAATGAGACCTTTTCTATAGTCTCGTGTAAAGATTCCTTCATAATCATAATGGCATTAGTGGCACATTATGATTTAGAATTACATCAGATAGATGTAAAGATGACATTTCTAAACGGAGACTTGGAGGAAAAGTTTTCATGGCACAACCGAAAGGTTTTGTCATGGAAGGAAAAGAATGAATGGGATACCACCTAAAGAAGTCCATTTATGGATTAAAACAAGCTTCAAGACAGTGGTACTTGAAGTTTGATTTGACAATAAGAAATTTTGGGTTTAAAGAGAATGTTGAGGACAATTGTGTCTATGTAAAGTTTAAGAATGGGAAATTTATCTTCCTTGTCCTGTATGTGGACGATATCTTACTTGCTAGTAGTGATGTCAGTCTACTACTGGAGACAAAGAAGTTTTTGTCCTCAAAATTTGATATGAAAGATCTTGGTGAAGCCTCATTCATTCGAGGGATCGAGATTCACCGATATAGAAGTAAAGGGGTATTAGGACTGTCACAAAAGACATACATAGAAAGGATCTTAAAGAAATTCAGTATGCACAAATGTAGTCCCTCACCTGCTCCTATAGTCAAGGGTGACAGATATGGGGATTTTCAATACCCTATGAACCAATATGAGATCGATCAAATGAAAGCGGTTTCATATGCTTCAGTTGTCGAAAGCTTGCAATATGCTCAAGTATGTACGCGCCCTGACTTGACATTTGTTACCGGGTTACTTGGCAGATTCCAGAGCAATCCTGAAACAGAACACTAGAAATTAATAAAGAAAGTCTTGCGTTATTTGCAAGGAACGAAAAGCCTCATGATGACGTATAGAAGATCTGATTCACTCCATATAGTGGGATATTTAGATTCTGATTATGCGGGAGATGATAGAAAATTCATGTTTAGATATGTATTCACTCTCGTAGGGGGAGCTATTTCATGGTAAAGTTCAAAGCAAACCGTCACTACATCGTCCACAATGTATGTCGAGTTTGTAGCGTGTTATGAGGCAATGGGGCAGGTAAACTTGCTAAAGAAGTTCATACCCGGTTTGAAGGTGATTGACGATATCTATAGACCACTTAAGTTATACTGCAATAATAATCCGACAGTACAGTATGCTCACAACAATAAGTCAAGTGGTGCTGCCAAACACATTGACATAAAGTATTATGTTGTGAAAGATAAAGTCCGGGATCATGTCATAAGTCTTGAGCATATAAGTACCGAAAAGATGCTCGCGGATCCGCTTACAAAAGGCTAACCACCCAACGTGTTCAGAGAACATGTAGCCGGCATGAGTTTAAGGGAAAGCCTATAATTCCTATATAAAAGAAGGCCCAAAGTTAAGTATCTATTTCAGAATAGAGTGGTGTGTTGTAGCTGTTAAATCTATCGGCAATTGACCATGATGATAAAACATGCTCTATGTGCTAATCTGTAATAGAATGAACAAAAGTAAATGATATGAAATTGAAAGATGATAGGAGATCAAGGGGGAGATTATTAGATTGATCTTTAATCCTAAACTGGGCCCAACGGCCCAGTTGGGCCTTTGATCCGCGCCCTGATCGGGGACGCCCAGCCCACTATGGCTGGAGGGCCCCTGTCACACTGTGCAATAAATAGAGGTGGGGGCCGTGCTCTCCACCGAAACCTAAACCCTAATCCGATCTAAAGAGGCACAGCCAGTGACGGGAAGCCACCAGCCGCGCCGTCTCGCTCCACCGACGTCGACGGCTTCATCGACCTCTTCCTCGAATGTCGTTGCTCGTGCGCAGACTTCACCGACGAACGAGATGGCCGACGCTCTGAATCGACTCCCTCTGCGGTGTCAGGTTTGACACGTCCATCTTCTACCCCTCCATTTTTTCTCTTGTTCTACCTACTGTTATTGCACTAGTAGATGTTCTAGGGTTCATGATTCTATTCAATAGCAAGTAGACATGCTAGTTTTATGCCTATAGATCTGTTCAAGGTTTAACAATTTCTAGAGTGTGTTTTTCCAATTCTGGATTGTGCTTTAGCTGAGCCTCGTAGAGAATAGTCATCCATTGAGAGCAAACCTGATCCGTAGGGGCATGCGAATTGATCCAAAGTGCCCGGTCTGCGAGCCGTTCGACAAAGATGGAGGACATCTCTTTTTCAAATGCAAGACCGTCAGACATGTCTGGAATCAATTACAGTTGGAGACTGAGAGAGCCATGTTGGCATCGATGGACTCAGTGAGGAGTGTAATGGAATATATTTTTCAAACACAGGAAGAGAAAAGAGTGACAATGAACGTAACAACATCAGGGAAGGTGGGAGGTGCCGGATGGCCTCAGATATTGCTCAGAGTATCAGGTTGCATGTTGCGGAATCTCTGAACAAACAGACCACGATGATTGCAGGGGTGCCAAGACGCAAGGGAAAATGGTCTAAACCACCAGCTGGGTAGTTGAAGCTAAATTGTGATGCGTCGTTCATCCCTTCTGCTGCCATGGGGAGCTGGGGCTTTGTTATTAGGGACAGTGATGGAGACGTTGTCTCAGCAGGAAGAGGCAAAGTGGAGCATCTGCTGGGAGCATTCCAAGCCGAGCTCATATCATGTTTACAGGGGGTCCAAGAGGCCACCCGATTGGGGATTGGCAACCTTGTGCTTGAAACCGACGCTCTGCAAGTCAGGCAGGCTCTCTGCTCAGATGAGTTCGACGCTAGCGTGGTGGGAGGGCTGATTGCCGAGCTCAAGTTCTTGGTGAATGTAAATTTCATTAGCTTTCAGTGCGCCTATGTGCCTAGAGAATGTAATAGGGTGGCTCATGAATCAGCTGCTAGTGGGTATGCTTGTCCTGAGGGGGAGGAGCAAATCTTAGGCTCTCTTTCAGATCACATCAATGTATTTGTTGCTGATGATTTATCAGTACATGAGTAATATATCTATCCTGTTTCAAAAAAAAGGACAATTTAGAAGAGAGAACTCACTTTTTTTTCCTAGTCAAACAATAACCACATTGTAATGAACAGCAATAAAAAAAATCAGGCACCCAATATAGAGCCTTGTTTAGTTTGAGGTTAGGAATCAGTATTTGGCACTGTAGCACTTTCGTTTGTATTTAACAATTATTGTCTAATCAATGGCCTAACTAGGCTCAAAAGATTCGTCTCGTAATTTACAATCAAACTGTGTAATTAGTCATTTTTTTTATCTACATTTAATACTCCATGCATGTGTCCAAAGATTTGATGTGATGGAGAGAAAGTGAAAAAACTTGCAATCTAAACAAGGCCTAGGAGAAGGGACAAATTAACATTGCTTTCAAGCACTTTCTGTATGTTTTTTTAGGAATACCGACATATCAGGCCGGATAAGTCAGCATTTGCACATTTGTATGGTATATATGCAATCGCAACCGCTACCACAAACGCCATTTTGGGTAGACCCTTTCAGTTTGAGTGATTTTTGGATGGTGACAAGTTTGTTTTCCTTGACTTCTGCGTTAAAAATTGGTTCTACGCCCAATGCTAGAAACGGCCTCTCTCGTAATTAAGGTGGTGTTTGGATACAGTGACTAAAATTTAGAAAGTGTATCGGAAGAATATTGCATGGGGTGTTCGGATACTAATAAAAAAATAAATTACATAATCCGTCAGTACTCCACGAGATAAATTTTTTAAACCTAACTAATCCGTCATTAGCATATGTTACTGTAGCACCACATTGTCAAATCATGAACTAATTAGGCTTAAAAGATTCGTCTCGCAAATTAGTCGCAAACTATGCAATTAGTTTCGTAATTAGTCTATATTTAATACTCCATGCATGTGTCCAAACATTCAATGGGACAGCGACTAAAATTTAGGAGAGGCAACCAAACACCACCTAAAAGCATCTAGGCCACTAGTTGGATTTCGGTGATTAATGACAATACGAAATTACTATAACTAACGTGTGTTTTGCAGAGGCAATTAAGTTAGGTCATGATAATGGTAATTGATTGGGTAATCATGATGGTCATGCCCCTAACGATGGAAATCGTTTCGGTTTTCAAAGGATTGACGATAAGATTAAGGATGGACTAGTTCTAAGTATCGTTTGGTGTTGAAAAGACACTTATAGTAGTTTAGGACTTTGTTTTTTCTTTGGCCGTACTATTAAGGGCGGTATGGACTAGTAGCTTGACCTATGTGAGTCTAGTGGGTTAGGTATGGTGCGCACTTGTCAAATCTAGCACTAGATAGCTCCGGAGTAGCCCTAAGATCAATAGGAGCAAACTTCATTCACATATGATTTCGAGTTGTAAGTGAATTGAGGGTCAAATGATTGACCGGCCGCTGGTCTGGTTGTGACCGGACGCTGAAGAGTGAGTCCAGTCAGTTCATTTGATCAACTGGAGTTGTCTGGTTGTGATCGGACACTGAGTGAAAAGTGACCGGACGCTGGGTGCTAGAGTCCGGTCAACTCTAGAGAGATTCCAGAGAGGGAGATTCCTGATCGGACGCGTCCGGTCAGTGCTGATCGGACACTGGTCAGGATCCGGTAACTGATCGGACGCTGAACAGCGAAGTGACCGGACTCTGGGTGCCAGCGTCCGGTCAACATCAGTAAGGTTTCAGAGAGCAGTTTTCGTGACCGAACGCGTCCGATCAGTGCTGACCGGACGCAGGTTAGAGTCCGGTCAGAACTTAACGTCTCTTTCTGACACAGTGGCGAGGATAACTGACCAGAGCATCCGATCACCCCGCAGAATGATGACTCAGCCTCCAAACGTTATGTTTTGAACGATGGAGTATAAATACTTACTCCACTCGTCCAAGGGAGGTCTCTTGCCCATTTGTTCAGCTGAGATATACCCTTTAGAGTGCAAAGGAGAGCAAGAGCCTAGTGAGGTGATTGAGATTTGAGAATCCAAGATTAAGGCCTCATTAGTGCAAGGAGAGTAGCAAGTGTGCATCCACCCTTCTCATTAGGCTTGTCGTGGTCAAGTGAGAGTTTGTGCTTGTTACTCTTGGTGATCGCCATCACCTAGACGGTGAAAGGATCAAGATGCCCAAGAGGGGGGGTGAATTGGGCTAATTCTAAATTCTCTTGCAATAATCAAATCCTACGGATAGCCCAATTAACCCCTTGTGCCTAGAAAAGTGTTTATATTAAACTAATGCACGACAACCTCTCAACCTATGTTCCAAACTTACTCTAGCAAGCAATTCTATGGATGTAAAACAAGTATTGAATTGCTCAAAGTAAATACTCAAAGTAAGTGCTCAAAATAAGTAGAGAGAGAAAGGAACGCGGCGATGTTTTGCCGAGGTATCAGAGAGTCGCCACTCCCCACTAGTCCTCGTTGGAGCACCCGCGCAAGGGTGTAGCTCCCCCTTGATCCGCGCAAGGATCAAGTGCTCTCTACGGGTTGATTCTTCGACACTCCATCGCGGCGAATCACCCAAAGCCGCTCACAACTTGAGTTGGGTCACCCACAAGCTCCGCCGGGTGAACACCAAACTCCCGATCACCACCAAGCCGTCTAGGTGATGGCGATCACCAAGAGTAACAAGCATGAACTCTCACTTGACCACGCGAAGCCTAATGAGAAGATGGATGCACACTTTGCTACTCTTGATTTGCTAGTGAGGCTACTCTCTTGGATTCTCAAATCACAAACACCTCACTAGGATCTTGCTCTTCTTGGCACTCACAAACGTGTTTCTCAGCTGTTGGAATGAGCAAAGGATACTCCACTCACGAGTGGAGCTTCTATTTATAAGCCAGCCTGAAAAACTAACCGTTATGAGCTTCTGCGGGATGACCGGACGCTCCGGTCGTGATGACCGGACGCTCCGGTCGGTTCAACCCGCGAACCAGCATTCAAGTGATGACCGGACGCAGTCAGGGTTCGGTCAGTACCGACCGGACGCGTCCGGTCGCTCTTGGATGCTTACTATAAACGACCGGACGCTGGATACTCAGGGTCCGGTCACACTGACCAGACGCGTCAGGTCATACTTTTCCAAGTCTGGACCCTTACTGGAGTTGACCGGACGCTGGCCCTCAGCGTCCGGTCACATGACCTCCCAGCGTCCGGTCACACCAGACTTGATCTTCTCGGTCAAATGAACTGACCGGACCCTGCGGCCAGCGTCCGGTCGCACCGGAGCCAGCGTCCGGTCAGTATTTGACCCTCCATTCACTTCCAACTTCTGAATATATGTGAATGAAGTTTGCTCCAAAGGATCTTAGGCATTCATAGGAGCTACCTAGAGCTAGTTTTAACAAGTGTGCACCACACCTAACTCACTAGACTCAACTAGGTCAAGCTACCCGTTCATACCACCCTTCATAGTACGGCCAAAGGAAAAACAAAGTCCTAAACTACTCTAAGTGTCTCTCCAACTCCAATCGACACTTAGAACTAGTCATCCTTAACCTTGTCGTCCATCCTTTGAAAACCGAAACGATTTCCATCGTAGGGGCATGACAACCTCGATTGCCCAATCGATCTCCATTACCATGACCTAACTTACTTGTCTCTGCAAAACACACGTTAGTCATAGTAATCTTTGTATTGACATTAATCACCGAAATCCAACTAGGGGCCTAGATGCTTTCAATCTCCCCCTTTTTGGTGATTGATGACAATACCACCTCGAGTATGTTATGGAGTGAGGTTTTTGACGGGCTTGGTTCATATAAGCTTTTGTCAATAAGAACAAAAGAGTTAGTCAAGCTTATATGACCCAAGCCAACACAATGTACTCAAAGGATATGAATTAAGCATGAGTACAAATAACAAAGCTCATTTGCTTCGAAGTAAAAACGCGGAAGCAAAAGCAAATGAGCATTCCACAAGTGATATGACATATAGATAAAGCAAAGTAGAAATCACACATGTCAAATATCACAATCATGTAGATAGCACTATCACATGTATATATAATAGTATGCATGAAAGAAAACACACGAATGCATAAGTAATAGTGTATCACATAAATAAAACTCCAAATGTATATAATAAGCTAATACTAGATAACTAGCTCCCCCTAAAACTCGCTCCCCCTACGTCTACATACTCAAACCCTCTCCCCCTTTGGCGTCAAACACCAAAACCTAAGGGTCGGTCGGCGGGGCTGCAGCGGACGAGTCGGGCGCTGAAGTACGTGGAGCAAGATGGAACTGGGCGCCATCATCATCTGACCCTGAGCTCTGAACTGACTGACCCTCTGAAGCAGGAAGAGTCGCTGAAGCGGTCTGGGTCTGAGCTAGGGCTGGTGCTGCCTGTGAAGCTGCAAGTATGTCTGTCGTAGGATCTGACGAGGCGACAGACGAGGGGAGCCTCTGAGTAGTCATGATGGCTGGAGCTGCTGTAGACGGACCGGTAGTATGCATGTGAGGCGGAGTAGGCATGCCGGTCAACTCGCTGAATGATGCTCCAAGACTCCTGGAGACTGACGACTCAGGCACGAATAGCGAGGAAGTCTACTCTGGTGAGAAACCCGTGTGATAAGGAGTGAACTGCGGGGCTACACCAGGTGAAGCTAACCACTGGGACACCTGTACAGGAGGTGAAGTAAACTGAGCTGGAGGCTGTCCCTGACTCTGAAGCCCGATGGGCTGTACTGCTGGAGTCGTCGAAGTGGTAGGAGGCTGTGCAAGCTGGGGCGAAGTCTATGGCAGTGGAATCCCAATGGCTGTCACTACATGCTGCATGAAACCCATGAGCTGCTGCTGCATAAGTAACTGCTGGTGCTGAAGGAGCTGCTGCTGCCGCTGAAACTCGTCCTGACGAGCCTGAAACTGAGCGAAGTTTGTAGCTGTCTCCTGTGCCTGTCGTGTCTGATCCTGCTGTATCCGCTCAAGAATAGCAATGAGAGCGGGGTCTGTCTGTGGAGCTGGTGGAGCAGAACTGGAGCTACCTGCCTCTGCATCGTGTCTGCGTGGAGGCATCTGAGGTATAGGCTAGTAGTCGTCGTCGGAGCTGTCACTGTACTCACTCACCTCCTGCTGTGCCTCTAGCTCCGCCTCCTCAGTGGCTGCAATCCCTCTGATGATCTCGTCCTGCTGAGCTGCAGACTCTGGCACATCGGGGCGACGGCTAGGCTGACTGGGTGCCTGAGGAGTGGCGTGTCTGATCCTCTGTGACAGGTTGTAAGCTAGGAACTCTGTAGTGGCACCTGTATACTCATCCATCATGCCAGGGGGCATATCAATCACAACTCTGCGGATGAGGAACGTGATCCAGTGAGCATAGGGAAGCTGCCTGCGACCCTTGAATCCCTCAGCTATAGTATCCTCCATCTCTGAAAGAAGGAGGTCCCAGATGTCAAACACTGTCATCTGCATGATGGCATTGAGAAGCCAGAGCTGTAAGCGAGTCAGGCCCTCCCTGTATCCCAACCTGGGAAGCAGTGTCCTCCTGATGATGGCCTCTAGTATCCTCGCTGTAGGAGTCAAGTCACTGGGGTTCCTGCTCGACCCCTCACCAAATGGCTCCTTGAAGCAATGGCGCACTAAGTCTGTAGGGGGCACCAACCCTCCATGAGGACGCCTGGGAGGCTCCTGATGTCCATAGCAAACCTCATGCATCCTTACAGGCTGCTCCTGTAGTCTCAGTATCTCTCTGGCCCTGCTACTCGTGACTCTATAGTCTTTGCCGTTGAAGGCAAAGTGAATGAATCTGTGATGAGGATCAATGTAGAGCGAGGCATAAAACTGACGAACCCAAGAAGGTACATATATCCCTGTCCGTCCAATCAGATCTGACAGTCCTGGCAAATATGACAAGTATTGTCGAATGCCCTCTCCGGCTGCTGCCACAATGGACTCTATCGGACAGACCCTCTGTGATCTGAACACTGCCCCACTGTTTAGATATGCATTGTAGAAATCCTCCTGCAGTGGCGTGTAGAACCCCTCAGCTGCTCTCTCATCCCTCCTCGGAGGGAACCAAACCTCAAACTCAACAAACCGCAGCTGCTGAACCTGCCTGGCTGTAGCGGCCCTCAAGTCGAGGTGAACCACTGGAGGCGGACCCTGTGGTCTGGGCGAAGGGCGTGAACCCCTGCGCCGTGTAGCTGGCCTCGGTGGAACTGCAGCACTGGTACGACTCGAGCGGCGTAGCTGAGGTGCCGGCTCGGTCTCCTGACTCTCCTGAGTCTCCTGGGCTAGCTGAGGCTCTGCTGGTGGAGGCTGCTGCTGTGCTGACGGACCCTCCTCAATGGCAACCCGTCGTCCTGCAAACGTGGCAGTCCCAGCTGGACTACCATGACGACGCTCAACCTCCTCAATCGCAGCTCTGACTGCGGGTGAAACTGGCTAATCTGCAATGACAATTCCGCTGCGGGTGCCACCTCTCTCGGCACGCTCTGCGGCCTCTGCAACAGCTGCTGCTCTCGCTGTCTCTGCGTCGGGGTACTTCCGCTTCTTGGATGTTACTTGCTTGGTTGATTTGCCCTTGGATCCGGCTGGCTGACGAGGCGGGGGCCTCCGATCATCTTCACCTGGGCCACCACCAACATTCTTGGTGCGAGCCATCTAAACTGACAAGATGGTGAACTGACGCTGATGAAGATCAACTGTCAAACTGTCGCTTTTGAGGCTTGGCCTCGATCCTTACTCGCGAGCTTGGCTCCGAGTTGACTGCCAACTGCCAATAGAACCACAACGGAACCGACTCGCTACACGATAGAATAGATGGATATACAAATAAATACCATATTGCTAATAGATACGAAACCCTAATAGAGAAAGCAATGTAGATGCGAAATTGAATCGAGTGGCTTTCTACCTGACGATCAGCGATCCGAGAATAGATAAGACGTCACGCGGGGGATCCTCGAAACCGGGCTAGGGTTAGGTCAAACGCCCTGAATGTAATTGGAAATCAGTGCATTTAGAATAGATCTAGATCACAATTGGAGATCAAGATTGAAACGCAGAACTCGCCTTACCAACCAAAGGGAGGATAGGGCAAGACGAGCAGCCTGGCAACGGTGGATCGACGAGCTTGGGCGCGAGAAGGCCGGCGAGGAGCTGAGCAGGCGGTGGCGCGAGGGACGAGCCACGAGGCTTGGTGGCGCGCTAGGCCAGGGCGCGAGGCTCGGCTGCAGGCACGGGAGGCTGCGGCGGCGCGGCTGGACAGCGGTACGGAGGCGCGGGCGTGAGGTGAGCGCAAGGAGGCGGCGGCGCAACAGTGCGGCGGTGACTTGGGCGTAGGTCACGGTGGCGATGCGGCGGCGGCTCGGGCTAGGGTTCGACGGGAGACAGGGGTGGCGGTCAGTTAAGTAATCCCCCTACACGTGACAGAAAAGGAAACCGAAAAGAGACATGAAGTCGCTCGAGATCCACTGACCGGACGCTCCGGTGGTAGCGACCGGACGCTACCACCCAGCGTCCGGTCGATTCCAGAGAGGTCCAAATCCTCTGGAATCGTGACCGGACGCGTCCAGTGGTCCATGACCGGACGCAGGCAGGGTCCGGTCAGTTTAACTTTGTCATCCTCCGATCGACCGGACACTGAGCCCTTTCTGACCGGACGCACAGACGCAGCGTCCGGTCACTCCTTCAACAGTAGTTCACCTCCTGTGAACTGACCGGACGCTGGACAGCAGCGTCCGATGCAGCGTCCGGTGCACCTTTTTCAGCAATTCTTCAACCTTCCTTTGCGCTGCCTGTTCCCAATCAAGTCCTAACTTGAATAAGATCCAAATAAACACCAATTGGGACTGATGTGAGTGACCTCTCTCAAACCCTCATATTTTTCAAAATATTTTGCCTTAGGCTATAATTCTTTTTAAGAAAATAGGCAACAAGAGGGCAAATGGAACAAAACGACAAACAAACATTCATGCATATGTAATGCTTGTAAGTAAATCTAGTTGCTTGTCAAGTTTGATCCAAGGTTAAGCTTCTTCACACGCTTTTCGGCGGTTATCTTAACCATGTTAGACAAGCACTATATGCATTGCTACAAATTGAACATGTTGTATATTACAATGAATGCAAGGGACAACACAAGCTCAATTTTTAGTGAAGTTACTAAAATCAAGTACATTGAGCTCATTCCGCAATCTACAAAATGTAGCTTCATCTAGCGGTTTAGTGAAGATATCCGCTAATTGATCTTCGGATCTTACACCTTCTAGTGATATATCATTTTTAGCTACATGATCTCTTAGAAAGTGATGGCGGATATCTATATGCTTGGTGCGAGAGTGTTGAACCGGATTATTTGCAAGTTTTACCGCACTTTCATTGTCGCACAAAAGAGGTACTTTCTCTAGAGCTACTCCATAGTTTAGTAAAGTTTGTTTCATGTATAATATTTGTGCACAACAAGCACCCGCGGCAATGTATTCCGCTTCGGCGGTGGACAAAGCCACACTATTTTGTTTCTTGGAGGACCAAGACACAAGTGATCTACCAAGCAAATGGCACCCTCCGGATGTGCTCTTTCTATCAACTTTGCATCCGGCGTAATCCGAATCGGAATAGCCAATTAATTCAAATAAAGCTCCTTTGGGATACCAAAGGCCAATGCTTGGTGTGTGCTTAAGATACCTAAGGATTCTTTTTACGGCAATTAAATGAGTTTCCTTAGGACTAGCTTGAAATCTAGCACACATACACACACTAAACATGATGTCGGGCCTAGATGCGGTTAAATATAACAAGCTACCAATCATGGAACGGTAGAGAGTTTGATCAACCGAGTTACCTCCCTCATCTAGGTCGAGATGTCCATTGGTAGGCATTGGGGTCTTGATTGGCTTACATTCATCCATCTTGAATCTCTTGAGAAGATCTTTTGTGTATTTCTCTTGAGAGATGAAGATGCGTTCTTTCATTTGCTTGACTTGAAAACCAAGAAAGAATGTAAGCTCACCAATCATTGACATCTCGAACTCCTTAGACATCAATTCACCAAATTCTTTGCATGAGTCTTCATTTGATGATCCAAAGATGATATCATCAACATATACTTGACAAATGAAGATATGCCCATCAAGCTTCTTGGTGAATAGTGTGGTGTCGACCTTCCCAATGGTGAAGCCCTTCTCAATAAGGAAGTCCCGAAGGCGCTCATACCAAGCTCTTGGGGCTTGCTTAAGCCCATATAGTGCCTTGGACAACCTGTAAACATGATTAGGATATCTAGGGTCTTCAAACCCGGGAGGTTGATCAACATAGACTAGTTCATTAATAAAGCCATTTAAGAATGCACTTTTCACATCCATTTGATATAGTTTCATTTCATGATGTGATGCATATGCAAGAAGGATACGGATGGCTTCTAATCTTGCAACCGGTGCAAAGGTTTCTCCAAAATCTAAACCTTCAACTTGAGAGAACCCCTTTGCTACTAGTCTTGCCTTGTTCCTCACAACAACACCTTGATCATCTTGCTTGTTGCGGAACACCCACTTCGTTCCAATGACTCTTGCACCTTTTGGTCGCTCTTCAAGATTCCAAACTTCATTGCGAGTGAAGTTGTTCAACTCTTCATGCATGGCATTGATCCAATCCGGATCTTTGAGAGCTTCTTCTATCTTGGTAGGCTCATAGCAAGAGACAAAAGAGTGATGAGCAATAAATGAGGTAAGTTTTTGAGATCGAGTCATCACCCCCTTTGTTGGACTCCCTATGATGAGATCTTGTGGATGATCTTGTAGGAGAGGTGTATTTCTTCTATTGACCACTTGAGGAGGAGGTTGTGGAGCATCAACATCTTGTGCTTGTACCACCATTTGCTCATGGGAGATATGAGTATCTTCATTTTCTACTCTCCCAACTTTTTCACCATCTTGTGGTACATTTGATGAAGAGGGTTGATTAATGACTTGTACATCATCTTCATCATCTTTTGGCTTGATGTCTCCCACCGGAATATTCTTCATAGCCTCCCTCAATGGTTCATCACCTACATCATCAAGATTCTCATGTGCTCCTTGGGAGCCGTTAGATTCATCAAATTCCACATCATATGTTTCTTCAACCAAGCCGGTGGCATGATTAAATACTCTATATGCTTTGGACTTCAATGAGTAACCAACAAGAAAACCTATATCACAACGCCTTTGAAACTTCCCTAGGTGTTGCCGCTTCTTGTAGATGTAGCACTTGCAACCAAACACTCTAAAGAAGGAGACGTCCGGCTTCTTCCCATTGAGCAACTCATATGGAGTCTTGACAAGGAACTTTTGAAGAAATAGACGATTGGATGCATAACATGCGGTGTTGATTGCTTCCGCCCATAGAGCTTCGGGGGTGTTGTACTCATCTAGCATTGTCCTTGCAAGAGTGATCAAAGTCCGGTTCTTCCTCTCAACTACACCATTTTTGTTGAGGAGTATAGGTTGCGAAGACTTCATGTTTGATTCCAACTTCATCACAATAAGCTTCTATATTTGTGTTGTCAAACTCTTTGCCATTGTCACTTCTTATCTTCTTGAGCTTCACTTCAAATTCATTTTGAGCTCTCTTGGCAAACTTCTTGAAACAAGATGCAACTTCGGATTTGTCATGAAGGAAAAACACCCATGTATATCTTGAATAGTCATCCACAATCACAAGACAATAGAGATTTCCTCCCAAACTCTTGTATGTTGTTGGTCCAAATAAATCCATGTGTAGGAGTTCTAGCACTCTTGTGGTTGACATGAAAGCTTTGGTTGGATGAGTATTTGCAACTTGCTTGCCGGCTTGACATGCACTACAAAGCTTGTCCTTCTCAAACTTCACATCCTTCAACCCTCTCACCAAATCATTCTTCATAAGCTTCTTGAGTGAGCTCATCCCAACATGAGCAAGTCTTCTATGCCATAGCCACCCAAGTGTTGTTTTGGTGAATAGGCAAGTCTTCAAGTTTGCATCTTCGGAGGTGAAGTCAACTAGATATAAGTTGTTGTATCTAAATCCATTGAATATCACTTGATTGTCATCTACCTTGGACACAACCACCTCCTTCTCGGTGAATAAGCATTGAAAGCCAAGATCACATAATTGCCCAACGGATAGCAAGTTGAAGCTCAATGAAGCAACATAAAGTACATTTGAGATGGAATGATCATTTGATATTGCCACTTTGCCCAATCCTTTAACCTTGCCCTTTGAATTATCTCCAAATGTTATTTTCTCTTGTCCATCTACCTCTTCATCTAGTGAGGTGAACATACGAGGATCACCGGTCATATGTTGAGTGCAACCACTATCAATAACCCAATGACTTCCACCGGTCTTGTAGTTCACCTACACACAAGAGATTCAAGCTTTAGGGATCCAAGCTTGTTGAGGGCCCTTCACCTTCTCAACAAGTGACTTAGCCACCCAAATTTTCTTAGGCCTACTCTTGTTGGGGGGACCCAAGAACATGACTTTCATCTTTCCACTCGAATCTTTTCTAAGCATGTAGTGAGCATTGAAAGCAAAGGGTCTAGCATGCTTGGGCAAGGGTTGTGGCGGTGGAGTTTGACACTCATGAGCAAAGTGGCCTTCTTGTCCACATTCAAAACATCTCTTTGGCTTTGGCTTTGGCTTTGATTGTTGATGTTGAGCTTGAGCCTTCTTCTTCTCTACACTTGCCATATATCCAATGCCACTTCTATCCATCTTCATGACGGTATTCATGAGTAGCTCACTTTGGAGATGCTTGCCTCTAGCAAACTTGCTCAATCCCACCTTGAGATGCTCTTTCTCCATCTTGAGCTTCTTGTTCTCTTCCTTGAGAAGATCATTGTTCTTCTCCTCCTTGAGTTTCTTGACTTCTTCTTTTAACTTCTCATTTTCAAGGATCACCTCTTTGTCATGATCAAGAGTTTCTAGCACAATGGTGTTGTGACTTTTCATTTCTTCAAGATCTTTCATGAGCTTCTCATTGTTACTCTTGAGCTTGACATACTCATCATAGTTATTGCACTCAACCACTTGCTTGCCCTTGCTACTAGATCCATGCTCAATGCTTTCATCAATTAAATCATCACATGAGGTAGCTATATCAATCTTAACAACATGGTTAGTAGCATCATGTGGCTCATTTGGTAAGAATTCTTGTGTAATAATAAGGGCATCATAATTGATCTTTAGAGTTGCATATTCATCTTTTAGCTTATTGTGACTAGTGATAAGCTCATTGTGCACCCACTCAAGTTTATCATTTTTATCTTTAAGCTCTTTCTTAGAAGATTTGAGCTCCTTGAGTTTGGATGATATAGAATCATTTGTTTCTTTGAGCTCATCATTAGCCTTTCTAATGTGTCACTTTTAGCTAAGAGTAAGTCATTTTTTAGCATAAAGTTTTTCATTTGTAGCTCTACTCTTTCTAATGATCTTAGTATATTTTCTTAGTATTTTGACAAGATCATCATAGGTAGGTGAGTCATCATCATCGCTATCACTATCATCATCACTACTATCATCACTCTTAGTTACCTTGCGTTCACCCTTTGGCCATAAGACATAGGTGTGTAGAGGATGATGGCGATGGTGGTGGTGAAGATGCAAGATCAATAGCAATGGCGGCCACCTTATCATCGTCACTATCATCATCGGATGATCCACTTAATGAATCAATGTCCGTGAGCCAATCACCGACAATATAGGCCTTGCCACTCTTCTTCTTCTTGAAGAACTCCCTCTTTTTGCCATCTCTCTTCTTGTATGGCTTGTTCTTCTTCTTTTCATCTTCATCACTTGAATCATCTTTCTTGCCCTTGTTTTGAACTTG
The DNA here is from genome assembly GCF_019320115.1 of Miscanthus floridulus. NCBI lineage: Eukaryota > Viridiplantae > Streptophyta > Magnoliopsida > Poales > Poaceae > Miscanthus > Miscanthus floridulus. The sequence continues at coordinate 154,212,560 of NC_089580.1, read as the reverse complement.
TCTTTCTTGGGCTTTGTGCATTGATGAGCTAGATGACCAAGTTCGCCACAATTGTAGCAATCCATCTCGGAGATTGGCTTTCTTTTTGAGCTAGTGAAGAACTTCTTCTTCTTGCCATCAAACTTGATGCCACTCTTGTTTAGCCTTTTTAGCATCTTGGTGGTCTTCTTCACCATGAGAGCAAGGCTTTCTTCATCATCTTCATCACTTGAGCTCTCATACTCAAGTCTTGCTTTGCCCTTGTCTTGGCTAGCTTTGAATGCTAGGTCCTTCTCTTTCTTCTTTGTAGAGGATGAGCCATCTTGTGGTGTGATGTGCATGTACATCTCATGAGCATTGATCTTTCCCAAGATTTGTGTCGGTGTGTAGCGGTGGAAAGATCACCTTGATGTAGCACGGTCACAATGTGCTCATATTTATCAATGGGGAGGACACTCAAGATTTTCTCACAACATCGGATGGTGACATTGAGTAAGTCCAAGCCCATTGACTTCCTCTACAAGAACATTTTAATCGAGAATACATCTCATTAGCACTTTCTTTGGGAAACATCTCAAAAGAATTTAGCTTTTTAATCACGAGATGATAGCGTTCCCTCACGCTCACTCTTGGTTCCCTCATGGAGCGCACAAACGTCCGACCATAGAGCGATGGGCGTCTTTGTGGTTCCTTACACGATTGAACACCTCTTTGCAAAGGCCTCTAAAAATGGTGTTGCGAGCCTTTGCATTTCCATTTCTCAATAATTCACTTCATCGCCTTGAAGTTGTGCAGCATTCCTAGGTGCGGGGAAACCCTTGAGAGGCGGCTCTAAGAATTCCAACATCTAGAGCTTCTAAGTATGCCTCCATGCGGATTTTCCAATATGGAAAATCATCTCCCTCAAAGATAGTAGGAGGTCCATCCCCGTGAGACATCTTGCTCTAAGCGATTAAGCTTAAAAACGTGAGCACGAGGCTCTGATACCAATTGAAAGGATCAAGATGCCCAAGAGGGGGGGTGAATTGGGCTAATTCTAAATTCTCTTGCAATAATCAAATCCTACGGATAGCCCAATTAACCCCTTGTGCCTAAAAAAGTGTTTATATTAAACTAATGCACGACAACCTCTCAACCTATGTTCCAAACTTACTCTAGCAAGCAATTCTATGGATGTAAAACAAGTATTGAATTGCTCAAAGTAATACTCAAAGTAAGTGCTCAAAGTAAGTAGAGAGAGAAAGGAACGCGGCGATGTTTTGTCGAGGTATCGGAGAGTCGCCACTCCCCACTAGTCCTCGTTGGAGCACCCGCGCAAGGGTGTAGCTCCCCCTTGATCCGCGCAAGGATCAAGTGCTCTCTACGGGTTGATTCTTCGACACTCCGTCGCGGCGAATCACCCAAAGCCGCTCACAACTTGAGTTGGGTCACCCACAAGCTCCGCCGGGTGAACACCAAACTCCCGATCACCACCAAGCCGTCTAGGTGATGGCGATCACCAAGAGTAACAAGCACGAACTCTCACTTGACCACGCGAAGCCTAATGAGAAGATGGATGCACACTTTGCTACTCTTGATTGCTAGTGAGGCTACTCTCTTGGATTCTCAAATCACAAACACCTCACTAGGATCTTGCTCTTCTTGGCACTCACAAACATGTTTCTCAGCTGTTGGAATGAGCAAAGGATACTCCACTCACGAGTGGAGCTTCTATTTATAAGCCAGCCTGAAAAACTAACCGTTATGAGCTTCTGCGGGATGACCGGACGCTCCGGTCGTGATGACCGGACGCTCCGGTCAGTTCAAACCCGCGAACCAGCATTCAAGTGATGACCGGACGCAGTCAGGGTCCGGTCAGTACCGACCGGACGCGTCCGGTCGCTCTTGGATGCTTACTGTAAACGACCGGACGCTGGGATACTCAGGGTCCGGTCACACTGACCGGACGCGTCCGGTCACACTTTTCCAAGTCTGGACCCTTACTGGAGTTGACCGGACGCTGGCCCTCAGCGTCCGGTCACATGACCTCCCAGCGTCCGGTCACACCAGACTTGATCTTCTCGGTCAAATGAACTGACCGGACCCTGCGGCCAGCGTCCGGGTCGCACCGGAGCCAGCGTCCGGTCAGTATTTGACCCTCCATTCACTTCCAACTTCCGAACATATGTGAATGAAGTTTGCTCCAAAGGATCTTAGGCATTCATAGGAGCTACCTAGAGCTAGTTTAACAAGTGTGCACCACACCTAACTCACTAGACTCAACTAGGTCAAGCTAGCCGTTCATACCCCCCTTCATAGTACGGCCAAAGGAAAAACAAAGTCCTAAACTACTCTAAGTGTCTCTCCAACTCCAATCGACACTTAGAACTAGTCATCCTTAACCTTGTCGTCCATCCTTTGAAAACCGAAACGATTTCCATCGTAGGGGCCATGACAACCTCGATTGCCCAATCGATCTCCATTACCATGACCTAACTTACTTGTCTCTGCAAAACACACGTTAGTTATAGTAATCTTGTATTGACATTAATCACCGAAATCCAACTAGGGGCCTAGATGCTTTCAGAGGCTAATTTTGGATCTCTCGCTACCTATTTTGGGCTTGGGTCTCCTTATTGGAGACGGTCTAAGTGAGCCAGACTTCAAGATGAACAGTATATGATTGATTTTGGCTCAACATGACAAACAGCCAAACAACTAATAAACTCTTACCCTCAACAACAACAACAACAAAGCTAATAAACTCATTTCCCTTTGGCTTGAAATGAAAAAAAAAATAAGAGTCGGATTTATTGAATCATGTAGATACATTTTCAGCGGAGCTTTTATTGGGCACAGACATTTATTAATGTCAGGGACATCGTTATGAATCATTGCTAGGTAGTGGGATTAAACTGAGAACTGTACATTAGGGTGTAAGTTTCAGTAAAATTATTTTCTTTCAGACTTAACACATGTCAGTAATCAATACCAGAGAGAAACACATGGAAGCCCAGAAAAAGACGGACCAAACATGAGGAAGAAGAAAGCGCAACTAGTCAAGTCAGCTACACACCACCTACAGTACACCCGATGGATGGAACGATGTGGCCAGAAACAGATCCGTCTGCAGAATTTATGGATACTTGTATATTCCAAAAATTTTATGGAGATGTGGATGTGCAATCGCTCCTCCATCCATCCGCCAGAGAAGGATGTCCCAACTGAAAAATACCTGTGTACTGCTACTAATAATATAATATTATGACGATATTAACTTTGACAGGTATACCTGCCAGAGCCGGACCCAGCGATCTGCTTGGATGGGGTCATGGCCGACATGACTGACACCGATACAGTAGTATGGTCGAGCGGACACGATATGGTCATGGTCACAGACGAAGCTACGCCAGCGCTACTAGTAGATAGCGCCGTGGCGTTCACCGACACCACGTCCTGGCGCGCATGACTACATCACTTCTCCTGTGCTCCGAGCCGCGCTGGATGTGGATGGGATTCGGGGTGCTCGTCTCAGCGTATGTACAGACAACTGCTGTCATCTGTAATATAAGACTGTTATCTGTACGAGTCAAAAAAACGAAAAAGGACAGTTATCTGTAGTAAGACTGTTATCAGTAAGAGAGTCCTATGTCAAGTAATAAATAAGATAATATAGGCAAATAACTATATAAATAAATTATCTAGAAACTTCGCGGACTGTTGGCTCAGAATGATTGACCACATAACTAGATTAGTGACTCCTTTATTTGACGCACGCGTGCCAGTTCTAGTAACAACGCTCATCTTCTACGAGTTTTCGTCTTCCGCTCATCCTCTTCTTCTATTAATCTTCTCCAACTACTACTCCCATCGCCAGCCTCATCCGCCTCCTACGTTGTCGACAACCTCATCGCCCACCGGTTGTCCTCCACCGCCCGTCCGGCGGCGCCGTTGCCGCCGCGCCTCCCCGCCCTCTGACCGCCACCACCGCCGAGCTGGCCACCGGCGCCGGCCATCTCTCTAGGGCTGGAGGGACATTAGAGATTTCCCCAAGCTCAAACCTAACCCTAAACTCGTCTACCCCACCGCCACCCGCCTCGCCCACCGCCTGTGGCCTGCGGTGATGACGCCGCTGCGCTGCTCCACCCACTCCGCGCGCCCGCCGCCCTCCCCTAACCAAGGGGCTTCACGAGGAAGACACCATGTATTGGAACTGTTACCGACGCATGCACGGCTAGAGATCAGGGGATTTGCGAAAATCATAATATATTCAACTAGATTAGAACGTGACAAAAAGTGAAGAGAAGCACGGTGTACGGCATCATACTACACCCTACAACTACTCAACTAGTATAGGAATACTATTACAATCACGAGAATAAATTTCGATGGCAAGTCAAAAAGCCACAGCAAATCAGCTAATTTCAGGAGAAATTAGCGTTAACAGTTAACACCATATTGGGTCTACACGTAAAAGGAAAAGAGAAGGGGATACCATGTCATGCTCGTTCGCTTGGCGCGAACGATCACCGAACAGGAGGGTGGCCGTACCGACCATGTATATTGGTATGCCGGAAGCTGTGAATATATTGATTTTTCACAATGAACACATAGCTCAAGCTCAGATTTCAACTGACACATGCCAGACGCACATAAAAAGTGCAATGCAAAAGACAAAAAAAACATGAAGGGTGATAAAAATCTTGCAGTCATTGGTAACTTAGGTTTATTCGAACTGAATAAAAAATAAAAATATTTGTACATACTAAGAGCATCTCAAATAATATCTAAAAAGTCACTTGGTAAATTAATGAGTTTTCCAAGTGACCAAAAAATCAGGAGTATATTTGTTGGCTTTCTCCAACCATTTCTAAAATCTCGCTCCTAAAAGATAGGAAGTAATTTTGCATCAAGAACCCCAAATTATTTTTCAACCACTTTTATACTTTATTTTTTTTATTTGCGTTAGAAACTCCGTCCTACTCTTTATTCTTTCCCACATTCTTCCACCTTCAAATTGGCCGATGGATATCTGCGCGATTAGGTCGTTTTTCTGAAGTGCGGAAATATTGGGAGCTGAGATATGGAGTTCTTAGAGAGCAATTTTTTCAAGCTTACTGAAAAAATCAAGATTGGGAGTGAATATTGGAAACTTTTGGAGGTGCTCTATGTATTATGTTCAAAAATGAACAAATGAGAGAAGAAAAAAAAGGTAATTTTGATTCGTGACCCAAATATATACCTACTAACTTTTAAGTTTTCACACTTGTGTCTTTTAATTAATTTGCTAGCCCTATGTCCTTACCCCGTGCATCAGTACCGGTTGATTGATAGCTAATGTTCTCTGTCACCACCAGCACCTCTCCACAAAACCCAACAGCACCAACTGTTCCGATGTCGCCCCAATAACGTAGAACCACTCGCAGTCTGTTTGTTTGGCTGGTTCGTATCGTTGCTGGTTCATGAAGAAGTACTGCTGGCTGGTTTGTGTGAGAGAAAAACACTGTTCCGGCTGAAAATTTACGATCGTTTACGACAAGCCACAGCCAAACGAACAAGCTGTCGATCGGCCGTGGGGGACCCTGGCTAACTGGATTCATTGATGAACGAACCACGGCTAGAATGAAGTCCAGCCACACTGCCACGGCGAGCACTATGGGTGTGTTTAGTTCCTCCCAAATTCCCAACTTTAACGCTATGAAAAAAGAAGATTCTCCGTCACATCAAACTTGCGGCCAAATAAAAACAAACGCTACTGTACCTACAGTGTTCTCGGCGGTGCTAATTCGGCCGAACTGGCTATATATATAGCACGTGTTTGCGTGCACCGGCGGCAACACAGCCCAGACTGCTAAGCCTTCAACATCGAGTGTATTACCTCGGCCTCTCTTCTCTCTCGCGGCACGTACGTACGCAGGGATACAATACAAAGCCAGCTCGCAGCACCAGCAAAGCTTGTGAGGCATGGGGAGTGTGCCAGAGGAGGAGAAGGCCCTGGGCTTCGGCGGCCTGGTGAGCGACCTGAGGGAGGTGTACGAGAGCGGCAGGACCCAGAACCTGGAGTGGCGGCAGTCGCAGCTCAGGGGTCTCGTCAGGCTCCTGGAGGAGAAGGAGGAGGAGATCTTCGACGCGCTCCACGAGGACCTGGGCAAACACCGCGTCGAGGCCTTCAGAGACGAGGTTGGTTGGTTTCTTGCGTGTCTGAATACCCTCTCTGCGTTGTGTGTTCATTTGATAAACGAGCCCTCTCTGGTTGTTGTTATTCGCTCGTGTTCGATCAGGTTGGGGTTCTGAAGAAGTCTGTCGTCGACAAGCTGCAAAACCTCAAGAACTGGGCGGCTCCGGAGAAGGCAAGAAAGCTCTCTCTGGCTAATACTAATACGCAGGACCTTATGCCTGCATGTAGATCGACAAGCATGCTGTCAGTTTATCAGTATGGATTTCCTCATGACCTTAGGCTGATGCATTTGGTCATGCCTTAACACTTGTGATTACAGGCTCACACGCCGCTCGTTGCCTTCCCGGCGACGGCGCTGGTGGTGCCGGAGCCGCTCGGGGTTGTGCTCATCTACTCAAGCTGGAATCTCCCAATAGGTGAGGCCGCCGATGAACTCTTTGCTTTGCTTTACATTAGGCGTGCTTGCAGCGAACAATAAGATGATTAAATGTGCTTCTCTCTAGAAACTGGGAGAGATACTACTGATCTGACTGAATGACTCAGAACATTAATTAATATAAATCCCAATCTAGAAGAAAGTACGCTAGCTTCTTGCTTTTAACAACAAAATATATAGCTAGGGACTGAAAGGCAATTATATATATGTTGGTTAGACATCACATCATCGTATCAATTTCAAGTATAACTTGCTAAAACTGTTGATTGAGTGAGTCGCATTGGTGACCCGCAAGAAATGCATGACCGTGTGTGTGTGTCAAGTGTGTGGTGCAAAATTTGCCAACCTACACAGCTCCACAAGTATAGCTTCATTACTTTTGCAACAATATCCTCAGTTACATCGAGTTGGACCCTAGTCAAAGTTATAGATACTTTCTCCTATCACAATTCATTTACAAATAAAGTTCACCTAGATTGCTCGATCTAAGTCAAACTGATTACCTTTTGCTACCGATTTCTAGAATTTTACATACGACAAACACGAAATTAATACTAGAATGTTTTTCCATTAAAGCCTATTTAAGTGTCATATATCCATGATTGCGTCGTTTCAGTGGCTGTTCAAAATAATATAATGCTAGTGAGACACAGTACGAATTGTAAGCACTTTCCTAGGTATAGGCTTTATGTATCACTACTCGACTCCATTGATTTTGATTGTGCAACTTAGATGTGTTTTATTAAACGTCTCTTTCCAAAATGCAACGTTGATTAAGAGCAATACTGCACTCGCACTGCTGCCAAGAACCTAACAAAAAAAGGTCCAACCCAAGGTCCAAATGATCGCTAGTACTACTACCCAACTACAGCCCACAAGCTAGCGTAATCATTGGTGCAGAGCTAGCGTAACAGCCGTGTCTCGTGACTTAACCAGCCTGTCTGATGGCGATAGTGCTTGTGCGTCGCCTTTGTGAATTGTGACAGGTAGATCTCGAACGTGTTCTCCTTGTCCTTTGGCTTGCTGATGGTTGGACTTTTAGGGCACGATCGGTGAAAGAAACTAAACCTGCAGGAACCGTTTGTTATCGCAACCGACTACTCGAAAACCAAATGTTGGTGCACCTGTGATTGAGAAGAGCCGAAGTTGAGATCAAAAAAGAGGCGCGATTGATAACGAAATCGTCATCTTCGCTCATGTTTCTGCTCGTTTCACGTGTGCAGGCCTAGCTCTGGAACCGCTCTCCGGAGCCCTGGCGGCCGGCAACGTTGTGGTGGTGAAGCCATCGGAGCTGGCGCCGTCCACCTCGGCGTTCCTCGCGGCCAACCTACCCAAGTTCCTGGACTCCAAGGCCGTGAAGGTCGTCGAGGGCGGCCCTGAGGTCGGGGGACAAGCTCATGGACCACCCATGGGACAAGGTTCTCTTCACTGGTACGTAATCCACTACACGAGAGGCCTCTCTGCCTGCCTCTGAACAGATATGAACTACCACTACTTGCATGAGCGTATATCCGATCTGACGGCCCGTTACGTTTCCTGGCCTGGTGTTTGTTTGTTTCTCAGGCAGCAGCCGTGTTGGGCGCCTCATCATGACCAAGGCCGCCGAGCACCTCACCCCGGTGGCGCTTGAGCTCGGCTCCAAGTGCCCCTGCATCGTCGACTGGCTTGACAGCAACAGGGACAGCCAGGTAGCGGTGAATCGCATTATTGGAGCCAAATGGTCCACCTGCTCCGGCCAAGCCTGCATCGCCATCGACTACCTGCTGGTGGAGGAGGAATTTGCTCCGATTCTGGTCTGCCCCCAATAGCCTCCGATGTGCATATCATATATATGACATCTTCTGCTCTAGTATGTTACCGCATCTGATCTGACAACGACGCTTGTTTGTTCCCCTGATGAATGAAGATCGAGATGCTCAAGTCGACGCTGGAGAGGTTCTTCACCAGGCCAGAGTACATGGCGCGCATTCTGAACGAGAAGCATTTCCAGAGGCTGAGTGGCTTCCTGGCCGACCGCAGGGTGGCGTCCTCCGTGGTCCATGGCGGGCACTTCAACCCCAAGACGCTGTAAGGCACCCAACGGCCAACGCAAAGCAGTGTAGTGTTACCACAGAAACCGGCCGGCGCCTCTGCTTGACGTTGACGCCATGCCATGTTCCCGATTGTGTTGTGCAGGAGCATCGAGCCCACGCTTCTGCTGAATCCCCCGCTGGACTCTGACATCATGACGGAGGAGATATTCGGCCCGCTGCTCCCGATCATCACGGTGCGCATGAGCGTTCTAGCTGACGCTCTATTCCCTGGCTGAATCTGAATGGATCTGCTGAACGAACAGCCAGCCAATGCATCGTCTGTTTTCTCCAGGTTGAAGAAGATCGAGGACAGCATCAAGTTCCTCAAGTCGAAGCCGAAGCCGCTGGCGATCTACGCCTTCACCAGGAACGAGAAGCTGAAGCAGCGGATCATCGACGAGACGGTCGTCGGGGAGCGTAACGTTCAACGACGCCATCGTGCAGGTGCGCAACACTAATCACTCGCTCCCGCCCGTGACTGACACTGACCTGCACCTTCTTCTTCTACTACTGAATTCAATGCACGACGTTTCTCCTGCAAAATTTTGCTTGCAGTATGGCCTGGACAGCATCCCGTTCGGTGGCGTGGGGTTCGGGCAGTACCACGGTAAGTACTCGTTTGAGATGTTCAGCCACAAGAAGGCGGTGTTCAAGAGGAGCTTCCTCATCGAGTTCATGTTCCGGTACCCGCCGTGGGACGAGATCAAGATCGGGATGCTCAGGCGCGTCTACCAATTCGACTACGTCTCGCTCTTCCTCGCGATAATCGGCCTAAGGAGATAAAGCAGCCGGAGCCTGCCGGCCAGCTAGCCGGAGAGGAAGAGGCCGGCGGTGATGAGTGAATAATAGAGCAAAAAGAATTTGCCCCTACAGTTGCTAATGGTCAAGTGTGAGCAGCAACGGTTAAGGATTCTCTTATACTGATCGATGAATATGAATATGTAAATGTCACATCTGTACAACAAAGCGTCTATACTGTTGTTTTATACGTGTCTGTCAATTTGTTGGACCAGAAGATTTAAGAATAATGGATTATCCTTTTAGTTTGTGCTTTTCTTGAACAACAGCCACATTGCAACCCTCATCCCTTTTTCAAAAAAGAAAAAAAGAAACCCACTCAGGCTAGGCTATGTCAATGCAAAATATTGTACTAAGCATTAAGGATGTGGTTTGAAACCTGGCCTAGGAGGTGCTGGCCATGCACGTCGATCCAACCCCAGACATCCAAAATTGGACACGAGGTCCCAAAGCAAACAAGCCCTCATCGTTTATCTCGATTAGACCCAAGCACATCCAAAATCGGACACCAGGTCCGAAAGCAAACAAGCCCTCATTGCTTATCCTGATTAGACCCTAGGAAAGCTGCCTGGCTAGGCATCCAGTGCGTCCAATTTTGACAACCTGTATTGTTGTCAACACCAAACAACATATAAATGACTGTCACTTATTCCCTTCAATTCCTTAATTATTGTTCTTTGGACAAGGTTGAGGTAAAACTTTTAAACTTAGTATCAATAACATTTAAAATATTTCTGAAGACATTAAGAAAACATGTGACAATTAGTAGTTTTTTTTAAAAAAAAACTTCAATAAATTACACATTTGTTGATTTTTCTATAATATTGTAATAGAAATAACAGTCGAAGTTATGTTGGGGGGAGGTTGTGGTCACTGTTTGAAACAACAAAGATTCTGAAAGTGGAGAGTTGTCTTTTTATGACTTGGCAATGGAATTAAAGAAAGATGATGAGAACAGTACCCACCTATGGTTTTAGATAAAGTGACGTGGTACAATGCACCCGGAAAGTCTAGGGAGGGCCGAAAAGGTAAAAGGTACTCCCTCCATTCAAATTAAAGTTGTTTTGGGCTTTCTAAGTCCATAACTTTTGCTACGGATCTAGATATATGCTATGTCTAAGATACATATAAACTATTATGTACCTATAAACAGTGGTTGGATCTAGGACAAAATCCTGGGGGGGGGGGGGGGGGGGGTGGCTTGCTGAAAAAGCTGTTGTGCTGGGCGCTGGCCACTGGCTATACGTGCTGCGTTGCTACTTGCTGGTGCGGGCGTTGTGCTACGCTACTGCTCCATGGGCGTGGCCGCGATAGGGGGACTCGAGCCCCCCAACCCCCGGTGAAGATCTGCCACTGCCTATAAAAGCGAAAACGACTTATAAATTGGAATGAAGATAGCAATAAAGTCATCGGAAGTTCAGGAATGTTCTGAGGATACCCTAGTTCAGATATACAAGTATACAACTAGCAGTCATTGACCTACCTATACTAATTCAATAATGAAAAGGTTAAACCAACCCAAATTCCATTCATAAAACATAGATGGGTAAGTAGAAAACATATGCAATTGAAGAGATCACACAATCCAGCAGTACAGATGGTTATCACAAACACCCATGCTCACACACATTCTGTTCAGCCCTAAACAGAAAAGAACCACCCCTCCCATACATATATTCACGTATTCTTGGCAGTCCAATCTTGGTCCAGCGATCCATCATTGTGACTGACTCTTCCCAAGAAGTTTCTCCAGCTGTCCATTTGAAAGTGCATTTACTGTATCTGCAATTATATAGCAAAAATGTTGGACTGTTGGTATCAACCAAGGTAGAAGTATTGCTAATATGCTTAAATAGTTACATGGAAACAAACAGTGCAACTGACAGGTTTAAGAGCGCTCAAGGTTTAAACACTAACCGTCCGCGCCACCAACATGCTGGCCATGACAAAACACCTGTGGCACAGTATGCCGCACAGGTCCAGGAGAACCACTTTGAATGTCACGCCCATCTCTGTATGGCATGTGTATATTATTAGGCTTCGTAATTCTTGCAGACAAACCCCCCAAAAACATGTGATTGCATTGAAGTTGCATACGAATCAAGGTTCAAGGATGATTACCTCGGGGGTATCTAGTTCAAAACATACGGATCTTCCTTGAGATCTCGAAAATGCGCTTAGCACGCATGGAGTGGCTATGAGAAAGAGAGCAAAGGAGCATTTAGTAACAAAAGTCACACTACAAGTACTTCATACTGGGAAAATAACCAGACCATGAAAAGAAGTGTTTTGTTTTCTTTTCAAATTTTTATTTAGGACCAGTCCAGGACTCACTTCACCTGGCATATTTCATCACATTATCTATAACCTTAGTACCTTACTAGAGCTTAAATGCATTAGAGTAATTGTCCATTCTGTGTGTGTAGCAGTACCATTTTTCATGATACGCAAGAGAGCCATGTATCTTTGCATAAGATTCTATAGCAGTAACCCAGTACAAGAGACAGATTAATATCCAAGCAAGACTGATGCGAGAAATGAAAAGGGAGAACCCTTGATGTAAGTAAAATGCTTCTCTGATAAAGCAACAGCAACCATAATGTTATTTTGTCAGCGCACACTGGATTTCAAGGAAATGGAAAGAACAGCCAGCTCATAACCATAATGGAATGTTTGTTTCCTCCTCCTGAAACTTTAGTCGCTGTCCCATCGGATGTAGGGACACATGCATGTAGTATTAATATAGACTAATACGAAACTAAATGCACATATGGAACTGTTTTGCGAGACGAATTTTTCAAGCTTCCTTAGTCCATGATTTGACAATGTGGTGCTACAGTAGATGTGTTAATAACGGATTAATTAGACTAATAAATTCGT